>NC_138539.1:41899733-42359383 GCF_964234715.1 Podarcis melisellensis | reverse complement strand
CACATGAATACTTTGCCTACTAAACATGGTGCTTGAAAAGGATAAAAATAACGAAAGCATGCTTCCAAGTTTCACAGCTGCAAATCCAATTGTGCTTGTTTTATCATGACCATTTATCCTCCTTCAAAAGAACCATCTGTGAGAACTGAGAGGATAGACCTGTAAACATGCAAGTGTCACAAGCTGTATCATTTCAGAAATATTATGTATCTTAAGTTCAAATTTGCAGATGAGATCGGACTACAGTCTACTTCGTTTGCACACCATGGCTTTGGGAGAACTTGCTTTCAATCGAAATCTAGGAGTCATGACCACCTCAGAATCCTAGGCCAACACACCTCAGAACAACCGCACCAATTCGGGAGGAAAGGTGATTAACAGGGAGGGTTGCATATCTTTTCATGGGTATGCCCAAGGTTGTATAGCAGTAGGTTTTAGAAGCATTGTGCAATAATACTCCTTGTATTTTCTGAAACAGACAATTGCATTGGGCAGGATCATCAACCTCAGGAGCGCCCCCATATGAGATATGGGATATGGGGATAGCATAAAGATAAAAAGCTAAAGGAGCCCTGGGCAGTTAAGTCCAGTCAAAAGTGACTATGGGGTTGCAGCGCTCATCTCACTTCACTTCAGGCCAAGGGAGCTATCGTTTGTCCACAGGCAGCTTTCTGGGTCATATGGCCAGCATGACTAAAATGCTTCTGGTGCAATAGAACACATTGACAGAAACCAGAGCACACGGAAGCACTGTTTACCTTCCCGCCACAGTGGTACCTATTTAGGTACTTGTACTGGCATGCTTTCGAATGCTAGGTTGGCAGGAGTTGGAGCAGAGTAATGAGAGCTCACCCTGTAGCGCAGATTCGAACTGCCATCCTTCTGATTGGCAAGCCCAAGAGGCTCAGTGGTTTAGACCACAGCACCACCCGCTCCTGTGGAGATAGCATACTAGAATGTGGTTCCAAGATGGAAGGACAGGCCTGGCTTCACTCACCTCAGGTTCTCAGATGTTTTGCCCATGCCACAATGGGAAATGTTATTCAGGCAATTCCCAAGTGTGTGTCCAACAGGTGGGTTAGGTGTGAATCAGGATCATTGTTCTACGTCATGCTGACTATGCTTGCATACCATACTCAATGGTCCTGTTTAATCCATATATGGGTCTTGTTTGTCTCATTGCCTCCTCTGCTCCCTTTGCACATATTACACAATGTTAAAATCCTTGTCCAAAGTTTCAGCACAAATGTCTTTAGAATAATCACAGCATGAGTTTTTGGGATGCTTGTAGACAGATTCTGGCATTTGTCCAGTCTCTTGTGATGAATTCTCCATGACCAACAGCATAGGAACATGTCTGATTAGTGCGCTCCTTGAACTCTGTAGGAGAATGGGCATGATGTGAGGAATTCTAATCAGACATATAGCCCTGATTATTCTGTCCCGTGCAGCTATAGAACTCAGTCTTGGCAACTGCCATCAAATGGTGACTGCTGTGCGATAGTGAAGCATTACTGCTGTACTAAATAAACATCAGAGGGATAATAAATTAACAAAGCTTAATCAAGACTTTCTATATTGACTTATTTCATAAAGGACTTATAGATAATTAATATTTCAAGGCAGATGTTGTGTTTCAGATGCAAATTTAAACATAAAAGCAGCCAAACCCCCTATATTCTAGGAGGCTGCATGCCAAGAAACTACAGCAGCAAAGCTGTGTGGTGGTATCAGGTTAATTATGAACAGAAGAAGTGCTTTTTGGGGAGGGGTTGCTGTTTTATTCTTAAGAATTGCTCATTTGGAACCGATCAATACAAATTCCCTGGCTGTAGCTTCAAAATCCAAATCTATTGGCTTGCTCTTTAAATCCCTAGCAAGTTTAAACGATGAATATAACACTTTTTAAAATGGTCACATTGCACTTCTATGGGAGCATTGCCAAAGCAGTTGAGGCATCACTCTGTCGTTTGATAAGGAGTGAAAATCAAATTGAAATGTATGATTTCCTTATTTAACAGAAATGGATTTGACTAATGCAAGGATAGGGAATGTGTGCCCTGTAGATGTTGCTGGTCTCCAACTCCTGCCAACCCCAGCCAGGTCCCCACCCCTGAATTAGGTCCTGTAGGTGAAAGTAAAATTGGATTTATTGAGACATCTAGAAATAACTTTTTCTATTTCTCGGTGGAACACCCTCCCATCAGGTGTCAAAGAAGTAACATCTATCTGACTTTTAGAAGATGAAGGCAGCCTTGTTTGAAATTTTTTGTGTTTTAATATTTTGTTTTAAACTACCCAGAGTGGCTGGGGCAACCCAGTCAGATGGTTGGCATACAAATGTTGTTGTTGTTTTTACTGTGAACACAAATAGATTGGGGCACAGCTCAGTGATAGAGCATCTGCCTTGCATGCAGAAAGTCCCACATTCAATCCCAATAGCATCTCCACGAACGACTAGACAATACTGAGCTAGATAGACCAAGAGTATGTTCCTATGCTGTTCTTCTAAGAAAAACAACCTTAAATCCTTCCTGATTTTATAGGTCAAGTAAAGATGTACCAAATGAGAATTTACTATTCAAGCTTATTTTTAAACATACTCAGTTCTGTCTGAAAATTACTGAGGTGCCTAGGACTATCCTGGTTCTCATATTCACAACTTTCCTT
The DNA here is from genome assembly GCF_964234715.1 of Podarcis melisellensis. NCBI lineage: Eukaryota > Metazoa > Chordata > Lepidosauria > Squamata > Lacertidae > Podarcis > Podarcis melisellensis. Next base: position 42,356,713 of record NC_138539.1, on the reverse strand, counting down.
TCAAAAGTATTATTAAGAGAGGAATATGAAACTGTGGTCCTCCAGATGTTATTGCACATCAGCCACAGAAATTGTTAGGGATGATGGTGCCCTGGAAATGAATTTTAGACTTGAATGTTGATAATGAAATTGCTACTAAGATGCAACTTCAATACATTATGACTTTCTTCCACCTTGTCCTGTCACACACTAAGTTAAAGTGCAGGGCAGGGATTCTGAGAGTTTGTTCTAGATTCCTTCTGACCTAGAGTGGTTGTCTTGTAACTTGAGACATTTCCAAGGCGAAAATTTCTGGCAGAGAACCTAGCTGATTTTGTAACATCCTTTAAAACTTTTAGAAAAAGTTACTTATTTACATACCAGTTCTTAACATGTCTCATTTGAAATAAATTTTACTTATTCCCAGGTTAAATGTTCACTTTTGCAATCTTTGAGAGTACAATTCAAAGATCATTCATGCTGATTTAATCCCATTTAACTGAAGAGCACTGGTATAATATGATCCACTTCACTGGGTCTGGCCTACTATAAGTGAGCTATGAAAGTCGGTTGGAATGGATGAAAGGAAAATAGTTGTTCAATGGATATTTTAAAAAGGGAGGAAAGTGTAGGCTCTGGGAGTGCTTCTGAACTGGGAGTGTTGTCTCACTGCAGTACATTTTGGATGACATAAATGATTCTCAGAATCAGTGGAGAGTTAATATACATGAGACTTCTTGGCTTTTGTATTTCACATTCTCCACTTCATCAAATTGCTTTCATTACAAGATTTGTTAGGGGGATTTCTTGTGTGTTTCATTTATCATCTATTTCATTTATTTAAAACACTTCCATACTGCCTTTCCTTTAAAACAAAAAAAAACTCAAGGTGCTTCACAGGAACAAGAGAAAATCCATTAAGATACAAGGAAGCACTAAACTCAGCAACAAGTGCAAATCAGGTCTTTGAAGGACAGGTCTTTGACCCATAAACTGATTTCTAAATATGGCCAGCAAAGGTCTCTGGGTGAATAAATCATTTTCTAGCAGGCACCAACACAAAGCACCATTGTTGACTGCCTTATCTCATATGGGAGGTTTTTCCATAGCACGGGTAGGAAACTGTTTTTAGTTATCAGAGTGCTGGGCACCAAGTCTAGGGGGTGCTGCTGGGCATCTATGACGTAGTGAATTGAGCAGAACAAAAAACCAACAAAGTGGAATGATCTAGTTTAAATCCACCACTACTGTGTTATTCTTACCTCAATTGCCTCTGCACCATAGACTTAAACTGTCATCATGCCCCTTTAATAGTCACAGCTTCCCCCAAAGAACCAAAACTGAATGACAAAGGGGAATTTTGCTAAGGTTTGCTGTTTACTCTGTGTCTTTTGTAATCTGATGCTTGGATTCCTGAGGAAAATTCTACATATTTATATTCTGTCATGAACCCAAGTACATTTCCTCTGAAAATCCAGTGATTACCCACCACTGAAAGTCACACAGCTCTCCTGTGAAGGTTGCTGTTATGAAAAAGGAATAATAATTAAATGTGGGGATCGTGTTCAGTGCAGAGTGATGGCGGAAACAACATTAGTGATTCCAAAAGCAATATTTTGCTGATTATAATAATGTGCTATCCTCGACAGTGCAATAAGATTTGTTAAACTGAGTATTTTCATTGAAGGATATTTTGTAGCAAAAGTGCAGAAGAATCTGTGTGTGATTCCAGTGCTGGCCGGAGATGGTGTAGAAGTTTTTTAATGGCTCAATTGTACTTTATTTCAAGACCAACATAACTCATGGGCTTGGTCCAGGCACATTCTTGGGGGGAATATCCCCAGCTCTTATTGACAAAGGAGGCTTGACTGGATCCCTTTTTGATGGCTTTCTGCTAGCAGGCAAATACATGATGATGATGATGATGATGATGATGATGATGATGATGACAACAGGCATTTGAACTATGAACTGGCTTGAAAATATGTGGAAACTGACTGTGGTTGTTTTGATTGTATTATACTGATGTTTTACCTGCCTTGCTCTTATTTATTTATTTATTTATTTATTTAATTCATTGTATTATATTGTTCTTGTGCTGTTAATGTTAGCTTCTTTGTGGAAAGGCAGGACAAAAATTTGATGCACAATAATTGAGCAACCTTTTGTGCAATGTGAGGCAGTGATTCCTGTCTAGTGATATTTCTGTGACAACAGCAAGCAGTTGTTCAACATACCTTTACCAGAACTGGGCATCCTGATCCCCACCAATCGCGCTGGATTAGCTATTTATTTATTTAAAAACTACACCTTTTCTTTCCTTACTTAATTTCAAGAAAGCTCATAACATGCAACAGTTTTTTTTTTAAAAAAAAAAAAAACACCCACAAAACTTAGTATGATCATGAAAAGGGCAGGCTCAGAAACAAGAACAGCAAAGTCAACAGCAATAAAATATGTATTTTATGAACCACATTAAAAGTGGCCAAGTAAAGCAATATTGACCAGATCTTCCTTAAAATGGTGTAAACACTAGCATAAGTTAGACAAATTGTGTTCTTCCCTCAGTGACAGTCCACCGAGTCCCCCCCTTGGGAACGAGCTGCCGCACCCTATTTAGTTTGGATTCTGTTTCAGTTTGTTAACCCATCTTGTGAATCCCATTATCAACTCCACATACCAGTTGAGTTCATAGTGACACATGCTTTATAAAATACATCACAGCTTCATCTACGGCACACACATTGCAACATGGATAGCATGGACAAAATCCATGGGTTGTTTTTTTTATCATTATCATTCAGCCAATAGTTGCCTTCTGTAATATTGCTTTTTTCAAACTCTCAATTCTTCTGCTGAATTGGGAGAAAAACAAGTTTGCTTTTCACATGGATTATAGTTCTTCAGGTTGTGGTGGATGGGAAGTTTTTAATAATAACTTTCTTTGCTTCCCATTGGAGCACTGGGGAAAATGCCACAAGAGCATTCAAACCTTTTCCAGGCAGTAAATCTGTCATCAAAGAAAGCACGGCTGCCTACTCTTCTCATTTCCAGTGCCAGTCCTATGCTCACATACCATCTGGCAGCTTCTTCTAATTGCTATCCAGTCTTCACTGCTGGCCGGTTACTTTGCTTCTAGGTCACCTTAAGTCAACATTTTTGATGTGCCTATAAGTAGAGGTACCAAAACACTTCACTAGGCGATTGCTTCTGCTTACAGTAAACTATAAGGTTAACATTTTAAATGTATATCTAGAAGAATGTTGCATGTTGCATTCCAAAACATTTGAATTGAAAAGAATTATACCTCCAGCAAATCAAAGGAGGTGGACTTGAATCCAATGTTACAGAATGTGAAATATTTTCTCTGGCAGCAATGTTGCTCATAATCACTGAACACCAAGTATGGTAGTGAGGATCCCATTTCAATAGATTTATATCTCTCCACCCTAAAAACCTGGAGCAGGATCTCCATGCCCTGACTGATGGTTACTCTGTCCATAATGGAAGAAACCTGACATCTGGGTTGTGATCGTTGAGAGATGTTAATAGGAAATCTCATTCTTTGTTGAGCAGAAAATCACTCCCTGCTACTGCCTAATTTGAAGGGTAAACTGGAAGCAAAAGTTAAGTGCCTTGATGAGTCCAGTCATTGCTTGTCAAAGCCTACTGCTATGGTCTCTGGTCTCATAAGGTCAAATAATAACGAGAAGGAAGCTTGACTGAGGGACTTTAAAATATGTATGATGTGAAGAGAGAGGTGTTTTTCTCCTCAGTACTAAAACATCCAATGAAGTTGAATGTTGCAAGATTCAGGGCAGACAAAAGGAAGTGTTTCTTCACAGGGTGGATAATTAAATGATGGGATTTGCTGCCACAAGATGGTGGCCACCAGCTTGTATGACTTTAAAAGAAAATTAGACAAATTCATGAAGGATGAGATTATCATTTGCTACTATTCATCCTGGCTGCATTTTGGCTTGCTTGCAGGCTTCCCAAAAGGCATCTGATTGGCCACTGTGAGAAAGGGATGATGGACCTGATGGACATTTGATCAGATACAGCAGGTCTCTAATGTTCTGACCACCCATGTGCTCCTTTTCATTTCCTGGGGCTTAATTCTGCGCCTGTATCTCTCTTTTCTAGGTAAAATATAGCCATTTTTCCAGGGGGTAACTATGCTTTATATTCCCTTAAGTCCTAAAATAAGACTAGCACCGTGCTATTACTGTTTAAGGAGATAAGTTGTTTGAAGTTATTATGGTTTCTAGGTTTATAGTAACAAAGGGCAGTCTAAATTGCCTGCCTTGGTTACGTGACTGTGGCCTCCTCTTAGCTGGTGTAAAACAGTAGCCTGATGGCAAATGTAAATACTGGATTTAGGGATTGAGGATATTCATTTTCAAATGGTCCTCCCATGCTTTTGCAAGGTTTGTAATCACTCATGTTAGAGGCTAAGCTATGGATGGATGTAGGCTTTGTACACACAGTTACAATAACCTTGTGGAGGTGACCCCACTTTTACTCCACACTTTCATTTTAGGTAGTTGGATGATCATGGGAGAAGGGCTATAATCTCAATTTACCCCAGGAGTAGCAAAAGTCCTGCCTATGAGGCTGGTATAGCCCACAAGGCTACTTTTCCCAAACCACGGCCTCTTGCCTCACACCTGATACCAGACATGAGATTGAGTGTGACTCGGGTAAATATTTGTCTGGATCAGTTGCATGACTGAATTCCCCACTCGATCACACAGCTGGTCCTACAGAAAGCAGTCTTGATGAGTCGTGTCTTCAAGCCTGCTGGAGACTCAAAGGTACAACCAATCCCTGCAGGAAACAGCTTTGCTACTCGGGGGGTCAGATAACTCCATAACCTGCAACATTTACCCAATGAAAATAGGGTCATCCTAAGGAAAAGCGGGACATTCTGGGATCAGATCAGAATTTGGGATGGCTTCTGTAAATCCGGCACTGTCCCTGGAAAATGGGGACACTTGGAGGGTCTGCATTTATTGATGATTTATCAAAGTTACTGGAATTTTGTATGCTGTACATAGCCTTGCAGTGCTTTTATGAAAAGTGTGGTGTAAAATATTTAATAAAGTAACAATATATAACTGTAAAGGAACTCTATTTAAGTACATGAGTGTGTATTTGGCTACACAATTCTCCTCATATATATTTTCAAGCAGAAGTAATTTTCAGAAATTCCCCTATGCTAAAAAGAATGCTTTCAGCCCTAATGGTGTTACATTGAAGAAAAGGTTACAGATAGGTAGCCGTGTTGGTCTGCCATAGTCAAAACAAAAAAATTCCTTCCAGTAGCACCTTAAAGACCAACTAAGTTAGTTCTTGGTATGAGCTTTCGTGTGCATGCACACTTCTTCAGATATCTTAGCTTGGAAGTAGAACATCTGCTTTGCATGCAGAAGGTCCCAGGATCAATCTCCAGATAATGCTGGCAATGTACAGTACCCTGTTTGAAATCCTGGAGACCCACTACAAATCAGGGTGGATATTTGTGAGCTGGATGCACCATTGGTTTGACTCCTATGTTCCTGGAATCTACCTTTAGAATGGAGGTGGAGAAGGGGAAGGAAGACAGTGGAGAAAAAGAAAACAGGTGTCACAAATAGAGGGCAGTGTAGGTGGGGTGGGGTGGGAATGAGTGATGAATTAATGTCAGTGGGAGAGAGGGGTTTTTTTTGGGGGGGACAGGGGAGAACAAGAAAAGCCCCCACCCCATACCACCTTCTGCCCTGACTGGCATGAACCAGTAAGCCTCAGAAATTGGTGATTCATCTACCCTGGTATTTTCCCACCATCGCTTGAAGACTGCTGAATAATTAATTTACTATAGGTTGCTGTTACACACACACACACACACACACACACACACACCATGGTTCTTTGTACCCCCTTACCTGCTACATTTTTTCTTCTTTCTTTCTCTCTCTCTTTCCTTCCTTCCTAGCGTCCATTTCCCCCACTGAATCCTATTTCAGGACCCTGAAGATCACTTTTGGGTAATCTGAACAGTGAGAGTGCAAAAGAAAAATCTGCTGGTGTTCCTTCCGGTGTATTGTGCTCTTTTATTATCAGACAGAACTATCTCCTAGATGATGTTATATGGCATGTCTATCTAGACACAGATGATACCAGGTGGGAATAGTTTTGCTTTCTTGTTGGGAGGGTGGATGCTTCTGCTGGAGAACAAACAATAAGTGAAGAATGTAGCATTGACTTCTGAAGCTCAGGTTGCCATGGGGATACAGTCAAGGCTACCTGAAAGTCATCCATGTCATTCACTAGAATTATTGTGTTGCAGTCACAGTCTGGTTGAGGTCTTGGGGGTATCTCTTTCTGAGTTTTTCAATTGTTGCCATCCATCTTGTTGACGCAGGTGTCTTGTCAGTCACCAGAGAAACCTCAGTCACCATTTTCAAAGAGCCAACCGTACAAATTAAGAATTGAGGTATAATTATTAGTATATTTTGTGCCACAGTTTAATGGCAAGGTAGTATAATAATTGTTGCAGCTGCAGTTTTAGTTATTCTGAGTCAAGAACTGATATACTTAAATATATTTTTAAAGGTTGTTAGAGAAATGGGAAACAGAAGCCATTTTTCATGTGTGTTTAGCTGACAGCAGTTCCTTTCTAGTTGGGTGGGAGGAATCAGCAGAGGGGTAAACCTCCAATCAGCTTAAATAGCTTTGAGGTTCTGTTTGCAAACTGAACAATAAGAGCTTCTTCTTTTCTCTCTCTTCTCAAGCAATATAGCTCTTATTTTGAAGTTTGGTATTATGTTCTGCATATAATGGCAATATCACACAGAGAGGGCATGACCTTAATAATTCCCCAAAGACTGCATGCAACCTCTATGCTTCTCTTCTTAATCCTAAAAATAAGATCTCATTGGTTAAGGTGAGACGACAAAAAAAAAATAGGTGGGGAGAGAAAGAGAACCTATCTGCTTTGTCCACCTTTGCTTGCTCTAATTCAAAAGATTAAGGGCTTAGTTTTACAAGTTCAGCTTCTTATTTTGTTGATTCTCTGGAGTGTTGCCATACAGCCCTTGAATATGGCATTGAGATTGCTTGTACTCTGTTTACACTGGCACTGCTGTATATTTTACAGTCTGCTATTGTCACTCTGACACAGATTGCGAAGAGTAATGAATATCATTATTTTGTGATGGCATAGATAATCAAAGTCCCTATTGGAATGACCTAGAGTGAACAATACCTACCTGTACCAATAACTGCTCATATCATGACAAGCAGATGAGGAGGTTCTCTTGCCTCTTGGTCTTATTAATAAGAGAGGGAGATGATGCTATCTTCTTGATGGTATGGTTGGTTTATAGCGCCACCAGCCTCTGTTGGGAATTAAAATTCATAAGAAGGACTGGCTTTTGTTCATATCTGTGCTTTACTGGGAATTATTTTGAGAGATGAAGGAGCAGAAATTGAACTGGCGTAATCCTTAAGGACTTGTGCCAGTTCGCTCTGTATTTAACAGCTACAGATAAACTTGTTCTTTTACTTCAGTACTTTCAGTGCAGTTGGAAATATTGTCTCAGAAATACTAAAATACTCCATACAGAAAGGTATCTAAGAGCAGGGGGTGGGTGGGGGTGGGGTTAAAAACAAAAAAAGGTGAAAGGAAAGAGGAAGTATGGGAATTTGAATGATAAGGTATAGAAGGTCCAAACAAGTTTTAAAAGTCAGCACCAGAACTGTTTGACCTTCAAAGGAGGAGGCCATTTGAAATGAATGAGTTACTCTTTCCAGTCTGAGTCACATTACACTCAAAAGCATATGCTCCTAGAATGTAAAAAGGTCTGAGAACAGCCCATCAAGAAGGACATACAAAAGAGCATCACCTATTGTGAGTCTAACAGCTGGAATCATATGCATCTCTTCTTAGAAAGAAAGAAAAAGCTCCATTGAATGCAATGGGTATTACCAGGTAAGCATGGAGATGAATTTTGTATGCTTTCCTTTCATTAAGGAATTAGGGACATGTGGTTATTTACATTTGGAAATAAAAGGCTTCGGCTTTCCACCAAGCTACCTCTCTAGATATATGGTGGCCTAGCTAGATAGAAGCATGTGTATATATCTTATTTCTGTATTTGTTCATTTATTGTAAACTAACATTCTGAATTTAAGGGTGACATAGACAACATAGATGACATTTCTGCTACTTTTCTATATGCCAATGCTTATTATAGTAAAATAATACTATATAAGACAAGCTTGATGAAACTTTAAGGGAGGCTTCAAGGTAAGGTAAAGGTAAAGGTACCCCTGCCCGTACGGGCCAGTCGTGTCTGACTCTAGGGTTGTGCGCCCATCTCGCTTAAGAGGCCGGGGGCCAGTGCTGTCCGGAGACACTTCCGGGTCACGTGGCCAGCGTGACTAAGCTGCTCTGGCGAGCCTGCACCAGCGCAGCACATGGAAACGCCGTTTACCTTCCCGCTATAAAGCGGTACCAATTTATCTACTTGCACTTAAGAGTGCTTTCGAACTGCTAGGTGGGCAGGAGCTGGGACCGAACGACGGGAGCTCACCCCGCCGTGGGGATTCAAACCACCGATCATACGATTGGCAAGTCCTAGGCGCTGAGGTTTTACCCACAGCGCCACCCGCATCCCTGAGGCTTCAAGGTAGGTACTGCTAATTTTGACTATTACTTTTTTTATATATATAGCTTGGAACCTATTATCCCAAGCTGCTGAGACATTTAGCCCCATTCATATACATCTACTTCAATGTGTAAGCTATTTTGTTGTGGTATACTTCAATGCTACTTGTCATTCATGCAAATACTGGTACCAGATTGGAAGGAAGGGGGGAATTACATAGCTCTACCCCACCCAATTGTCCTTTGATTATTGTAAATTTTTCACAAATGAATTTCATAAGGCATAGCAAATATAGGAATTTGTCTTATACCAATCAAGTCAGAAGATTTGGCCATCAAGAACATGACCATCTCCTTCAGTGATTGAGCCTGAAACCTTCTGGATGCAGAATATGTACTGTAACATCATGTTTACTTGGAAGTAGATGGATCTTGGTGGTACATCACATCTGAGCTGGGGTCTCACTGCACCACTGGGAGGGAATGAGCAAAACTTTATGCATTTGGAATCAAAGGAATTGACCTAATCTCTCTGGTGGAAACAAATCAAACACAGCTGTGTCTTATTGATATATTGATAATATTTATATATCAACCAATAACCACCAAATAAATCTAGGTGGTTTACAAGTAGTGCAGTGAGAAGTGGGAAGGGAATTTGTGTATTTTCCTAGGCTGCCCCACTGCTGGAGACTTAGATACTAAGTCTGTTGCTGTTATAAACAGCAGGTGCACTGAGGTGAATTCCACTGATTCAGTGAGGAGATGTGCCAGATGCGCAGATCAGGAGGAGCTACAAAGGGTGAAATGCCCACTAGGTATGCTTAGAAGTTTGCTAACACAGCTGTTGCAGATTTAGCTGTGGTTAGTGGCTCAACACAGTTCTTGGGACCCGGAGTCTTGAAACGGGTACAGGGTTTGTCCTCAAGCGACAGGAAACCACGCCCAACGGCTGTTAAGGTAGACACTGTTTCCTTGGAGAAGGAAGCATACCACGTCCAGAGACTGTGTGTGCCAACACTGATTCCTCAGAAAGGAATGACACTAGAGTTCGAGTCCCAACAAAGTCAGGTGTGAGACTTCTTGATGGTCAGAAGGGTTATGACTCCAAGACTAGTCAGAAGTGCAAGATGGTAAGGCCCAAGGCCAATCCAGTTGCAGGTAGTTCCAAGGGTGGAACGGGTGATACAGGAGTATACTGTGTATATGACATCTGTATGGTTGTTGCAGTTACACTGATGACTGCAACACAGATCATGAATTGGGGAAGGATGTTAGAATTCCTGCTCCGTGATTGCAGTCATGGGATTGTTATCTTTCACATGACGGTGTATGCTTCAATTCCACAAAGTGGGAAGTGACCTGAGACAGGATGTTTGTTTGTTTTTTTATATAAATTTTTATTAAGGTTTTTCAATACAAATGAATATTTAATAAAACAACATTGGTTATTTAACATCTTTTCATTGCTACTTTGGACTCCCTCACGTCTCCCGCTCCCACTTACATCGTTGTGAAATTGTTTCCAAGCAAATTATCATTTTGTTCGCAGTCTTAGGTTCAATCATTAAAATACAGTCTCTTCCTTTCTCTTAAAAGAAATTAGTACCTTCCTTATTTCCCTTATATTTAAACTCAAATCTAGCTTAGTGGTAGACGATTATTTCTACTCTGGCATCCTTGTTAACATTCAACCAAATTACAATACTTTTGTAAGTAAATCTTGAATTTCTTCCAGTCTTCTTCAGCCCTCTCTTCTCCCAGGTCTCGGATTCTGCCGGTCATCTCAGCTAGTTGCATATAGTCCATCAGCTGCATCTGCCATTCTTCCAGAGTGGGTAAATCTTGAGTTTTCCAGTTCTTGGCGATCAGTATCCTTGCTGCCGTTGTTGCATACATAAAAAATGTTCTATCCTTCTTTAACACATTCTGGCCGACAATGCCCAAGAGGAAGGCCTCTGGTTTCTTGGTAAAGGTATACTTAAACACCTTTTTCAGTTCATTATATATCATTTCCCAGAAGGCCTTCACTTTAGGGCATGTCCACCAGAGGTGAAAGAATGTTCCTTCATTTTCCTTACATTTCCAACATTTATTATCTGACGAATGGTATATTTTGGCTAGTTTAACTGGGGTCATGTACCATCTATATATCATTTTCATTACATTTTCCTTCAGCGCATTACATGCAGTGAAGTTCAACCCAGTGGTCCACAACCTTTCCCAGTCTTCAAACATAATATTATGCCCAATATCCTGTGCCCACTTTATCATAGCCGATTTAACCATTTCGTCGTGTGTTCCATTTCAGCAGCAAATTATACATTTTTGAAAGTACTTTAGTCTTAGGTTCTAACAATTCTGTTTCCAACTTCAATTTCTCCACCTGGAATCCTAACTTTTTATCATTCTTAAACACCTCTTTAATCTGAGCATAGTGTAACCAGTCTCGCACTTTATCTTTCATTTTCTCTAAACTCTGCAATTTCCAATTGTCTCCATCTCTTTCTAATATTTCCCAATACTTTGGCCAATTGGCCTCCATATTGGGTCTTTTTTGGGCCTTGGCCTCCAAGGGTGACAGCCACCTCGGGGTTGAGACAGGATGTTTGTGTTACTGTGTTCCGTGAAGTGGGACTATTGTCCTTTGTCCTTTCTCTTTGCTGTCTGATGCTAGAGAGAGAGGGAGACATGTTGCAGTGCTCCGTGTGTGTTTATATGTAAATAAAGTATATTAGCCAAAATGCTGAGTTGCTGAGGTCTGTTACGCAAGCTGTGAATACTCTGCGGATCCTTAAGTGTGCCAATGTCTGTTGGCATCGGTCGCTGTGATGTTCGGGCTGAAAAGCTTTTGAAGTTCCCGAACAATCGACCAGGAGGGAGAGAACATGCCAGTCAGGCATATGTCTCTGCCAGGGTCCTACTTGAGTGTAGGACAAGCTCCTGACAATGCTATGATATGTGTGAACTTACTCTTGATAGTATTTGAGAAATGTAGACTTACTTTATTAATTCAATTTAGGGTATATCTTACCCTTCCTGCCAAAGGAGCCCAGGGAGGCAAACACAACAGTAATCATACCATTAAAACATTCTAAAAACACTTAAAGATGTTCTAAGATAGTTTAAAATGTTATAAAACAGTTTTTAAAAAGTCTCAGCCAATGATTTCAGGGTCGTCAGGCACAGTATGTTCTAGCTATAAAATACCTGGCTAAATAAGATTGCTTTTCACTTCCTCCGGAAAGTCTATAATGCCCCCTTCTCTCTAATGCCTTCAGTATAATGCCAGGAGAATTCACCAGAAGGAAAATATTCCTGCACCAGAAGGAAAATATTCCACAATCTATTAGTATTCCAGTGTCTTTTAGGTCTTTACCAGAATAGAAGTAGCCGCAAGAGAAATGTTTGTGGGATCCAAGGGTTTTATGTTTCCTTGCTATGATTTAATCTCTTCTGTGACCATTTTCATATTCCACATGAGGAAGATTAGGAGACATCATTATGAGAATGGACCATATTGTTTCCCTCTTCCATGAAGGTTTCAGATATCACTATTAGGTTGCAATCCTATTCCCAATTACAAGGAAATAACCCCCACCAAACTCGCAAGTAGACATTACAAGATTGTGCTATTAGAGTATTAATCATATAATTCCACTCTATTTCTCTCTCTATCCCTTTTATTCACTGTAAGGACTCTGAGTTCTTCCAAACTATTTCTTGTTGATGAACACAACATATACGTGCTCCATTCAAAGGGAGGATGCTGACCCAATGCAGTACTTTTTAAGATGCTTTACAATTCTTTGTTAGTGACATGTGTCACTCCAGTTCACTCTAATATTGTGGCTGATGAAAAGAATTTCTTCACATAGTGAACACCATCTAACTTCAAAGTAGCCAGAGATGGATATGATAGGCTTGTCAGTTCACTACTTCACAAAAGAACAAATATATTCACTGTCAAAACATCAAGTGATTTTAACTTTTACAACAAACACTGAGACAGAATATTATTATAGAATCCAAGGAGAGAACAGGTATGTATCAGGACAGGTGTTAGGTATATAGATTGGTTCAAATTCTGTAGTTTGAAACCTGTTGTCGCAACATTGCTAGAATTAACAAAATGATCTGAATCAATTGTCACTGACACTATGGGCAAATCCAGACATTCTTGTTATTGTACATTCATGGTGATTTACATTATTCAGACAGTCAAATGCAATCTTGCTTTCAATAATGTTGGCACCTGCAAAAGTTTGGGGCAGACATGCTGCTTAAATCTGTGCATATCCATAATTTGCTGTTGAAATGCTGCAACTTTTCATTTCACAAACTAAAGGAGAATAAAACCTCCATTAATGCATTGTTGTCTCAAGAATATGTTGCAGATACACCCACAATAAAATGCTAGTCTGTAGAGGCTCTATTAATGTTCAGGCTTCAATTCAGAAGTAGAAAATATGTCCCATGTGGAGTAAACACAATTGTTTACTCCATTGCATCATATATTGATGCAATATATTGCATAATATATTCATTTTGTATAGCTCTCTCTCCATACTATGGTATGAATTCCATTTTGGTATCATAATTTTGCATGCATCCCAAGAGCTGTGGAGGATCCACATACGCACCATTTAAATGACTTAATGTCAGAGAGACAGAGGGTGGACAGTTAAAAATTGACACACACACCCCCCCCCGCTACTGTACATTCGCAGTAGGTTTCTGTGGCTGTAATCCTGGATAAAGATTACCCAGTGGTCTCATGGAAGTCATATTGAAACATGTGGGGTGAGTCAAATTCTACTCTTGATATCCATATTTGGTGGATTAGTTTTGGAAATTTCAAACATATGGCTATTTGCATGCGTGCAGGTGTTTATGCCTGCAAGGTAAATTGAACTTTGAAAATGGAACATGGCAGGTGGTGATTGTGGTTATATAAGTAACCTGATTCTGCATTTGCTGTATCTCAGTGTGATTTATTTTACGGGGGGGGGGGGCATACCCCTTAAAACCATGATTGCTGATCATAAGAACAAGATTACAAGAGTGGGAGATATGCAGAAGTATCACTGCTGAAGGTAGATCTTTTTGGCCGGGGGGCAGGGGTTGGCAGAAAGCAAAGCAGACTGGAAAATATTTTGGTTTCTTTATCTGTATCTAATCACTGCTGGTGCATTGTAGTGTCTATTGGGAATAACTTTTTCTCCTTGCTGGTTATTCTAGTGACAGCTGGTATTTACGATGTCACCTGAAAGACTTGAAAGTTTAATAGGTGCCTTGACATAGTAAACACAAGCTGTCACCCAATGGGGGTTTATTCATAAGAAACATTAGCTATGAGAAATGGCTGGGCTAAAATCATCCAGTGATCACAGCTACTCATCTCAATAATCCTGTTGGTTTTAACAAAATATCTTTTATTAATAATTACAATTTTGTTAGAAGAGATTCACAAGATGACTCCCTCTGAAGAGGAGAAAAGAAAAGAAAACTGTGCTATATGTCACTAAGACACAGCCATCAATTTCAGATGTCCAAATCCAGTAGCACTTCATTTTTAAAAACAAAAAACAAAAACATTTTCTTCCATTGCAATGAATTTAATTTTAATGAAAAATGCCAAATTGACAGCTCTGAAGATTGAAGTGTGCTGTTAACCACAGAACCAATTTATTGGCTGCAGGTAAAGTCATTCAAAAACAATCAAAATGATTTCAAGCAAGTGACTACTTAGCCTGGATTGGAGGGTTGTTAGTGCTGAAACAATATTTATTTACTCACCTCTGAAGTCAGGGAGTCTGTGCTGTTATGAAAATCAAAAGTGGCACAAGAGGATGGAAAACTGCAGAAAATGGTAACACTGTTAAGAATATGGTATAGTTTCATAAAAGCCCTAGCTCCCCAAACAGAAGAACAGGGGAAAAGTGAAGCTTGTAAATGGGGGGAAATTAATAACCAATTGGCTATCAAAGTTCATGATGTGTTCTTGAGATTGCATGACCTGTATTCTAAGTACCAGTTACAAAACTCCCTTTACTCCTGTAGATAGAACAGAGGGCAAGAATAAACCAGCCCAAAAGTGGAAATGTCAAGGTATCAGATACTGGCAAAATTTTAGGAGGACATTTCAAAGAGTATAAGCTGTTTGACTGTAGAACATACTGCCTTCAGAGGTGGAGGGCTCTCCTTCACTGAAAGCATTTAAGGAAGGATGACTATCTGCCAGATCCTGCAGAGCAGGTCCTGCATTAAAGCACAGGCTTTTACATCAAGGGGTAGCCCCAGTCAGCATGGATAGGAGTTGGAGAAAAACAATATCTGGAGGCCACCACAGAGGCTATGTCTGGACTAGATGTCCCACCCACCTGGCAAATATAGCCCACTGTTCTGTGAAGTGGGAAGTGGGACTTTCTGGAGCGCAGAAAGAGTGGTATCAAAGATCCATGTCTGTCTGCTGTGTTTGGTATTCTATAAGCCTGTTGTTAGAAAATACAAAAGACTAGTGCATGTCTGCAAACATGTGTGAGTTTAAAAGTAGCTGGGTGCATTCTCGGCAAGTAGGCCAGAATCAGAGATCTTTATCATGACTGCAACTAACCATGAGGACTGGCATTTATTTATTTGTTTAACAGTCACAAAGAATAAAAAACAAGTAAATACATTTAAGGGGGGGACTGAACAACGAATGCACAGCACAACTTTATTAAGCATAATAAGCATATGTTCTAAGATGATTTTCAACCAGAGTGGGATATCAACTCTGCTATTCATATGGTCTAATTTAGAAGATGCTGATGATGCCATTAGCAATTGTTTTCCATATTTCCTTATTTTAGCAGACAGTGATAAAATTTCTACTCAGTGGAATTTAGTTTTCCAGTAAGCATTGTGTAATCCAAATTCTGAGCTTTTCGATTTTTCATGCTTTCATTATTAACAAAAGATGCAAGATTTCAGGGAAACCTTGCCAGACTAACTGAACTTTCGATTTCTTGATTTCAAACAAACATTCAGAACATTTCCAGTCTCTTCTTGAATTTTGCATGCAGCACAATTCTAAGCATTTTCACTCAGAAGTGAGTGCCTTAATAGGGTGTGCAGTGCAATCATATGCATGTTTGTTTGAGACTAAGTCCACAGACATCAGTGGGATTTATTCCTAAATAATTGTTCAAAGGAATCCAGCCTAACTTTCTAATAAAAATGCCCCTTGATTTTAATGCAGGCCCAACAAAGCCCATGATGCCAAGCTGGTATATCAGGCAGCACTTTCATTTTGCTAGTTTTGCCTTGCCCTGGGTATTACTCATACTCAAAGGATACGAGTCATTCACCTGCTGATCAATTGGTCATTTTTATGCCAGTGCAGCTTTCGCTTCTTGCTTTGGGATTTGTTTGCTCCGTGTGTATCACAACACTGGCCTCGCTCTGTTTCTTTGAAATGGGGAGCTGGTGGGCTATTGAGCCTCTGTTTTTCTTTCTCTGGTGCAACTCCTCCATTTCACAGAGTTGTTGAGGATCAGGTACTCCTTTATTTGATTTTAATTGTATTGTGCTTTATTCCTTTTTTAAGGTGGCTGTTTGAATAATGAATGCAAAGGCAATGAATCATTTCAATTCTTTTCTATCAGTTGCTGAAAAGTCTTAAAGGCATTGAATGAAACTATAGAAGAAAATAAAAAAGTATGGGATTTGCCTTTTTCAAGGTGAAATTCTCACTTTATAGGTTGAAGAATTGATTCTCTTATTTCAAGTCCAATTTTGGGTACATCTCCTGTTGTACTTTCCAGCATCAGATAGATATGCATGGTACAGTAATAATCTTTGGACCCCACTCTTTTATATCTCTCATATATATATGAAGATGACGAGTGAGACCTCGTCGAAACGTCGCCTAGACACCCCAACTTTTACACGGGAAGACACCCGAGGACACCAAAACCTGCATTCCTGTACCCGTGAAAATCTACGAAAGCAAATATCTCACCTCTACGGGGAGGAAACCTTCCAGCTTGAAGATGACGAGTGAGACCTCGTCGAAACGTCGCCTAGACACCCCAACTTTTACACGGGAAGACACCCGAGGACACCAAAACCTGCATTCCTGTACCCGTGAAAATCTACGAAAGCATATATATATATATATATATATATATGCAGGTTTTGGTGTCCTCGGGTGTCTTCCCGTGTAAAAGTTGGGGTGTCTAGGCGACGTTTCGACGAGGTCTCACTCGTCATCTTCAGGCTGGTGCTTTCGGCTTCTTGTTACTGGAACAGAGCAGGATCTCAGTGTTTGAGTTCCTATAAATACTGTTGAGGGGGTGTGGTGTATAGCCTCCAATGTTCTGGGCAGAGAGGAAGTTCCCAGGCTAGTGTGCCTTTTCTTCTTTTGTTCCTTAATTACTTGAGGGATATCTTGAGTGATTTCTTGAGTGATATCCTGAGTACCACTTAGGTGGGTCATTAGGTGTGGATTAGTTGCTAAAGTCTTTGTGTCTTGACCTCTTGAACTTTGTGAAGAGTTTTTCTGAGAAGATGGCTGTACTGCATTTAGTTGTGCTCTGGCTTGGCTTCGTGTATAGGGGCGAGCTGTGGTTTTTTGGCCTGTGTCAGCCAGATCTGTGTAGGGATTGCAGGGGGGTGCAGCATCCGGAGGTGCCACCATGGTTTGGCTACTGGATGGTGTCTGTAATTTATCTGTGGAGAGGGTCTGGGTTTGGGTCTGGTGTGGTTGATTGGTGATGGCGTTCTGTGTGCCTCTGGATCTGGTGTCAGTTTTTGTGGGGAGGGCTAATTTCCAGATGTCTGGCAAGCGGGATGTGTCGTCACGCTTGTTCATGTTGTGAGGGTGTTTCTCTATCTCGATGGCTTCCATGATTATTCTCTTGTGGTGATGTTCCATGTTAAAGAGCAATTTGGAATCTGCAAAATTAATTTCGTGTCCTGTTTCTTTCATGTGTTGGAAAAGAGAGGAAGTTTTTTCTTCTTTTTTGACGGCATTCTTGTGTTCTGCGATACGTGCATTTATTCGTCTGTTTGTTTGTCCAATGTACGTGGCTGGGCAGACTTTGCAGGGTATTTCATAGACCCCTTGGTTTTCCAACTGGATTTTATCCTTGGGGTTTCTGAGGATATTGGCTATTTTTTGGTTGGTGCAAAAGGCTGTTTTGATATTGTGTTTATGGAGGATTTTGCTAATTTTATCTGTAGTGCCCTTGATATAAGGAATAAATACAGATAAATACAGATAAAATTAGCAAAATCCTCCATAAACACAATATCAAAACAGCCTTTTGCACCAACCAAAAAATAGCCAATATCCTCAGAAACCCCAAGGATAAAATCCAGTTGGAAAACCAAGGGGTCTATGAAATACCCTGCAAAGTCTGCCCAGCCACGTACATTGGACAAACAAACAGACGAATAAATGCACGTATCGCAGAACACAAGAATGCCGTCAAAAAAGAAGAAAAAACTTCCTCTCTTTTCCAACACATGAAAGAAACAGGACACGAAATTAATTTTGCAGATTCTAAATTGCTCTTTAACATGGAACATCACCACAAGAGAATAATCATGGAAGCCATCGAGATAGAGAAACACCCTCACAACATGAACAAGCGTGACGACACATCCCGCTTGCCAGACATCTGGAAATTAGCCCTCCCCACAAAAACTGACACCAGATCCAGAGGCACACAGAACGCCATCACCAATCAACCACACCAGACCCAAACCCAGACCCTCTCCACAGATAAATTACAGACACCATCCAGTATCCAAACCATGGTGGCACCTCCGGATGCTGCACCCCCCTGCAATCCCTACACAGATCTGGCTGACACAGGCCAAAAAACCACAGCTCGCCCCTATACACGAAGCCAAGCCAGAGCACAACTAAATGCAGTACAGCCATCTTCTCAGAAAAACTCTTCACAAAGTTCAAGAGGTCAAGACACAAAGACTTTAGCAACTAATCCACACCTAATGACCCACCTAAGTGGTACTCAGGATATCACTCAAGAAATCACTCAAGATATCCCTCAAGTAATTAAGGAACAAAAGAAGAAAAGGCACACTAGCCTGGGAACTTCCTCTCTGCCCAGAACATTGGAGGCTATACACCACACCCCCTCAACAGTATTTATAGGAACTCAAACACTGAGATCCTGCTCTGTTCCAGTAACAAGAAGCCGAAAGCACCAGCCTGAAGATGACGAGTGAGACCTCATCGAAACGTCGCCTAGACACCCCAACTTTTACACGGGAAGACACCCGAGGACACCAAAACCTGCATTCCTGTACCCGTGAAAATCTACGAAAGCATATATATATATATATATATATATATATATATATATATATATATATATATATGAGAGAGGGAGACTGTATTAGGGGTTTGCAGCATCTCCAAGGGGTGGGTTGAATAATGAGATAAATCAGGGTGATTTGGGTGTCCCTCCCCCCAGTTGAGGCACAGTCAATAACAGGCACACCCATACTGCATCGACTTGCTTGTAGCCACATTATAACAGGCCATAGGTAATGGGGAGTTAGGAAATGCAGGAGACTGCTCAGGACAGTTCTGGATATGAAGATGGCAACAGTAGTGTTCATCTGAAGCAGTTTGGGTGGCATATAAGGAGTGACACATGGGATTGAGAGGCTATCAAAAGGGAATTGATGGGCAAGGGGCAAACTAGATGATTTGTAGAATGTAAGATTGAATTTCCTGAAGGAAGAGAAAGGTGCAGGTGGGGGCCTCTTTTAAGTTTTGCATGAGGTGATGTCAGGGACCATGCTGAGGAGGGCAGCACTGAGGAAGACTGGTGGGAGCCACACCCTCTCCCTGATCCTGAATCTTCCGAGGAGCAGGAAGACAGTATAGATTTGGAACAGTGGTTTGCAGAGGGGCATAGTTCAGAAGGCAGAAGCTTGTAAATACTGGATGGGGAACAGCTAGGGGAAGAAACACTGGAAGAGAGAGGGTTAACAGATTCGCAGTCTCTGGACAGCATTCAATCTCCATCCCCAAAGACATGGAGAGCTCATAGAGTGTTAGAACAGAAAGCACAGAGGTTACAAGTTCAAATTAGTAGGAGTGACATAAATTAATAGGGACAGAGGGGGTGAGCCTTAATTGGGAGCACCACCATTCTAGGTAGACATGTTCTTTTGTCTCTCACTGTGATTATTGTAGAATCTAACTGGTAAGACATTCCTTTCATTTGATCTTATTTACTGTCACAGGGGAGGAAACTGATTCCCCGAAGCCTGACAGGTGGACTATTTTTGTATTGGGCTTCACCTCAAACAAATCTCAAAGTGCTGTGCTCCACCCTGGACTCACTCCTGGTTACTCACATATTAGGTTGGTTGTTGCCGTTGTTGTTGTTTCAAGAGCTGACAACCTTGTATTTGCTGCTGCATCCCATTTTCATTTGATACTCCTGCTCTAAGGCACATTGAAAGCAGCATAGCTTACAAGCAGAAATCTAATGTCAGAAATTGGTCTTTGGTTCTCTTTCTGTGTAATGTTGAGTTCAGCATGTCCAAATCATTAGCCCTGTGACTTTTTCAATAGATGCTCTTCTCCCTGCTCCCCCCGCCATGTCTTTTCATTTCTTATTGTTATATTTCCAGTAGAAAAGAGTAAGACATCAATGATCTTTATTGCATCTGAATATAGATGGTAAAGTTCCCAGTTGCTGACAGACTAATTCTCTAGACACTCTGTGTTGGCCTATTTTCTTGTTTTCATTTTTCTATTATCTCTGGAGTTTGCATTTTAGTCAGACTCTCAAATATTGATGTCCATTTTAATTCTCTTTTAAAACAATATCTGTCTAGCTCAATTGACACATTATTGTGACACACCTCAAACCTAGGGAAAAAGCAGTTGAGCAGACAGGTAGATGGAGTAAGCAATTCCTTCCGGCAACCTTTTATCACTATTAAAATGCAATTTTTAAAGAGGAAAACAAATACCTTTCAGCATATTTATGTAGAGCTGTCCCATGCTCAGAGCACTACCTGTTAAAAATAAGGCTTTTGATAGATGGTGTTATTCAATTACTCAAGACTCTGATGAAGACTGGTACATGCATCCACATCTTCTCACTACAAAAACCCCCAATAAACCAAGTCAGGGGAGGGATGCTGGGAATTTCCCCCTCTACAGAATGGAAGGACGAAGGAGGCCAGATGAGATGTGGCCCAGCCTATTTAAAGGTACCACTGCACCATGGAATCCCTCTGTATCTTGTGAGAGATTGGAGCCCACAAGATCTCACTCTTCCTGTCCCCCACCATGCTAGCCAACATGCCCTCCCACAAATCAGCTGATGGCTTTAAAAGGCTCACCAGGCTGTGAGTAAATACCTATAAAAAGTTAGGAAGGCTGTTCATTTATATATATACACTTAACACCATTTCTGCTATGATATAAATAGCATTTTAATAATTCCTTCAGTTTTACAACAAAAAGTTCAATGTTCCTCTCAGTATTCCCAAATCCTTTTTGACATATCTAGTTACGAAACTCTTTTTATTCAACATATCTTTATTCTGCAACATAGTTGTTCATTTAATCATATTCCCAATAAATAATATATTCCTACTATAGCTCCCATAACTTTCTAATTTTATCTAACTTGTTTGATTCCTGCATATTCCTCTATGCCTTAGCATACATAATTGTTGAAATGGTTAGTACAGTAAATGTGGTATCTGGGTTGCGGTTGCTAATATATACAGGATCCATGTTCCAAAGGCATGTGGTAATCTCTGCTTAACAGAATGCAGTAAGCATATGAAAAGGTCCAGTAATAATTCTGTTTGAAAAATCCTTATTGTTGCTTCTTCTACAAGACTGCAGAACTGGTATGCATTTTTGTACCTCCACCACAGATAGTGAAATCATCATCATCACCATCAAATTCAGGCTCCTAAAATCCTTTAGCATGCTCAATCCTTTCCTAAATTCAGACAAATATTTCAGGAATAGTAGAAGTAGTAAGGGCCCTGGCATTGTTGCTTATATAATCTACAGCAGGGATCTGGAAATTGTGATCCTCCAAAAATTGCTGGACTCCAATCATCTTAACCCATTAGCCATACTGCCTGGGATTGCATGGAGTTGGAGTCAAGCAACATTTAGAGGCCACAAGCCCCACAACCTTGATTTACTGATCTCCATCTTACATACACCCATGTTTACCCATGTGCTCTGTGGCCCACTGATTATTATTATTTTTTGTCAGGGTAATATTGACAGTAATCCATTTTTGGAATAATACGAATTAAGAATATTATTAGTTGCATAGCCAAAGACATTGCAAAAAAATTGATGCATGAAACAAGATAAAATCCATTGCACAGTTAAAATGATTATTAAAACCAGACAGTCAAAATACTAAATTTAGCTCTTGTTATTGGCTTCCAGTATTACCTTGACAAAACGTACAAAAGAAATTTAAACAGGAATGGTTAAGAACACATTCCCTGTCCCCACAAGTCCATCTATTTTTCTGTTCTGCTGGATTTGTTAAGGTCACAGCTTTCAAGAAAAAGGTGTTTTAGTGGGTGAAACAAGGAGACTAATAAAATGTATAATTAGCACAGCTGGAGCATCTCATCTATATGCAACATACATGAATATTTATTCCATATACAGTAAAACCATATATTATGTTGAAGCCCACAAACCTTGTTACAGAGGTTTTTGCTGTTTTACTTTATGATGTGCATCTGCAATATGCACACATAACACATGCTTGTACATTGTTTAACTCTTTCAACACTATGGATAAGCTACAGATGGCAGACAAGGAAGCAGAAAGGGAAAGATCAGTAAAATTTATGCAGCTGATTATAAACCCTACAGATAGTTCCAAAAAAATATTTTGCATATTTAAATATATGTACATGGTGTGTGTGTGTGTAAATTCTAGAAAGCAAAACAAGGCGACAGGAAAAAAATAGCCCATTTACTAAACAGATTACAACTTTTGCACTGCATATACTGGGAGATTAGGTTTCCCAAATGCCTTGCTGTGATATAAACTGGCCACCATAGCATCACTTCTTAACTACTGCTTCTCTTCTAAGACTACAGGAACAGTCCGATCGAATCACAAACTGTTTGTCATGTTACGCAGTACAATACATGTCATTTTTTTCTTCAGTAGGCATCAGGGTAGCAATATTTCTAGGATACTGACATTGTATAGGACACGGCATAGGACATTGTATAGATAACTTGAGTCTCCATCTTTCAGCTAAATGTGTGGGTCACACTTGACAAGAAAATGTATGCCACCATCTTTTATATCCCACCATCTTTTATATCCTTTTTTCTTCAATTACATACACCTTTTTGATTCTGATCACTTTTTCTGGTTCATTTTAAATTTGTATGTTTTATTGGTTTCTCTGTCCTTAAGGTAAAGGGTAAAGGGACCCCTGACAATTAGGTCCAGTCGTGGCCGACTCTGGGGTTGCGGCACTCATCTCGCTTTATTGGGCGAGGTAGCTGGCATACAGCTTCCGGGTCATGTGGCTAGCATGACTAAGCCGCTTCTGGCGAACCAGAGCAGCGCACGGAAACACTGTTTACCTTCCCACTGGAGCGGTACCTATTTATCTACTTGCACTTTGACGTGCTTTCGAACTGCTAGGTTGGCAGGAGCAGGGACCGAGCAACGGGAACTCACCCCGTCGTGGGGATTCAAACTGCCGACCTTCTGATCAGCAAGTCCTGGGCTCTGTGGTTTAACCCACAGCGCCACCCACGTCCCGTTTGTCTGTCCTTGTAATGCTCTAAAGACCAGAAAACAAACAGCATCTCTGAGTTTCCTAAGCTTTACACTGCACATGTCTGTAATTGATGTCCATCTTTGGTCCTCTATTTTCAACGCTACTTAGAGTGTCCTACTTAGAGTGACATACCTTAAACTAAAGAGTTGTACGTAAACAACAGCATCAACCAACATATCTATTGGCGTCATCGCAATCCCTATGGTGTCATTTCCATTGTGAACCGCCATGTGATCTTTGAGTGAAGGGTGGTGTACAAATTTAACTAACTAATTAATAAATTAATAATAGGTCATTTTTATTTCCATTAAAAGGGAGGTACTGACTCTGTTTCCAATACTCTGTTGGTAGCAGTGGCAGGCAATGTATGAGAGAATGTAGCAAATGCAGGGGGAGATGCAGGTTAGCAGAGTGGCAAAACAACATTCTGTACTGACTACAGTGCAGCATGGGAAGGTGAAGACAGAAGCATGTCGTAGCCATGGCTGTAGCACATGCTTGGTGACTCCTGGATGCGTTCCACTTACCAAGAGAAATGGGAGGCAATCTATCTACCTCTTCCAAGAAGCGGAATCTGGCCAGAACATAAGGAGTCACTGAGCATGTATTGTGGTCATGGCTGCAGGATGTCTCTCTCTTCTCTCCCCTATGCCACACTGCTGTCAGCACCTGAACCAGCAGAAACATAAAGGAGGAGACAGGCCCTAATGACTTGCTACAGCCCATCTACCTCTTCTAATAACCTTCTTAGATGATGTGGGTGGCTGTTGAAAAGCCCACCTGCTTGGCCATTCCAGGAAGAGGAAGGCAACAAAGTTACAAGAGCGGAATTTGATATGAACCTGAAGGCTTCTTTCTATCTGTGGTAGTGGTGACAGTGGGTGAACTGAGAGAAGGAATCTTGCATGGGACATAAAGGGGGAAATACCTTCTCTCCTTCATGTTCCCTCCACCAATGCCACCAAGAGGGTGGCAGGATGAACAGAACTTGCAGAAAAGCAGGGCAGCAGGGCAGACTTTTGACCCCTGCAGCAAAATTTGTAGATCTGGCACTGAGCAAATGGCACCCTCTCTGACAGACTTATTTTCACACCAGAGGCATGTAATCCAACAGACACTTCTCCATGACAGTAAATATGCAACAATAATAAATAAATAACAGTATGTTGCCCTTTCACGACACTCAAAAACTTCTGTCTGGGGTAACTGCTTCAGTCTGCCTAATGGTAGAGCCATCCCTGGTTGTAGCTTAGCTAGACCAAGATCAGCAGCAATACTCTTAATTTTTGACCCAATTCATGCATCACTGAGGTGATAACATCAGACCCCAGCTCACAGTAAAGATCCCAAATCCTCATAAAGCAATGTAGCCCTTGCTGGGAAATCTTAGGGGGAAATATATCCATATTTCAATTGTAATTTGTTTTGAAGAATGAATATATATATATATATATATATATATGCTTTCGTAGATTTTCACGGGTACAGGAATGCAGGTTTTGGTGTCCTCGGGTGTCTTCCCGTGTAAAAGTTGGGGTGTCTAGGCGACGTTTCGACGAGGTCTCACTCGTCATCTTCAGGCTGGTGCTTTCGGCTTCTTGTTACTGGAACAGAGCAGGATCTCAGTGTTTGAGTTCCTATAAATACTGTTGAGGGGGTGTGGTGTATAGCCTCCAATGTTCTGGGCAGAACTTCCTGGGAACTTCCTCTCTGCCCAGAACATTGGAGGCTATACACCACACCCCCTCAACAGTATTTATAGGAACTCAAACACTGAGATCCTGCTCTGTTCCAGTAACAAGAAGCCGAAAGCACCAGCCTGAAGATGACGAGTGAGACCTCGTCGAAACGTCGCCTAGACACCCCAACTTTTACACGGGAAGACACCCGAGGACACCAAAATATATATATATATATATATATGCTTTCGTAGATTTTCACGGGTACAGGAATGCAGGTTTTGGTGTCCTCGGGTGTCTTCCCGTGTAAAAGTTGGGGTGTCTAGGCGACGTTTCGACGAGGTCTCACTCGTCATCTTCAGGCTGGTGCTTTCGGCTTCTTGTTACTGGAACAGAGCAGGATCTCAGTGTTTGAGTTCCTATAAATACTGTTGAGGGGGTGTGGTGTATAGCCTCCAATGTTCTGGGCAGAGAGGAAGTTCCCAGGCTAGTGTGCCTTTTCTTCTTTTGTTCCTTAATTACTTGAGGGATATCTTGAGTGATTTCTTGAGTGATATCCTGAGTACCACTTAGGTGGGTCATTAGGTGTGGATTAGTTGCTAAAGTCTTTGTGTCTTGACCTCTTGAACTTTGTGAAGAGTTTTTCTGAGAAGATGGCTGTACTGCACTTAGTTGTGCTCTGGCTTGGCTTCGTGTATAGGGGCGAGCTGTGGTTTTGTGGCCTGTGTCAGCCAGATCTGTGTAGGGATTGCAGGGGGGTGCAGCATCCGGAGGTGCCACCATGGTTTGGCTACTGGATGGTGTCTGTAATTTATCTGTGGAGAGGGTCTGGGTTTGGGTCTGGTGTGGTTGGTTGGTGATGGCGTTCTGTGTGCCTCTGGATCTGGTGTCAGTTTTTGTGGGGAGGGCTAATTTCCAGATGTCTGGCAAGCGGGATGTGTCGTCACGCTTGTTCATGTTGTGAGGGTGTTTCTCTATCTCGATGGCTTCCATGATTATTCTCTTGTGGTGATGTTCCATGTTAAAGAGCAATTTGGAATCTGCAAAATTAATTTCGTGTCCTGTTTCTTTCATGTGTTCTCTTTTCCAACACATGAAAGAAACAGGACACGAAATTAATTTTGCAGATTCCAAATTGCTCTTTAACATGGAACATCACCACAAGAGAATAATCATGGAAGCCATCGAGATAGAGAAACACCCTCACAACATGAACAAGCGTGACGACACATCCCGCTTGCCAGACATCTGGAAATTAGCCCTCCCCACAAAAACTGACACCAGATCCAGAGGCACACAGAACGCCATCACCAACCAACCACACCAGACCCAAACCCAGACCCTCTCCACAGATAAATTACAGACACCATCCAGTAGCCAAACCATGGTGGCACCTCCGGATGCTGCACCCCCCTGCAATCCCTACACAGATCTGGCTGACACAGGCCACAAAACCACAGCTCGCCCCTATACACGAAGCCAAGCCAGAGCACAACTAAGTGCAGTACAGCCATCTTCTCAGAAAAACTCTTCACAAAGTTCAAGAGGTCAAGACACAAAGACTTTAGCAACTAATCCACACCTAATGACCCACCTAAGTGGTACTCAGGATATCACTCAAGAAATCACTCAAGATATCCCTCAAGTAATTAAGGAACAAAAGAAGAAAAGGCACACTAGCCTGGGAACTTCCTCTCTGCCCAGAACATTGGAGGCTATACACCACACCCCCTCAACAGTATTTATAGGAACTCAAACACTGAGATCCTGCTCTGTTCCAGTAACAAGAAGCCGAAAGCACCAGCCTGAAGATGACGAGTGAGACCTCGTCGAAACGTCGCCTAGACACCCCAACTTTTACACGGGAAGACACCCGAGGACACCAAAACCTGCATTCCTGTACCCGTGAAAATCTACGAAAGCATATATATATATATATATACACACACACACACACACACACACATATATACAGTGGTACCTCGGGTTAAGTACTTAATTTGTTCTGGAGGTCTGTTCTTAACCTGAAACTGTTCTTAACCTGAAGCACCACTTTAGCTAATGGGGCCTCCTGCTGCTGCCGTTGCACGATTTCTGTTCTCATCCTGAAGCAAAGTTCTTGCACCTGTGGTAATATTTCTGGGTTAGCGGAGTCTGTAACCTGAAGTGTATGTAACCCGAGGTACCACTGTGTGTGTATATACACACACACACACACACATACATATAGTGTGGGTGTGGGTGTTCCCATTAATTTTTCTGCTTTGGCATTGCAGAGTTCTGTATTTACAGATTGCCTGCAATCATTGGGCTGTGAAAGAACATTTCAACTTCTAATCCCTTTGCGAAGGATCCACACACCAGGGGAGGGGGGACTACAAAGCTTTGAGTTGCCTCGCCATGCCAAGCGTGATGTTCCGCTGCATTGTCAAAGTGTCACATGCATGCGAGTGTTCAAACAATACATTAGAAAAGCAACAACAGCCGGCAGCTGCCAGAACAAACTTTTCGTTCAGCGACTCTTTGCAGAGGAAAAACCTCTTAGTCAGCTCATTGGAAATGACACAGTTCATCGAGGCCTGACAATAATCACACTCTATGAAGCCCAAAATCGAAATGTTTCCTTCTTTTTGTAAAGAAAAAAAAAATCCACATCCTTCCCCTCCGGCTAGTAAAGACAGCTTCTGAAAACTAGATCTACTGAGAAGAAGCCTTTGTTCACGATTGAAGCAGACATCAAACACGCGTGTCAGGATCAAAAATGCTATTTTGCAGTCCCATTACAGTGAAGAAAGAGGAGGGGGGGGGGAAACAGGCCTGCTCTTATCCCAGAGGATGGTGGCTTTTTCCCTGTCTCAGCACTCCCAGAGAATCACTTCTAGGCCAATTAAGCACATCTAATGTCAGTAGGAAATGGGCAATTAAAGTGCTGCCTTTTCTGAGGAATGCAAGGCACCAAGTAAGTGGGCAGAGTAAACAAGATTTCCAACAGATGTCCTCAATCTACCTGCTTGCCTCTCTGTCTCCTTTCCCTCCCCATCCTTCTTTGTCAGTGCAAGCATGTGAAAAGCACAATTTAGAAAAGATAACAAGGGAAAATGAGCAGCCACTTCCCTGCCATTTTGACAGAAGAGCTTTTCTTTCTTAAATGCTTAAAATGTAGACTTCTCAGGAAGAGACATTTTCCCAAACATTTCCCCCCCTCAAGTGATACATGGTTGAAAGTGAAAACACACTTTCTACAAATGGCTTTCCTGTGAATAGTAAATGCTGAAAGATAAAGCAAAACTGCCTCTTATCCAAATGTAGTTCACCTCAGCAGGGGAATATTCAGCTTCTGGCCATGTTGGCTGGCCAGGAATTGGACCTAATCAGGGAAAGTGACAAAATTGTTTCCTCTTGCAATGGCCAGGGAGAATAGTAGGGACAGGTACATCAGTCTATTTCTGTTTAATGCCACGTTCATATATGTCACTTGTAAGTTGGTTCTGGGACGCTGTGGGTTAAACCACAGAGCCTAGGGCTTGCTGATCAGAAGGTCGGCGGTTCGAATCCCCACGACGAGGTAAGCTCCCATTGCTTAATCCCTGCTCCTGCCAACCTAGCAGTTCGAAAGCACAAAGTGCAAGTAGATAAATAGGTACTGCTCCAGCGGGAAGGTAAATGGTATTTCTGTGTGCTGCTCTGGTTCACCAGAAGCGGCTTAGTCATGCTGGCCACATGACCCAGAATCTGTACGCCGGCTCCCTCGGCCAATAAAGTGAGATGAGCGCCGCAACCCCAGAGTTGGTCACGACTGGACCTAATGTTCAGGAGTCCCTTTACCTTTAAGTTGGTTCTACTCCATGTCTGCAATAATTTGCAAGGTGTTTTTTTTAATTAAAAGCACCCTTCACAAAACATATTAATATATATATTTAAATACACATTGAAACACAGTTTCTCTTAGAATACAAATGACTAGATATATTCATTTCTAACTGTATTTTAAAATGCACATTGGTGTGAATTTTGAGCCAAGAATTGTGTCACTACATTTGCTAAGCATAAACCCCAGTGGGTGGCTATGTTCCAAGCTGCACATTAGTCATGGAGGGTGGAGGGCCAGCCAGTCCTTATCCAATTTTGCAAAGATCAACTTCCTCAAGCATCTAGCGAGAATCAGTAACATGGATGTGGGTTCTACTCATTTCCTCCCAGGTGGTTTTGAGTGTTGAGGGTGCTGAGAGATACAATTCCCAGAGTTGCCTGGGAAGGAGGGCTGGTTTTTATAGGGGTTTCATAACAACTCTCAGCACCCTTAATAAAGATTCCAATGAATACAAAGGATAACTACCTTCTGACCCACAGATTAAGCCAGGAGGTGCAAATCAGGCCAAGATCAAATTTCTCAAGCATCCCAATCACAACCCAGCCCTTGAGCATGCTCCTCAATGGATGTGCCCCTGGGCATCTTCTTCCTCACCCTGATGTGTTTTTCTGCCCCATTTGGATCAGTGAAGGTTTACCATTTTAAAACTTTTTTTTTGCTGTTTTACTCTTCACCGCCTTGAGATGACTATGTAGAAGCTGCTTGCTTGTAATAGCAATAATAACAATAACTTGGTCTATAAATCTACTGAGCAAGACCTTCTGAGGACGTGTGCATGCTCTTGTGTACATGCCTGCCTGTGCTATTCAATGGGATGTTGTGAATATGCTTTTATTTGTTCTTAGCACTTTAGTTTTCAGAACAGCACCAGTATCTTTTGTTCCTGAGCTCTGGATTAATATTTTACAGCTTGCTACAGATGCTGTTTTCAAGGTTTATAAAGTGGAGTGTCTGGAGGGATTTTATTAATAGCTGGAGGATGGCCAGCTTATTCCAGTAATTTAATCTGTAAAACAAGGATGAGCGAGAGAATTGAAAACATGTACAAATTGCATTATAAAACTCCATACACTGTCACTGTTTATTATTTTATTTATTCAAGAGCAGTTATAGGAAACAAATCTACCAGTGTGACCTTTCATGCTGATATAAATACAAGATTTATTAGTTGTTATTGAAAACTTCAGGCATTATTCAGCACTGAAGGAAAAGCAAAATAAATAATTTCATACAGGCAGTAGATAGAGCAAGTGATTGTGGTGTTGCATGTTATTCCAAAATAGAGGAAGAGCTGTAAAGGGTCTATTGTTGTGAGAGATGTGCAGGGAAAATAAAACATTTCCCAGAATATGTCCGGGGCTACTTCTGATCTGGGATTGTAAGATGTATATCTGCCATTTATGAACATCCGTTAACAGTAAATGGCAAGATGCCTGCCTGAGGCCTCTTGTGCATGCAGAAATGAAAGACCTCCACTGCTTTTCCTGAGATGAATTCACCCCGGATTTCCTTATTTTATTTTTATTTCTATCAAGTAATGTTGTATTGCTCACTAGGCCCCAGTTTTATCTGGCACAAGAAGCCACACAGAAAATATGTGCAGCCAGCACACACACACACACACCCTTGTCAATAACATAAGAAGGAGAAATGTGGTCAGCAACCCTACCTGAGGAAACCAAGGTTCAAATCCCCACTCCATCATGAAGCTCCTTGGCTCTCATCACAGGCCACATTCACACCATACATTCAAACCTTGATATAATTTTAAAGATTCATGGCTTCTTCCAAAGAATTCTGGGAGCTTGTTAAGGGTGCTAAGTGTTGTTATGGGTTCCCTATTTCCCTCACGGAGCTACACAATCCCCAGGGTGGTTTAACAATCAATTCATCTTTCCAGGGAACACTGGGAATTGTGGCTTTGTGAGGGGAATATAGTCAGCTCTCGGTTACATGAAAGGATGACCCGTGGTTGTTAACCCTACCCTGACCAACCGGCTAATTACTAGCAATTAAGTTTCTAGATGTTGCAGAACCCTGAAAATTGCTCACCTGTGCTTCAGGGATTGTAATAACTTCCTATGACTACCCACAACCTCATGGACTGCAGCCCAATACATCATTCCATCATGGCACATTCCCAGGTTTCAGATAAGGTTTTCAAAGAACCTTCTGCCTTACGAACCGTGCAAGATAAAGGTAAAGGGACCCCTGACAATTAGGTCCCGTTGTGGCCGACTCTGGGGTTGCGGCGCTCATCTCGCTTTATTGGCCAAGGGAGCTGGTGTACAGCTTCTGGGTCATGTGGCCAGCATGACTAAGCCGCTTCTGGTGAACCAGAGCAGCCCACAGAAACACTGTTTACCTTCCCACAGGAGCTGTACCTATTTATCTACTTGCACTTTGACGTGCTTTCGAACTCTAGGTTGGCAGGAGCAGGGACCGAGCAATGGGAGCTCACCCCATCGCGGGGATTCGAACCGCCAACCTTCTGATTGGCAAGTCCTAGGCTCTGTGGTTTATCCCACAGCGCCACCCACGTCCCTCAACGAACCGTGCAAGCGCTCTCATATTTTCTTAGTAGATGGGGATGAAAACAGCTTGCACAAGCTGTCCTGTCTAAGTGACCCAAGGCACAATTAGGGCTTTGAGTTCTACTGTTGTGTTTTGAATCTTTTGGAGTAACTCTTCCCCTTGGTGGGAAATTTTGATTCCGTTCACATTTAAAAGTGAACTTTCTGAAACAATACATGAACTGCAAATTCACATTTCTCTGAATTTTGCAATGCAATGCTCCAGCTAAGTACCATGTACAAAAATGCACATACTAGGCTAATGTGTGCATATAAGCCCATATATTCGTGAAAATGGCATGTAAACTGTATTATATTGGGGGAAAAGGCATTTGAAATGGGTATATTAAGATAAATATGCAGTAAAACACACGTGAATTTTTAGAGAAACCAAAATCAAGAGATTCACTCATCCTTACTCTTCCCATACTTCAAAATATCACATATAAAATACTGGAATGAGAGAGGGCAAGATTCCCATCCAGATATGCCATTGTTGTGTGAAAGAGAAATAAGAATTCATTTACTTTCTGCTATCTAACCATTTGTCCAAAGCAACCCTAACAGCAACCTGATAAACTAGTGGACTGTTTATTTTCCTCTATATATCTACTGGGGGCTTGTTGTAACATAGCTCTAAAACATAAAATCTGGAAAAGGTGGTTTTTGCTGATTTTTAGACCATACAAGGCCACTCAAAATAAAACTGAATTGGCAGACTAAAGTGCAGCATAGGCAAACTCGGCCCTCCAGATGTTTTGGGACTACAACTCCCATGATCACTAGCTAACAGGACCAGTAGTCAGGGATGATGGGAATTGTAGTCCCAAAACATCTGGAGGGCCGAGTTTGCCTATGCCTGCTATAGTGTTTTGTCTGAGGAGTTTCCAAGACAGTTGATAGAATCATAATATAATTAGTAAACAATGTTTCACCAAGAATGAAATGTATTATGTTCTGCTTACACTATCCATTTCCTCTGTCTCAATCTAGTGTAATCCAGTGATGATTTACAGCATTTGCTAGATGAAGACATATTAATTTTTGGTTTCAAAGAGCAGCGTATTTCATCTACAGATAGGAAAGCACATCAAGCATCTGCTCTGCTAAGCTTTCAGTAAGTGCACTGGCTCCTTCACATAGAGAGTCAAAGGTTTATTAATGGAGTCATGGAATTGGACTTCATCTACTTTATAAAATAAAGCAGGCAAATAAAATGTATTTGATACTCCAGTGGCTACCTGCCCTATAGCACAAACCTATCTACATCTACTCAGACATCCTATTGACTTCAATGGGGCTTATGTTCCAGGTAAGTATAGCTATGATTATAGCCTTCGGTAGCAGTCTTATGCACATAGCCTGGAATATGACCAACTGAACTCAATGAGACTTGGTTCTGAGTATAGCATTCTAAAATTCAGGAACAATGGTGTTGCTGCTATTGTTTGTTATTTATTAGATTTCTCACCCACTCTTTACCAATAAGATCCCAGGGCAGAATACCAAAAAAACCCAAGTACAGTTTAAAACAAAATAAATCTACTAACCATACACAACCACCATCAGTTTAACATATAGTTTGCTCCTTTTGCCATGTCCCCTGATGCCCATGCTTTCAGCTGAACTTGAAAAATGTCTTAACATGTATGCAACTGCACCCATGCAGCGGCTTCCACAAGGCCAGGAATTCTGCACAATCCGAGTTCACTGTCATATGGATACAGCTCTGTGTGTGCAGAGCTCTATGATCCCTAATCCACTGAATGCGCAGACATGCAATGAAATGAATGTGAGAGAGCTCTTCTTTCAAGATGCACCTGTATGGGCTACACTAGAAGAAACCTTGACAGCATTTCACCATTGAGGATGGGTACAAAGAGAAGATGTGCATAAAGTGAAACTACGGCAGTTTCAGGTTATATAAAGCTTTTATGACAACTCTTACCTGAGGATGATGAAATGGAAAATGACACTATAAGGAAGTTGATATTATAAGGGACAATATTCAGTGGATGCAGCTGTTTCCTCAAGGCTATCTCTACCTCCCTCTGCCTCTCATACAATTCTTTCTCCTTCTCTCTCTCTCTTCCCAAGAATGAAATGTTACATTTCCCAAGGTAAATACATAATGAGGGAAAAAAACCAAAGAACAGGTGCTAAGAGCATTTGGATGAACTTGAAAATCAGCAGACTATGACTTTTCTTCTGGCTTTTATCTTTCCACAATGTTAAAGCCACAAAATATGAGCAAAGATCATCTGAAGACGTGCTTGAACTGTTACTAGTACTACTAAGCTGACCATTTGACATTTCCATGCCTTTTTCTCCCTCTGGTCTACGAATGAGGAACCTGTGGGTCTCCAGATGTTGTACTGCAACCCCCATCATCTCCAACCATTAGCCATGCTGGCTGGAGCTAATGGGAGTTGAACAACATCTGGAGGGCCAGCTCTGATATTGTCTTTACTTTGTCATTTAGTATTTTGATGAGGCGTTTATTCTTTACTTCTCATTTACAAATGAGAATAGAAGGGGCTGAAATGAAGCCTGCAATTTTTTCATTTCTGTGACTTTTTTAAGTATATAATGCCAATCCTGAACTGAGTTCACTGGCTGCCAATTAGTTTCCAGGCCTAATTCAAAGTGCTGGTTTTGACTTATAAAGCCATAAATTGTTCAGGACTACAATAACTTAAGGACCACTTCCCCCGATATGAACCAACGTGGATCCTACCATCATCATTTGAGGTCCTTCTTCATGTGCCTCGTCTGTGAGAGGTCCAGAGGGTGGCAACAGGAGAACGAACCTTATCTCTTGTGGATCCCAACTTGTTGAATGTTCTCCCCAGGGAGGGTTGTCTGGTGTCTTTGTTGCATATCCTTTGGTGCTAGGAAAAAACATTCCTCTTCTCCTAGGTCTTTAGCTAATTAGACAATTTATGGCCTTTTAAACTGGTGGTAGGGGATTTGTTTGTTACTATGGCATGTATTTTTGTGTTTTTATATTGTAAACCACCCTGTGACCCTCAGATAAAGGGCAGCAGGGCCAACTTGCATAAAATATTGGGGGAGGGGGGCTGGGCTCGTACCTGGGGACCGCCTCTCCTGGTATGTCCCACAGAGGAACTTATGGTCTTCAAATAAAAACATCTTGAAGGTCCCAGGCCACAGAGAGGTTAGGCTGGCCTCAACTAGAGCCAGGGCTTTTTCGATTGTGGCTCCGATCTGGTGGAACGCTTTGTCACAAGAGACTAGGGCCCTGTGGGACTTGACATCCTTCCACAGGGCCTGCAAGAAAGAGCTGTTCCACCAGGCCTTTGGCCAGGGCACAGCCTGACTCCCTCCTTTGGCAATCTCTAGCCCAATGGTTGCCATCAATTTGATTTGAATTAATTTTAGAATGAATGATTTTAGAATTTTGTACTATTTTATTGTTGTTAGCTGCCCTGAGCCCGACTTTGCCTGGGGAGGGCGGGATATAAATAAAATGTATTATTATTATTATTATTATTATTATTATTATTATTATTATTATTATTGATCACATGGCATGGTGCACACACATTATTTGAATGGCAATGCCCATCAACTTTGGGAGGGCCTGACCCTCCCAGATATTTTCTTGGGGGAACCAAAAACCCCTCAGCCCCTAGGAGATGGCTCCTATGAGAGGCAGTATAGAAATTTAATTAATAAACTACTACTACTACTACTACTACTACTACTACTGATTCTCCTCTCCAGTCTCCTGCACACCCTCAAAATCTTCTCTGAAGAATTTGGAGGGCTCTCTGGAGCAGATTTGGAGGGGTGCATGTGTGACTTCAGGGAGGCAGTGATGAAGTCATGGTGCAAACCAAAGTTCATTTGCCAAATGCTAGAATCCACCCTTTTAGTTTTGTTTTGAGTAGTCTCTTGTCTGCAGCTTAAAATAAATAAATAAATAAATAAATATGGAATATTTAAAATGCCACAAAGTGCTTCAGGGACTCATGCTGCCACATATAGTTTCTCCTTCGCCTCTGACAAGCCCCAAATCTCTCTGAGGCCTTGGCTCAGAATGCATTGCATATCCTTGCATGCAGGATCAAAATACCTGTCTCATATCCCACAATGTTAGGAATGGAAAATATGAAGGAGCGTGCCAAAGTTATGTTTTTCCTGGGACTTTCCATGATGTGTTCGGTCATGCACTACTTAAATTAACAATACAGTGGTACCTCAGATTAAGTACTTAATTTGTTCCGGAGGTCCATACTTAACCTGAAACTGTTCTTAACCTGAAGCACCGCTTTACTAATGGGGCCTCCTGCTGCTGCGCCACTGGAGCCCGATTTCTGTTCTCATCCTGAAGCAAAGTTCTTAACCTGAAGCACTATTTCTGGGTTAGCGGAGTCTGTAACCTGAAGCGTATGTAACCTGAAGCGTATGTAACCCGAGGTATCACTGTATTCGTATTCTATGGTTCCAGGAGAAGTTGCAGAGTATTTCTATTCAGCTTTTGCCAATTGATGTTTTGGACTACAACTCCCATCAGCCCTAGCCAACATAGGCTGTGTTGGGTGGGGCTGATGGGAGCTATAGTACAAAGTATCTGGACTACACTAGGGACTCAGCTATACAGCTGCAAATATAACGTTTTGAATGTGCTTTAAGTACATTATATAAATGTGACACTAGATGGTGATTGTGAGCTTATGGCAAATTCAATTTTTTTAAAAAAAAAAATAATTAAGAAAAAAAACATTTTCACAGTGCTTTTTATATGTGTCTAGATACCACCTAGGTTGGCAAAGGCTATTCTAGATAATGTTGCATCTTCTAGCAGTGAATAAACTATGATCTGAACCTTCAGGCTCTCTATTCAATTAATTAGTATTTAGTATTTACAGACGTATCTATCAGTGAGTGATGGACTGCAGAAGAAAGACTGAAGAACTTCCAGATGGGTGGGGAAAGCACCTCTCCTCTCTTATTTTATTTATAAATTTTCCAAAAATACAATACAATTGGTCAAACATTTTCCAATAGACATTTTCTTGATAGTCAACTTCCACTAGGGCTTCCACTATGTTCTGAATTTCCCAGACATATCCGGAATACTGCAGTCGGCAGCAGTGTCCAGGCGGAAATCAACAAAATATCTGGGAAAATCTGGATGTATGGCAGTTCATGGCAGCAGTGCTGTTTTTGTCAATCTCCCCCCCCCCAAAAAAAAGCTCAAAAATGACAATGTCTTTTTGCATAACAACTTTGGACAAAACTAAGAAACGCTCAACAACTTTGGCCCAACCCCTCCCCCCCCCAAAAAAAGCACACACAACTCTGTCAAAAAGTTCTGTCTGGATTTTCACTGAAATATGGCAACCCTACTTCCATCCTTCCATAGATTCCTCAAATTATCTATTGCTGCTGCATATTATAGTTAATCTATACATTCTTTCCTCCACTTTATTCTCAGAATAACTTTTCCTGCTGAGCTTACTCCAAACCTGCTAGCGTTTTAACATGTTTACAATATTTTTTTTAAAAAAAACAATCAACAAACATTTTCTAATCCTCCTTGAAGGCTGTCTCGTCTTAGTTTTGCCACCTCTTTGCATCCACTGATCATCCACTGCTGGATGTCTGCTCTTGCCCTGATTTATTTATATTTTATACTTTTGTATTATTGCCTTTGTTTCACTGTGAATGTAGATAGATAGATTTGATAGATAGAAAATAGGTAGCATCCCAAAAAAGTCCCAGTTAGAATACCTGTGTGTATAACACATCGTAGCTCTCCATTTAAATTAAGAATGAGCTGAGCTGATGCTCCTCCTCCCTAGAGAAGCCCGGTGTTACTTCAGAGAAAACCTTGCCTCAGGCATTGCTGCATCTTCTTTCTTCTGAAGAAGGTAGCTACAGCTAGGTCCTCTGCATCATTTCCTCAAGGATCAGAGAAATTCCCAAAGGAGGAAACTTTTCATCTACGTTGCTGCATCTAGTCATCATTCCCTCTATTGCTGATGCTGTTGCTTATGTAGCCAAAACAGCGCCAACCACGAAGAAGAGGGGTTTGTGGGAACCCCAAGGTTTGGAAAACTATAAAGGCATATTGGTGAGGGAACAGGGGGAAGAACCAATAAAATTTTCCATTGAGGCTGAGAACATTCAGTGGCCACAACTAACTGTTGAGAGAGGAACAGAAAACCAGATGGAAGGGGGAAATACAATTCACATCTTCTCTGGCCACTGGATGGCCATGTTGTTGGGACTGATGGGAGGTGGAATCCAACAACATCTAGAGCAGCCTTTCTCAACCTGTGGGTCCCCAGATGTTGTTGAACTACAACTCCCATCACCCCTAGCTAGCAAAACCAGAGTTTAGGGATAATGGGAGTTGTAGTCCAACAACATCTGGGGACCCACAGGTTGAGAACCGCTGATCTAGAGGAGCATAAATTCTCCCAGCACTCTTCTACAGCATGGGAGTGGGGCTTCTTTATCATTGCCCTCCGCACAATATCCCTGGGAATGTTGTTCGTGTACGCTCTATAGCAGGCTTTTCAAGAGAAGCCTTCTAGCAGCTGGCATTCCCTACAGAATGTGAAGATTCCTTCATAGAAATGTAATGTAGGTGTTGCTAATTGCAAGACACTTTTATGAAGTGTAAATTAGTCCTCATCTCTTTGGGGTAGAAGCAATGGATAGGTTGCCTCTTAACATGAAATATGTCACTTCTATTATTCCACAGGAGAAATGTCATATGTTCAACTTTTTTTAAAAAATGGTCCATATTCATTAGATTACATGTTTCTTCAGGGCTACAAGGTGCTTCAGGCTTTGGGTACCTGTGAATAATTGGTGCTAAGTTTTAGGGAATACCGACTGCAGCTGAAGTACTTAATCAGAAGCAAATTACATTATTTAGAAGCCATGTCCTAGAAGCTCTGTCCCCTCTCTGCCTCCTGAGCCATGGTTGTTGCTCTACTTCTGCATTACTGGCATCAGGCCAAATAGTTGCATCATCTGCCTCAGAAGCTTCAGCGGAACCTCCTCCTGTTAAATTCTGGTGAGAATGTGGTGCCTGCAGTATTACGCAGAATGGCTTGAGGCATGGTGCCAAGGACTGATCTGGAACATCTTACCACAAGGATACTATATTTTAGGCCAGGAGCCATTTAAAGAGTCCCTACAAATCTACAACACTATCAGCTACCACAGCATGCTTGTTGGATTTTGCAATATCTTGATGCCCTATAGACCTGTTTCAGTATTGAATTTGTGACATCAGCATGGTTCAGGAAACTGACAGATGATCACCCCAACCTAAAAATTTGTCAAAATTGAGTGGAATGTATGATGTCATAGAAAAGATTTTATGGGGATTCCTGGTAGAAGCAATTGTAATGCATTTTTAAAATAGTATACATATCTCATTACCACAGGCATTAGAAAATAATGACCATGAAAAAATAAAATATTAATCAGATAAAGCCAAAAGAGTTAACATGGAACATTGTCTTTTGGGGAAATAAAGGTGGTAGTCACAATTGTGACCACTGAAAGGACCAAAGAAGAGAGTTGTGGTCAGCAGTGCCTCCCCCCCATAAGTATCAGCACTTATGTTATACAGTACCTTCCAAGTGCACTGGAAAAAAGAGAACATCCTGTTTTTTCTTGCAAGGTATTGGTGGCCATTTTGGGTGTCATGATCCCTTGTGCTCTCATGCTGACCTCTCACCCTGAAAAAGCATGTTGTGGGGAGGCTGCTATCTTGCACAGCACCCACAACACATGTTTTTGGGCTGTGTGTGAGATCTCACCCACCAAAAATCCCCCCCAGGTGAAGTGAGACATGGGACACATGACTTATCTAGAAGCACATCCCAGAAGATGTGCATCCCAGTTTTGCATTTGAAAAAGTTGGAAGGTGTGTGATGTGTGCCCCAGCATTTGCCTGACCATGTCACAATGAACAGAAGTGGGGCTTACTTCTGAAGAAATATGTATGGGATTGGCTATTAAAAGCTCTTCCTATTCCATGTTCTCATGCTAGCAGTGTTTTATTTATTTAGATGAAATACAATAATAAATGACTGCTCATACTGTAGACAATATTGTTGTTGCTGCAGGAAATGTTTTAGTATGAATTTAGCATATAACATAATAAAGCATCTTCCCAAGTTGGAACTGGAAATGATATCTCAATTCTCTGCATCAGCCTTCCCCAACTATGTGTTGGCCTACAGTTCCTGTCATCCCTGACCATTAGAGCTGATGGGAATTGGAGTACCACAACCTCTGGAGAGCATCAGGTTGGGGAAAGATGTCCTACATGTCTGCTTCATTTCCTGTCCTCTGTTCTTCTTCCTTTGTCTTGCAATATTTAAAAGAGGAAAGGAAATCTTTTCAATGTGAGCTGCGAAGAACTCCACACAAAACACAATTTCTCACAGCAATACTTATTTCATCTTTAAGGCAAAATCATAATGTTGCAAAAGCAATTCATGCAGCCACCTCTTCCATGATTATTGCCATATTTCAGATGCCGCTGCAGTTTTGATAACTGCTTTGCAAATACTTTGGAAGAAACCCAGAGGCATAGACACCAGTATTTCCAGCATAGTTTTATTGTTTGACTTTAGTTAATTTTCTTTTTTAAAAACTGCATTCAGAATTCCTCCCAAAATGGTAGTGAATGCTGATAAAATACCTGGATTTGATTTCCTTGTTGAGATAGTACCTCTATTTTACAAGTGTTACATGCAACCAGAATAGAACTGCAAGTGGTTACATTTATCACCCAAATAGGCCTCCAAGTGTAATTCCTGTCCTGGCTATATGTTCTACAGCTAGTAATATGGATTGTTACTATCATTTTAGGTGTTCTCGTGCCCCCCACAGGCAGCTACTATCAGCAGTGTGTGGAAGTGAGATGCAAAGTATGATGGCAGCAGTCCACGCCGGAAATAGTTCTAGAAATTTCTGTCAGGTTGAACACACATACCAGGATGAACACACATACCATTTTTTTTAGTGGCATTCTAAACCGTAAGGATCCCACTTTCCCAAAGTGTGAAGGCTGCTGTGACCCAGTTCATATACAGTGGTACCTCAGGTTACATACTCTTCAGGTTACATACACTTCAGGTTACAGACTCCGCTAACCCAGAAATAGTGCTTCAGGTTAAGAACTTTGCTTCAGGATGAGAACAGAAATCGTGCTCCAGCAGCACGGCGGCAGCGGGAGGCCCCATTAGCTAAAGTGGTGCTTCAGGTTAAGAACAGTTTCAGGTTAAGTACGGACCTCCGGAACGAATTAAGTACTTAACCTGAGGTACCACTGTATATTGGTACAATCCTATGAGGGAATTTTTCAATTTCAGATGGCATGTTGGTTCTCTGAAAGCAAGCCTGCATTTAAAACTGGTGTTTTATTTAGAAAAAAGCCTTGTGTTATCATTCCCTGTGTGGTCAGTTTCTCATGTGGGGGGGGGGGACTTTCAAACAGTACAATCTCATGAAGGTTGTAGGAATACAGGCAGCTGCCTTGTATTGAGTCAAAAGATTGGTCCTTCTAAATCAGTCTTGTCTACATTAATTGCCAGAGGCCCTCCAGATTTCAGGCAGAGGTCTTTCCCAGCCCTGCCTGGAGAGAGAGGTGTCAATTTTGCTCTCTCAGTGTTTTGGTTTTTTTTTTAAGTCTTAAGTTCAATTCCCCACATTTCTACATCAGTTTGTGAACTTTTGTTTCAAAGTCCTCATGAAAATACTTCAGCATTTTAGTGTGATTTTCTCTTAATTTGCACATTTTTGCAAAGCAATTTCCACCAATTATAAGCATTTCTGTGTGTTATTTAGGAGACAGTGTTTCAGTTCACATACTGTTTTGGGAAGTGCGAATGGGTGAAGTTCATCTTTAAATGTGAACTGAGTCCAATTTATCCCTCATTCCTACCTGGAGATGCTGTTGATTGAACATGAGACCTTCTGCAGGCAAAGCAAATGTTCTGCCACAGAGCTGCATCCCTTCTCTATGCCATATGCTTCATCTGGATTGACTAATTGAAGGTTTTTTTTCTTTCTTTCGCAAAGACCCAAACAAGACTGTCTGCCCCTATTATAGTCTAATTCTATACATGTTTATTGAAATGCAGGTCCTAGGAAGCAAGTAGAAATGCAGCCTTGTACCATTATCTCAGACAACAAAATCCCAAACACCTCACCCTAATCCTGAAGCAGGATTACAGGGAATTTATGGAAGCCACTTTTCTTTCTCTCCCTTCTCTCTGACAAATACCTTCTTGAAATTTGGAACTTTTTCAGATTTCCTTGGATACATTGCTTTAACAGCATCTGCACATCAAATTTTGCATAAGGTAAAAAAAAGGGGGGGAGAGATAAAGGACCCCTGGACGGTTAAGTCCAATCAAAGGCAACTATGGGGTTGCGGCCCTCATCTCGCTTTCAGGTCAAGGGAGCCAGCGTTTGTCTACAGACAGCTTTCCAGGTCATGTGGTGAGCACGACTAAACCAATTCTGGCACAATGGAACACCATGATGGAAACCAGAGCACACAGAAATGGCATTTGCCTTCCTGCAGTAGCAGTACCTATTTATCTACTTGCACTGGTATGCTTTTAAACTGCTAGGTTGGCAAGAGCTGGGGCAGAGCAACGGGAGCTCACCCCGTTGCAGAAATTCAAACCACCAACCTTCTGATTGGCAAGCCCAAGGGGCTTAATGGTTTAGACCACAGTCTAAATAAATACCTTGCATAAGGCACTTAGTGGCAACTCTGTGAGAACATAAGAAGTGAGTCCTTCTGGATCACGCCAACGGTTCACCTTGTCTGGCATCCTGTTCTCACAGTGGTCACCCAGATGCTTGTGGGAAGGACCCAAACAAAAGAGTGCTCTCCCCTCCTGTGGGTCCCTCTGGAAAAGGACATCCCTCTTGCTGATATTTTTGTTTCAACACATTTATCATGTGCTGTCAACTTACTCTTCATGCATAAACAAAACTAACAAAGATTCAGAGACTTTACCTTTAAAAAAAAGTTACAGTAATGTATTTATGCAGAATGTTAGAAACAACGGGATTTTGAAGCCGATGGCAACACTGCTGCATTAATAAGAACCCTGCTGCCTACCCTCAGGCTAACAGCAATGTATGCCTTTCTTTGGTCTTCTTCCTCGGTTACATAGTTTAATAGAAGGGGGGTGTCGCTTAATATTGTGTTCCTCAGACTGCACATTCTGAAGTCACATGCCATCCTGCCTTCCCCCTTGAAAGGGCAACAGTGCTGCGTAAGCAAGGACAAGTACATCCTACTTCAATTAAAACATAACAAGTTGGCAGAACCATAAATAGCCTCCATGCAACCTGCAATTTGCCCATCAAGACAAAACCTCAAACTCGGAAATAAACATCAAGGAAACTAATTGAGGTTATTTACAAAGAGTGTTCCCAAACATGTCACTTCATTATCTTCTTGGCCTGGGGTTCATTTAGGTCTGCTCAACATTACTCAGCCCTGCTTGAGGCCAGCTTTTCAGAAGCAGTCTGAAAACACCCCAAAGATTCCATAATCCTGAAAATGTTGCTTGTCGGACCCTATAGCCTTTGATATCTTTTTAATCAATTGAATGTGTTATAAAAATCACCTGCTTGTTTTATCATTTCCATTGTCTGAATAGTCTTATGGCAAAGAATGGTGCTCCTTCAGTTG
Source organism: Podarcis melisellensis (assembly GCF_964234715.1). NCBI lineage: Eukaryota > Metazoa > Chordata > Lepidosauria > Squamata > Lacertidae > Podarcis > Podarcis melisellensis. The sequence continues at coordinate 42,313,401 of NC_138539.1, read as the reverse complement.
ACGGCTGGCATAAGGGGCGGATTTGCCCCTTTCCACTGCTGGATAGCGAATAAGGTGTGTTCTACAGGTACTCGGGTGGTGCTGTGATCTAAACCACTGAGCCTCTTGGGCTTGCGGATGAGAAGGTTGGCAGTTCAAATCCCCGCAACAGGGTGAGCTCCCATTGCTCTGTCCCAGCTCCTGCCAACCTAGCAGTTCAAAAGCACACCAATGCAAGTAGATAAATAGGTACTGCTGCAGAGGAAAGATAAACAGCATTTCCATGCGCCCTGGTTTCCATCATGGTGTTCCATTGCACCAGAAGCGGTTTCGTCATGACCTGGAAAAGCTTTCTGTGGGCAAACGCAGGCTCCCTTGGCCTGAAAGCGAGATGAGCCTCACAACCCTATAGTCGCCTTTGACTGGACTTAACTGTCCAGGGGTCCTTTACCTTTCACCCTTTAAGGTGTGTTTCAATCAGGAGTAAGAAATAGCTTGTCTCCAAAAGGAGGCCCCTTCTCCTACTCCTCCACCATTTTTCACACACTGGAAATCCCACCCACTGACCCCAGGATCTAACAGTGTGGGGTTAGTCAGTTGCCTGGTGGGGACTGAGGGCAGATCCACTTTCTGTTAATTGCAGATTGATTGTTAATTTCCCCTTATCTTTTTCTGCTCCCCCCTTTTTATTTAGATTAGTTTCTTTTATCTAATTGTTTTATTTTATTTATTTTTTTAAAAAAACTTTAATAAAAATTTGCTACAGCAAGAAGATGACATTGAAAAATCCCTGCTAACTTAGCACAATATAACCTAACTTTTCCCACCTGGTACCACCTGGTACTCCATATGTTATAGACTACAACTCACATTGCCCCGACCACCAGCCATGTTGACTGGGACTGATGGAAATTCTAGTCCAAAGCCTCTAGAGCAGGCTTCCTCAAACTCGGCCCTCCAGATGTTTTGAGACTACAATTCTCATCATTCCTGACCACTGGTCCTGCCAGTTAGGGATCATGGGAGTTGTACACCAAAAACATGGGCTGAGTTTGCTAAAGCCTGCTCTAGGGGCACCACATTTGGGAAGGTTGATGTGTCCTACAGATTTGAAGTGAAGAGTTTGCTTTTACACTTTGATGGGCATGTTTGGATCTGTACTGCATTTGTTTATAAGTATCTTGGTCTGTTCTGAGATAAAATTAGTAACGTACATTTTAGAAATACTATTTGTAGAAATAGATGCAAGTAAGCCATGCTGTTAGGCAGCTGTTCTGGTATAATAATAATGTCATAAAATATAAATTCACCTGAAGTGTTTTTCAACAGGAAGGAATGAGGCAACCCACATGGGTCTAATCTGCCCTCATTTTCACACTCCACAAGCAGCCCATAAAGAGTATATTATTAAAGAGGAAAATGGTGCATAAATTAACTTTGTGTTTCCCATGCTAACGGACTATGCAGAGTATCTTAATTCCATTATAATAATAATTTTACCATCCCATTAGTAAGGTGTGTTACAGTGGTTCAGTGTAACATGTTCTCCAAGGGCGGCGGGGGGGGGATACATCCCAAACATTTGGGAAAGTATAAGAGGAAAATAAATGAGAAAAAATAGAATCTACAGTCTAAATTTCTTTTTTCATTAAACGAGTACCTCCCTATGCATGGACACAGAAATGCACACATACACAGACACACATTGACTTCAATTGAAATGAATGGCTGGCTTTGATTTCATAATTAATTAAAAGATTAATGGGCTCTGCACATAGTTGAATGTTAAACTGTCCTGAAATCTAATTCTTTCCTTCTGAAGTACAGGGGGGATTTTTTAAAATGTCACGTAAAACTGACCGAGGAAGTTTACAGAATACCTAATGTGAAAACACTACATCATTCTCAACACACAGCGCAAGCAAACAGTTTTATTCTTGTTTGTGCAGCTTAACCTTCTGCAAAAGTAATTAGGTCTATAATTAAAAAGCTATTTGGAATGATTAAAACCCTGTTATCTGGTGGCATTTAAAGACAAATGCAAATGTCAGAAAGGATAAATTCATTAAAATTGCTATTGAAAAGCAAGAAAATATCAATCTGGTGGCTAGAGAATGTCATTTGCAAAATGTAACCATATGTGGATAAAGGTAGGTGTGGAGAGGATGCGGTGAAGGTGGTAATCAATGCCTCAGTACTTCCATGAAGTGATTTGCCATTCTACAATATATCCTCGATGTGTGAATCTATAAGGCATGAAGTCTAGGACAGAGCAGGAAAGCAGCATATCTGTCATGGACTAAGGTAAAATGGTAAAAGGGTAAAGTCATGGACTAGCTGGATGCTGAGGAGTGGTGGGAGGCACAAGCTGGGGAATCCGCAAGGGTACCCCCAGGAGAAGACTCAGAGCCAGGAGATAAGTGGTGGGAAAAATGGTCAGATGGAGACGAGGGAGCAGACTGGGAGAATGGGGTGTCAGCAGCTGAAGAGGCAACAGGGCTTAGTGAGCAGGAAGAGGCTGGGGCAGAGAGCAGTCCAGGCTTAGAAGCAGAAGCAGAATGGAATCAAGAGGCAGAAAGGAGGCAGGCTGCTGAAGAATCCAGGGAGTCACTCCCTCCTGCTGTGACCAGCTCCCCTCCCTGCAGAACAAAGAGAGACAAGATGAAGGAACCTAAGGCTGCTAGGGGAGGAACCAGGGGCATGCTGTCAACGTTTCCCTTTTCTTGCAAGGAATCCTATTTGGAATAAGGGAATTTCCCTTAAAAAAAGGGAAACATTGACAGCTATGACCAGGGGAGGAGCCACAGAAAGTGGTGGGAAGGCAGGGACTTTCAGTCTTCACAACTGCTTCATTGGGGCAAGACCTACCAGGTCTTGTAATCACTAGGCCTATGTTGTTGTTGTTTTTTTGAAGAGTTAATTTCACTGACACCAGGTGCTTTATTGTTGATCTGTCCCTGATTCCTGACAATATCATACTGCGGTAATGGTAGGGAAGCATGAACACAGCATGTTGCCATACTGAGGGGCTGTCTCATATAAAGATATAGGTCTCAAGCAAGGCAGGTCTAGGACCATGCCCACCACCTTGAGATGCTCCACATTGCCATACTGCTCGATCAGGGGCACCCCCCCCCCCAGAAATTTAGGTATAATAATTCAAGAAATGCACCACACAGGCTCTCATCAGGATATAATAGTTCATAAATGCTACCACTCACCATATGTTTGGCAGTATCGTATATACTTAAAACCTCTTCACATGCTAGCTGAATACCCCACAACCCCCTCGCATATTATTCCAATATATCAGGGGGGCTTTTGGACAGTCATAGCTATGTTCTTAATTACATCATAATGCTACCATATATATTGTTGGAGTTCTGGTTTGAAGAAATGTTAAGTGGTGGAACCATCCTACATGTCTGAGTTGTCACTGGTAGGATTATAGCCTGATCTGCTTGTGTATGGAATTATGAAGCTTCCATTCCAGAAAGCACATATGGATGTTTAGACTATTAAACCATCCCCTCCAGCTTATATTTGATGTGTTTCATTTTGATACCGTAAAGAACATAATAATAATGTAAATGAGTAAGCACAACAGATGATACTCCATTATCCACATTTGCCAAATATACAAATTAGTCTAAATACAGTACAGCTCCAATATGACACCTTCTTAATGAACTGTGTTGTATTCCTAATTTTCACCCAGTTAAATTCTTAATCACTGAGTATCCCAGTTAACTTTGCACTACTTCTGTGGCTTTGAAAGGGTTACAAAACAATGGCAAAGAGACAAAAGTTCTGCTTAGCAAATGCAAAATAGAAAAATACAAGTTGTTCAGGCATGTTTGCTGTTACACTGTTGAGCAACATTTCTGTTGTTATCTTGATTGCTGGTTGGCTAATAACCCACATAGTGTGGCTGATGGGTGCTGAGGCTGAGTGATAGTTGGCAGCCTTCCTGGGTGTTTGAATGAGACAGCCACCAGTGGTGGAAGAAAGTTACCTTTAGGGACAGGGAGGTGTTATTCAGTCCACCTTTCACAGTGCACCAAGCTGATTGAACATTACTGACATTACAACACTTGCAAATCAGGACACAACTCTCAGATTATGCACTTCTCTAGATTTCGCAATTCAGTTTTGGTATACAAAAGTGCACACAAAAATATTAATTTATATGGAATGGGTATGTGACTGTGAATTTTATGGATAAGTGAATTAAAAAGCATTGAACAGTAACTATCTTATGACCAAAAGTGCCTATTTCACATTAGAAGCACATACAAAATACATACAATTTAAATGTGGACTTTTTGTGCACTCTCAAAAAATTGGCACAAAATGAAATGGGAGAGAGTTGTAGAGTGACTGAAAGGGGAAGGGATTAAGCTGCTCAATCTATCCCTTGTTGCCTCTAGCGATGGTGTTGCGTGTGTTGTGAAGAAACAGCAATATGGAATTCCAGAACAAAGTCAGATGGAGAGATAGTTGAAGATTGCTGAATGCTGGGTGTACTTTAGTGATGTAGATGTTTCTGTGAAAATCTGTTATGAAGTGGCTAATCTGTTGCTTTTAAGAGTGCATGCTGTTGTCCTCCAGTTATTTTCTGTTTGCATACTTGTATAATAATAATTCCGCAGGGATTCGAACTGCCGACCATGCGATCGGCAGGTCCTAGGTGCTGACGTTTTACCCACCACGCCACCCACGTCCCAGTAAAATAATACAACATTCCAAAATCATTTCATTATAAAATCAGTTCAAATCAAATTAGTGGCAACCATTGGGCTAGAGTTCTGTGAGGTTTGCCAAAGGACGGGGTCAGGCTCATAATAATAATATGTTACAATGACGCTATGTCATTCAAAGGAAATCAAAACAGTGCTAACCCTGGATTGTCTCTATGCTGGACAAAAAGAAGAAGTGGAGAACACATAAAGTACCTTTTGGGAGCTGCCCTTTGATCAAAATCAGGCAGAAATGGTTACTTTGTCAAATCCACTTGCCCTTTTCTGTTCTTGTAGAATTGTACTTCTCCTCTTATTATCACTTGCAACAGAACATGAAGTCAGAGTTATAATTGAACAAATGTCTTAATTTCAGAAACTGTCAGGGAAAATCATGATGAATGGCCACAGCTCCTGATGCATGTTTGATGCAGCTCAAATCAATGGAGAACCATTTAAACCAATATCAGGGCTGTGTGTGAATATTTAATGACTGGGGGGGGGGGAATCCCAGTTCTGTCTGGGAGATGGAGACTTGTGAGACTTTACAACAGTAGATTATGGTTTGACAAGCCATCACTCCAAACACTTTTTCAAGGTCTGGAATGGCATAAACATCCATTTTGCCACAGGGAATACGTAGGCACACCAATAGTAAGTGCTATTAAATCAGAGGAAGCATCTAGATTTGGTAGTAGTCTCCCACTAGCAATCAAGACAAGCAACACATTTCCTTATGGAAAACATTCCAGAAGTTGCATTCCAGTGTTGGGCAGGCCTAGAAACAAAAGACACATGCAAACATCCCTTCCAACACTAAAATGTTATGATTCCACGTAGGCAAGCAAAAGGCATAATCTCAGTTCAAGGACAATTTCAAGCAAACCAAAAGCATTCAAAGAGGATGCATTCCCTGACTAACATCATTAACATGGATCCTTCCCACAAGATCAACATCCCTTCCATGCTGCAATGTGTGTGTGTGTGTGTGTGTGTGTGTGAGAGAGAGAGAGAGAGAGAGAGAGCGTGCAAGAGAGAGAGAGAGATGTGTATTTCGGGTAATCAATTACTGTATTGTTGTAGCTTAGGCCTGCACCCAGTGGCGTAGTCTGGGGGGGCAGGGGGGCCGGCCGCAACATCTGGGGGTTAGGGTTAGGGGGCGCCAATCCACGGGTTAGGGGGCACAAATTACTTGCCTTGCCCCGGGTGCTGACAACCCACGCTACGCCACTGCCTGCACCATGTGTGACTTGGCCTCACTGGTACTTTACAGTCCCCTCTCCTGAGTTGTATAGTTCCAGTCAAGAAGCAAAACAAGAGGTACTGTGGATCACAGTACATGGCTGCTGGCATGCATTTGGCTTGATGGGTCACAAATTGTGCACATCTGTTATTAAAGAGAGCTGAGCTGAATCCCCAGGTTTAGATTCACAGTCTTCAAAGAAAGGTGGTTTTATTCTGAGGGCGGGGAAGGAAATCACAAAACAAGCCAATCTGAAGTATATGGAGAACTGCCCAATGCTCTTTCCTCCAACCTGCACTGTGCCTGTGTCTCATAGCACAGCAGCTCTTCCTCTCCTCCAACCCAACCTGTGCTACAAACAGCAGGCACAGCATTGTCTGGGAGTCACCTCTTTTCCTATCTCCTCCAGGCTACTCCATTCTGCAACTGCGGCACTGGAAGAGAGGGAGAATCTGGGTACTGGGCATACATGATTTAAAATGCAAGTTGATCCCTGCTGGATCAGACCACGGACACATCTAATCCAACATCCTGTTCTTACAGTTGCCAACCAGATGCCTATGAGAGGCTCATGAGCAGAACCTGAGTGCAATGATGCTCTCTGCACTTGTGATTCCCAGCAACTGGTATTCAGAGGTCACCATTGGTGAAGGTGGTATATAGTCATCATGACTAGTAGCCACTGCTAGCTGTATACACCATGAATTTAAGCTCTTTCTAAATCCATCTAAGCTAGTGGCCATCCTTACATCTTGTGTTAGAAAATGTCATCGTTTAACTGTGCTCTGTGTGAATAAGTATCTCCTTTAATCTGCCTTGAATTCAGCTTCATTGAATGACTCTGGGTTTATTGGATGGCCACAGATTATGACCATTTGGAATTTAAATTGCATCTAGTAGATTTCAAAGTCATGAGGAAGACTGGGTTCATTTTTAAGAATGCTTTTTATGCCATCAGACCACATTTCAAGGTGAAGTAGTCTCTCTCCCTTAGTTATTAATTTACTGTTATCTGGCTTCCGACCAAAATTAATCAATTAAAAACATTGTCATTTTAATGTTCAAATTGCTCTCCTTTTGACAATTGATTTGAGAAGCCAGAGTTTACTGACAGCAAAATCTACATTTCCCCCTAGTTAAACAGATGGGAAACCAAGGCACACACAGTAAGTGTTACTTAGGCAATCACACACAATCGCCTCTTGTCAGCTTGGCATATCACTCCACTATTTTTGGCCAAGTAACCAATGCTAGGATACATATTACACACACACACACTTATTTAATAAGTTGCAGCCACAACTAGCATATTCTGCATTTGTTTTTTTTTAAAAAAATGCAGTTATAAAAGAATAGTATCCTTCTAATTCTAATGCAAAGGCAGAGATAAATGCTTCTTCCCATATACATTTTGTTAGGTCTGAAGCTAAAACCTTTTTCTGCAGAAAGAGCAAGCCTTTGTCCCAATGATGTTTCAATTTATATGTCAGCAATGGGGGAGAGAAAGGCATAAATAGCAAGTATTTAATATGAGAACGTCTGTTCTTTTCAGCTGGTTGTGAAGAAAAGGGGGTTAAGTCCAGGAGTACATTTTGTTGCAGATAATCCAGATAAAAAAAGGGACTACTATGATCATCAGTAAGTATGCACACTTACTTGACCAATTCTGCCTTTGTGTGTTAGGCTGCAAAGCTAACCCCACATCCCATGTAAGCGATTGAAAAATTACAGTGGACAACTCCCACATTTTCCCAGGCTAACAATTTTTTATTTTATGGAAGCAATGAACACAGAGACAAGCTCTAAATGTTTTCTGGATTCCCCTAAATTTCCAGAAACAGCTTCTACATTGTGTGAAAGATCACATAAAATGTGGAAATTATCAGGTCAGGAAACAGCTGGAAAAGGGAATAAAGTGCTGTCTGAATGCAACCTTGGAATGTGACAGTGCCATGTGCTTTGGTTCTGAACCAGTGGGACCATCCTTAATGTGCACACCTAAGAGAGAGGAGGAGGTGGGCTTTTGCATACATTTTGGGAGGGATGGAATCTGCTTGGTTGGTGTTTTAACCTTAAACCTTTGGATACTGCTCAGATTATACCAGCTGTCATCAATGGAGAGAAGCTTTGTTAGCACTAATACATGTCTTGTCAACAGCTGACCTGAGTCTTCATTAAATGTCCAGTGGACTACACTTAAATTGTGTAGGTTTCTTGTATTTTTGGTGTGACACAGTTCTTGTGACTAATTATAACATAGTGGCATACAGGCTGATGGCAGTGCAGTGATCGGGGAAAGCTGCCTATATTGAATTTCAGCCTGTTGACATATGTATGTTTCAGACACAAGAGCCCTGACAGAAAATAATATGCAAATGTGACAGCTAAATGGAAAAGCAACTTTTTATTTGAGTCATTCCATCTCTTGTTATGAAATAGCCATGTATCATTCATATTTATAGATGGGTCTGGATTTTCATCTTGGTTCTCAACCAATTTATGAAGTGGAAAATCCCATTTATATCTAAAATATTGGAGGCAAACTTGTTGGCACAATGTACTTAACAGCTGTCGCCATATATCGATTTAAAGAAAGAAGTGATTACTCGCATGTTGCAAAAAAAGTAATTTAGCACTGCTCTTCCTCCAGAAGTCACAATTATATACTCTAAAGATCAAAAGTAATCTGCCTTTATTTCCTTTTCTGCAAAGGTCCAATAACCCCTATTTTCTAGATGGAACCCCGAAATAAAATGCCAAGTATATGCCAAGCATATTCTTCCAAATGTTTTCTGGGACCAGTGAAATAACTTGCTTGTACTAATCATTTGTTAAGAGAAATGCACATCTTTCTAAGGGCCAAATGTTTTTCTTTATGCTACAATAGGCTGCTGCTTCAACACTTGGATGCCCAACACCGGGGGGCAGAGGTGGTGGAAAGAAAGAGTGTCTTAGTAGGACAGGAGTCTCAGTGTGTCTACTCAGAAGTAAGTGTCATTTAATTCAATGGGATTTACTCTTAGGTGGGATGCTATTCGAGACTGAGTACTACCTCTGGTGAGGGACACATCGTACTCCTTTGCCCACCTTTGGTCCCCACCCTACACTCAGCTCTCATCTGTGGCTCCTAGAAGTTGTCAGCGTGTGACAGAGGCCACATCTCAGGAAATGGCTTCGACTGGCCTACTAAACCAGTAAAGGATAGCTAATGGTTCTCAAACCCTCAGTGAGTTGAGTATTTCCCTGCATGCGAAGACAGGCTCTGGAAGATTGAGCAAATGAAACCAATAGTGGGTCTAATGGTCAAGAAAGTGGTTTCTGCATGTGCTATAGAGGGAAGTGAGGGGCAGTTGGGGTTCATCAACCTGGGAAGGTAGCCCATCTAGGAGAAGGAAAACTCTGATCCTAAACCTCCACTTCCTTGTGGGATAACTTCAGGAGGAGAAAAGACTCATGAGTAAACCCTACACAAATCTGAAATAGAGTCCCTAAGACGGTTGGATAGTGCCTTGTACGCCTACTTCCAGCAACTCCAGCAGCCAAGCTGATGCCAAACATACTGCTCTGCTTTCCTTTGGACCACACCACCGAGTCTTCTCATCTGGGCAGCCCAGGACCTCCATACACACTTCCCAGACTTGTGCCCCAGGAAGGTCACTTTGGTACTGCTAACACTGAGCTTTGACTTCACCCCTGGAGGCACACTCCATGGTCTCTTTAGACAGACAGATATCAACAACTCCCACATATGTGGGCTTAGGATTGCAGCTTTAGTGTGTGTATGTTTACTGAAAAGTTAGTCCCAACCTCGGGTTGGCAGTTCAAATCCCCATGACAGGGTGTGCTTCCGTCGCTTGGTCCCAGCTCCTGCCAACCTAGCAGTTTGAAAGGACACCAAAAAGTGCAAGTAGATAAATAGGTACCACTCCGGCGGGAAGGTAAACGCCATTTCCATGCGCTGCTCGGGTTTCACCAGAAGCAGCTCAGTCATGCTGGCCACATGACCCGGAAAAACTGTCTGTGGACAAACACTGGCTCCTTCAGCCTGTAAAGCGAGATGGGTGCCACAACCCCAGAGTCGTCTGGGGTTGCCCTGTCTAGGCCTCCAGCAAACATTTTATGTAAGAAAGCAATACTAGTGATTATGCATATCTGGAGCTCCGAAAACTAGGGATGGGAGAATCTGTTAATTTTGGTTCTCTCAGTTTCTCATTAATCCAATCTTAAATCCAGTTCTCCATATTTTTACAGCATTTGGCTGTTTTAAAAAATCGTCATGAAAATCCATCACATTTTAGTGTGAATTTCTACTAATAAACATATTTTTGTATGCTGTTTTAACTACACATTCTTGCAAGCAAGTTATCCAAATATAATGAATTCCTGCATTCTATTTTTGCCAATTATGCACTTGTATGGGTACTACTCCCTATTATACGCCTTTTTGTAAACATTATATGGTTGGAGAATTGCATCACAAAATTCAGATAAGTACAAATTTCAAAGCATGGCTGTGTTTCGGTTCTCATACTGTTTTTGAAAATGCAAATTTGACAGTTTCACATTTAAAGGCAAACTGAATAGAAATTCTCCCCCATCCCTACCTGCAATACTACTTACCCAGGTTGCTTTGTTTGCCAGAAGTGTATTGAGAGGTTCAGCAAGGCAGTGTAGGGACTGGTCAGACATGCCATGTTTAAATCATCTTTTTCTCCTTTGTCTCTGTTTCTCTAAAATTCATGTCCATTTTTATTCTGCTCTCCTTCCCATGAATTTTAATTGGAAATGCTTTATTTAAACACACACATACACACACAGAGGAACACTGTCAAAACATTTCCACCTAATGTCTTTCGATAGACATATTGCCAAGTGATTCTTCCCCTTCTGTTGGAATATTTAATACTCTTAGATCTATATTCACTTTCAACATACAAATTTTCCAAGGAAAGCTTTCTTGGAAGGCACCTTTTAATGGACCTTACACTTTTATTTCAGTAAAGGCAAAACAAAAAAGGAGAGTGGTAGCTTATGGTTTTATCTCCTCCTACCTCCTCCCAAAAGGGGGACGCGGGTGGCTCTGTGGTCTAAACCACTGAGCCTTGGGCTTGCCAATCTGAAGGTTGGTGGTTCGAATCCCTGAGATGGGGTGAGCGCCTCTTGCTCAGTCCCTGCTCCTGCCAACCTAGCAGTTCAAAAGCACGCCCAAAAGTGCAAGTAGATAAATAGGTACCGCTCCAGCAGGAAGGTAAACAGCATTTCCGTGTGCTGCTCTGGTTTCGCCAGAAGCGGCTTAGTCATGCTGACCACATGACCTGGAAAAACTGCAGAGTGAACAAATGCAAGTTCCCTCAGCCTGTAAAGCGAGATGAGTGTCACAACCCCAGAGTTGTTTGCAACTGGACTTAATTGTCAGGGGTACCTTTACCTTTACCTTACCTCCTCCTCCTACAGTCATTTCCCCCCATTTGGATTTTTGATTTATGTAGACTGCAGTCTGAACTCCTGACCAACAGCAGTGGAGTTTGCTGAAGTTCCAGTGCTCACACTGTAAAAAGCAGAAGATATGGGGCAGGGAGGTGGCAAAGAAATGGTCCTTTACTGCACCATCTCCCATATTGATGCAGTTAGAAGTCCAGATCAAACCTGCTGTTGTCACGTGAAAATAGCAGGGTCCAGACATTATCCAGGATCCAACAATGAAGGAAGCAGTGTATGCCTTCTTCACTGCCTTCAGCGCCATGTAGTAGGTGTGATTATGTCCTCTGATACAGATTTGGTGTCTTCATAGCGCTTCTTATGTTGTTTGTACTCCATACATACATTAACCTGGCTTGCTTTATTCCATCCTTAATAGGACGGGAGTCCTACAATGGGGGCAAGGACACAGGCAGGATCTGGCTGGCATGCCATATTGTTATTTTCCTTCACTCTTCATGGGCCAAGTTAGACTGGTGGGCAGAGCCACCCACCTTTAGTCACCTGATGTCACAGTGGTGTCAGGTGAGTTTGTTTTTTTTGCCCTGCTTGCATCTATCAGAGCATTTTGCAAAGTGCTTTGCAAGACATTATTGAGAAGCTCTTTTTCAAGCACTCCACCAGGCAGCACTTCAAAAGGGGCTTAGCAAGAGATAACCACTAGCTAATTCAGTGATGGATTTATGCACATGGGTCCACAGATTGTAAGGGGCCCTGGCTATAAAAAATATACTTGATCAGTTTTTTTAAATATAGGAAACAGGAAAAACAGACGTTGTTCTGATAGGACAAAAATGTACTTCCTAGCAACACAATTTGTCATAATGTGTTTCTAAATCTATTTTGTAAATGCTAAACCCTGCAATTGCTCTTGCTTTGCTGTACAATAACATTTTTCATATATGCTAAATAAGATATCATAAGGTATTTTTCATTTAAAGATATTTCAGATGCAAACAGTCTTACTGTGAGATATATGTTTTAGTTAGATTGTTGGTTTGCAGTATTCTTGCCTATGTACCTGTATGTAAGCAAATGTAAAACGTTATCAGGTCTGTTTTCATTGTCCTCAGCAAGTCTTAATCTGAATGCTGGTTCTTGCAAATCCCCTTTCCAAAGCGTCACCTTTCATAGCTTTACACTGGGGTTTTCAGGTACCTGAAAACTCTCTTTCAGTACAGCAAGGTTTTAGCTGTCTCCCCCTTTGTCAGGTGTGGAGTATCTTCTTCTTCCCCGGTAGCCTCAGAGGCAAGAAGAACAAACAGTTTGTGTTTTATGGCTTTTTATTCAGTCATCTGGTTGCAAGGCAAAAGGTTCATGTCTCCATGCATAGGAGACGTTGGCTACTCTGAGTCCCTCCTCTTCTGTCTCCCACAACATGCTGTAAACCTGGAAGTCACAGGAGTCACATCCTTCCACATTCTCTGTTCTTGAGCCCTTGGATTAGGAGGGTCTCCCGTACTCTCCCGGGAGTTCTCTGCTGTCTGCTCTCTAACTTCCTCCTCCTTCTCCTCCAGTATCTCGTAACTAGGCAACTCCTTATTCAACTGTACACCATCCCGGTCTCTCTCTCCTTCTGAAACTGCTGGAGACAGGGGTTGCAAAACTCACCCCCCCTTCTCCTCCTCTTCTTAGAGGAACTGATCAGACCGGGGGTTAATTTCCCATTCCTCCTGCTCAGTCCAGTCCCTGACACCCCTGATGTCATATGATGGGCAGGTGGGTGTGGCTTAGCCAAAATGGCCAAACACAGAAACGCACACTTACATCTAATTTAACTTCTTTATTTTAAGCTCTGTCCCAGCATCATATCACCCTGCATCCTCTCAGCTGCTCCCATCTTTACACTTGGGCTTTCCGCAAGTAACCATCCTTTCACTCCAGTCTTTTCTCTCTCACTTTTCCAACAAATTATGCAGAAAGCAAATTATAAAAATGCACTGATGAAACAAATCATGTTAACTGAATTTGCCACCACATAGAAAACAGAGACTGTTTTTGAGCATTTAAAAAATGTAATACAAAACATGTAATGAATATTGCTTTGTATTCTAACAGATAAATACATCTTTTCTCACCTGCATGCAGCATATAGAAAAAGTATTCATTTCTAACCTGTTATGATCATGCCTTGATACACCTTTGTGCTCTTCTTAATTAGCCTTCACTTTTGTGTATAGCAAACCTCATATTATTTGCATTCTTTGTTATTCTCCATCCGTTTTCTGCTTCCTGCACCAAGCGGTAAAGCTTAAAATGATACATTTAGAGAAAAACAAAACCTGCCCTTCTTAGTCACTCCAAGATAGTACAGCAAATTAAATGAATATTGAAAAGCCAGAATTTTTTTTTCCAGATGAGTGAAACATTTTATGTATTTTTACAAGAATAAATACAGGCTTTTTGGGGTGGAGAAAACACTGACAAAAGAGAAGCAGTGCTATTTTACATTTAAATGAAATTACATTAAAAATATATATCTGTATATCAGTTTAAATCATTTTCAGCTTTTTTGGTAACATCTCAACAGCAACTTTTGATCTAATTTCCACCTTCAACTGAAGGCCTGACAAAGCTGTTTTATGTTTAGGAAAGCTGGTTTTATGTTTCCCTTTCTAAGAATCCCAGCAATTAATCAATTAGAGTATGTAGGATAATATACAGGAACATATTAATCTAGGTCTTTGTCCAATTTCCACTAAGACAACAACAGGAATTAGGGAGGGCAAGAAAGAAGAAATTGGCAAAATTAACTAAGCTATAAATTTTAAAAAGGAAAGTATCTGAAATGCAATTTCCAGTGTAATCATAAATAGCCTGCCTGTAGCTCGATCCACAATTTTAAGTGAAGTCAAGGACTAAATTCAACACTTCCACACCTTAAACAACGCTGTGAATCAGGATGCAAAAAACCATGCTGTTCACTAACTCCGTAAATGTGAATTGCCATGGCCTTTGTAAAATGGTTCATTTCAACCTCACCCTAAACAGATTCACTCATAAATATTTTACCAGCACAGATGTTTTTCCACCTGAAACACCTGGCTGATGACACCCAGCTGTGTGTTTCTTTACTCTCCAGAAGCGGTTCTCTCATACCTAAACCTAGCAGCTGTAGTTGTGGTATGAGGTTTAAAAAATGAAGATGATTTTGGTGAAAAATCCAGTTGCTCTTGGGGGGGGGGAGTGTTAGTACCTACCTTATCAGAGCATGAATGTATCATAAGCCTTACATTTCTTATAAAGTTGTCCTCCAGTTTGCATCACTGTAACAACATTTTCAGTAGAGGACAGGATGGTGGGGCACAACCACTCACCTGACATCCAGTTGGTTGTGTTGCTGCTGCTTACTGCCAGATAGAAGGGACAGAGAGGAGGAAGCAGGAAGGTTGGTGTGGTGCAAACACATGGCAGGTGTGTCAGATTTGCTCCACACTGATCTTGCCACCACCTTACTGTTCACCTGCTACTGTCCAGTAAACAGCAGCAACATGACTGACCAGAGGTCAGGTGAGCAGTGCCATCCCACCACCCTGTCCATTACATAATGTTTTGTAACTCTGTAAGCTCTGGTTAGGAAAATAAGACATTGTAGCTTTGATATCCTGTAAAAATATAATGATTATCTCAGCTATTGGGTTGCTGTCTCCGTAAGCATGCCATGTCTTGTCTTATCCTCATCTGTTAAGATCAAAATAAGATAATTATTCAAACATAACCTTTTTCTTTAGTCTAGATATTTCTTACACACAAATTATATGGGATATATATATCCTACAGAAGAAACTGATGAGGTTGACCTGTTGAGTCTGTCATGGTTGCGTGAAGGTCAAGGCACAACATGACAACTGATGTTCAAAAGATGCACCATTGGTTCTGAGAGTTAAAGATGTAGTAAATGGTTTAGAAGAAATACAATGAGATTACCCAGGTCCTCCAGGCAAAGTGGATCTTCTGGTTGTCGTTTGCAAATTTCCACCATGTCACATCATTTAATGTCATATTCTCCAGGATTGTGTTAAGTCACGTCAAGTCATATCTTATAAAGCACAATTTAACATGAAAAGACATGAGGTATGCTGGTGAAAACTGGCTGGATAAAACTGTGTTGCATTTGTTAGTGTCTTCTACTCCTTAAAAATACGGAGAGATCAATACAGAGTTAGATCAGCATTCCATCCAAGTTTACAGACTTGGGATTTGTGACATTGAAATTTCAAAAAATTAAGTCCTAAAGTTGGCCCCACAAGAAAACAAGTACTTTGGAGGACAGGAAATTCTGAACTGCACCACATATCAGAACACCATGTTGATATTATCCAACTGTTACTTTCACATTGCAAGCATAGACTCCAGTTCAGGATTGATTTACTTTCAGATCTGTCAAAACTTTGCAAATATCTCTGAGAATAAAAAAAAGAAAAAGAAATTTAACATATAACAACCCTATCCTGAAAATATGTACCCAGATGTCAGACTCATAACTGTTATTAAGACTTACTTCTATGTAAGGATGAATAGGATTGTACCCTACATATCTTCTGTGCAACTTACTGGACATTAAACATGCTGTGCCATAGCTTGTGAGATTAAAATACATAGAAATGTACGTAGCTGCCTTATTCCATTGGAATATAGTTGAGTATTGTCTACAGCAGGAGTAGGCAATGTGGTGCCTTCCAGGTATTGTGGATTATGACTCTCATCAACCCTGGCTATTCGTCCTGCTGGCTGGGGATGATGTGAGTTGTAGGTTACAAGATCTGGAGGGCAACAAGTTGACTACCCTGGCCTAAAGTGATGAAGAGTTTCCCTAGAGTTTCAGACACAAATATTTTCTAAATGCACCTGGAGGTGCCAATGAACTATAACTGAATTGTGGCCCTTTCCCAGATACTGTATCCCAAATATTTCCCCCCACATGTTATAGTTTATACAGCTCCTACTTTCAAGGTATTTTACATAGGGATTAAGCATTAGAGTACTTTTTTTTATTCTTTTAAAATCCAACTTGGAAACAGTTCCTACGTGGGCTTGTTAGGCTACAATAACATTTACAAGTCTTTAGTTTTTTTAAGTTACCTGCTGTATCAATGAAATGGTTCAAGGGACAATAGACTTAAGAGGAAATGTCAACACTGATCCTCATTTATATTATTGTTGCTGTCTACAAGTGGCCAACGAACCTAGAGAATTTAGAAACATAGCTTTAATATTAAAAGGTTCGCTTGTGAGCTTTTGCTGGAGAGAGTTACTCCCCTTTTCCCCCCTCGGTATCAAGTTTAATAAAGAGTGTGGCTTGAACTGGGATTTGTGGAGGATAAGCAAATAGCTTTTTAGCACTGTGAGATCCACTGGGCTTTAAAGTAACCCTCTTGAAAATCAATAAGTTATCGTTTTAAAAGGAAAACAGGAATAATTCAGTATTTTAAAAAGCTTATCAGATGGGCTGGCAGAGCTCTTCTTTTAGCACATCTGGTGGAGCTGTTAACTTTGAGAGTGGAAGCAAGAATGGATGAGCTCCAGTAACAGCTATGCTTCCCTCTAGCTACATGAGCCAGAAGAGAGCTTGCCAAGCCTATTGGTCTCATTAAGCTTCAGGAGTAAAGGGGGGGGGGACAGAGAAACAACACCCTCAAATAAAATAGCTTTCAAAATCTCCTGGGTGTAAGACTTTGGCTCATTTTTCATTCATCTTCACAGAAAATTCACTCACGTTCAGAACTTTCGTGTACCTCCTATGAATAAATTTGCATTAGTCAACAAGGATTGCAATGAAAGGGAAGATAATATTAAGTTCCCTGCTAAGAATATGAAACACACTTTTGGAGGTGAGAGGTTGAAAGGACATGCTTTTGGAAATTCCACATTGGAAGTATAACAAGTCTGATATGCTTCACAAGGGCTGTGTACTTCCTGAACTACGAGACAAAAGGGGGTCATTTGGCTGAGGTGCTCATATTGCAGATTGTGCTTATGAAGGTATATTGAGTTGGATCAGAGATTCCCTAAAGTGTCTCTGTGGATTCAGGGCTCCCAAAACTACAGCTTTTTAAAGTGACTGCAGGATAAAAAATCAAAAGCAACCTGACTGGTGAAACACCATGAACTGGAATGGGCAGAGGGTGGAAAGGAAGGGAAATCTTTTGTTTTGTCTGACAGTTCTGGATATTAATCACAGTTATTTACCCAGCGTACTCCAATCAACTTGACTAGGAGAAGGGGGTGTTGAAGGAAATATTAAAAACTGTGTGTGGTCGTAGAAGAATTAAAGAGTTGGGAGGTATCCCCAAGATTCATCTATTCCCCCACTTGCAATGCTGGAATTAAAGCTAAGTCAATACAGAGATCTCTCTCCCCCAGAGAGAATAATAATAATAATAATAATAATAATAATTTATTTGTACCCCGTCCATCTGGCTGCGCTTCCCCAGCCACGCTGGGTGGCTTCCAACAAAGATTAAAAATACATTAAAATGCCACACATTAAAAACTTCCCTGAACAGGGCTACAGAGAAGAGGCTGTAACATTTGTTTATGCCAATCTATATGCTGAGATGCAGATTTAGGAATAATAACTATAATTTTCATAGAAATACATTCATATCTCCACAGGGGGAAGGTTGTGAACAAGAGGCCTTTTCTTCCTGGCCAGTCCATTGAACAGGTGTTGATAGTTGAAGAACAACTTCAAGGCTTCTGTTCTCCCTTCATACAGTTATTTGTCTTGAAACTGAAGTTGGGCTGGCCGCCCTTCAAACAGAAGAAGGCTGTTCTCAGTAAAGAAAGGCAGACGGCCACCTCAGCTTCATAGCCACTGTCAGGTTTTAACCCTTGAACATGCAAAGCAAATTTACAAAAGTAGCTTGCCCTTACCATTGGGCAGATGTCAGGATCAAAGGCTGCTACTGATTCATTTTTGTACTTCTGGTCTTTGCAAAATCTACCATAAAATCAGTCTTTGAGATTTTATGTTTTGGTTTGGGTTTTATTTTGTTTTATTAAAAAAAAGTGGTACTATCTCCAACCTTGTATGCAATGTCCTGCAGCAGTGGAAAAAGGTGGGGCACCTTTTTCAGCTTAAGGGTGGCATTTCCTTCTGGGTAACCTTCCAGGGGTCACATGCAAGTCACACAGATAAAAGTGAGCAGAGCAATGCATGTGATTTTTACACTTGTATACTAAGGTGGTTTCTTCACACTCACACTCATCCATATCACCTTTATCCAGGCAACCAAGAGGCATTATAAACATTCAAGGACACTCTCCAGGCAGGCAAAAGTACTCAGGAAGGTGCAAAATATAGGACCTCTGAGTTTGGCTGGGGAGAGTCTAGGTAAAGGTAAAGGGACCCCTGACCATTAGGTCCAGTCGTGGCCGCTTTATTGGCCGAGGGAGCCGTCGTACAGCTTCCGGGTCATATAGCCAGCATGACTAAGTTGCTTCTGGCGAACCAGAGCAGCGCACGGAAACGCCATTTACCTTCCCACCAGAGTGGTACCTATTTATCTACTTGCACTTTGATGAGCTTTTGAACTGCTAGGTTGGCAGGAGCAGGGACTGAGCAACGGGAGCTCACCCCATCACAGGGATTCGAACCGCCGACCTTCTTATCTGCAAGTCTAAGGCTCTGTGGTTTAACCCACAGTGCCACCTGCGTCCCTATGGGGAGAGTCTAGAGAGCCAGAAACAGATAGATAGATAGATGATAGATAGAGATAGATGTATGTGTGTGTGTGTGTGTGTGTGTGTGTGTGTGTGTGTATATATATATATATATATATATATATATATATATATATATATGGAGGCCCGTATTCCCCATCCCTGCTCTGCAAAGTAACAGACATACAAAAGAGGAGGTTACAAATTAAATAATATGCCTTCTCTGAAACATATGTAGGTGGCCAGATTTTTTTTTGAAGAAAGCTGAAGGTGGAAGATTGCAGGCTAAATGTCGGTAAAACCTGAAGCAGTGTTCAGCATCCATTCCTTCTTGACATTTTCCTAATTGAAATGACCCCACCCACACTTTACAGGTGTTTGTTGGTGAGCAACCATGTCTGAAGACACAGCTGCACCTCTGTCAATATACTTTTGCCCTCAGTAATAGTGGAAGCAAGCTGTATATGGTTGAGGTTTCCAAACACTGAATGGGTTAACCACATGAAATACCACTCAGACATTTTGCAAAGAAACCCTCGCTTCTGAAAACTTTCTTGTATTTTAGTCCTTGGAGGCAAAGTTCACCAGCATGGTGAAGGAATTCATGCTGGCTCTTTCCATCCCCTCTCTCCACTGTATTTTAGCAAGTCAGAGTGAAGGACAAGGTGTCAGTTGAGCATTTGTAGACTAAATTGTCAATCCTTTTACTCTGTTCTGTTTTACCCGGTGACAGTGTCTCATCCGAACTTGAATGCTTCAGTTTGGGGTTGAGCAGTTACATGAGTGCACATGATCAAACACAGCTTCATCATCAGGAGTTTCTGTTTCTCTTTGAAACAACAACAACAGAAAAGATATGTGAGTGTAATAAAAGAGTTTGAAACAACACAGAGAGTTTGACAATTGTTAGGTCAAATGCAAAGGACAAAGAGTTAGATCAAAGAAATCTGGCTTTTCCTCCTGGCTCCCTGAGATTCTGAGTATATTATAGGGTTGTGTTGATGCTACATGAAGAGAGAGAGAAAGAATGTTCATATGCAAACAGAAAAGAGCAATAGTTTGTCGAAAAGTGAATTGATGAATAGATCTATGAATGATTCACATAATAAATATAACACATATAACACATAAACACCAGCAATTGGGAAACACTGGCCTGCGAGAGCTCCAACTGGAGAACAGCCTTTATCAAAGGTGCCAAGGACTTTGAAGACACTCAGACGCAGGGAGAAAGGGAGAAACACGTGAAGAGGAAGGCATGTTTGGCAAACCCTCACTGTGATCGCTTCTCAGCCTTTTGGCTAAGATCAAGTGTAGTATCTGTTCTTATCAGCTTAATTTCTTATATGTCTGGGACGCGGGTGGCGCTGTGGGTAAAACCTCAGTGCCTAGGCCTTGCCGATCGCATGGTCGGTGGTTCAAATCCCCGCGGCGGGGTGAGCTCCCGTCTTTCAGTCCCAGCTCCTGCCCACATAGCAGTTCGAAAGCACCCCTAAGTGCAAGTAGATAAATAGGTACCGCTTTATAGCGGGAAGGTAAATGGCGTTTCCATGTACTGCGCTGGTGCTGGCTTGCGAGAGCAGCTTCGTCATGCTGGCCACGTGACCCGGAAGTGTCTCTGGACAGCGCTGGCCCCCGGCCTCTTAAGTGAGATGGGCGCACAACCCTAGAGTCAGACACGACTGGCCCGTACGGGCAGGGGTACCTTTACCTTTACCACTGTGATCAACTTCCGCCCATGGAAGGATGTATGGAACCCGAATTGGCCTCCACAGGCACTTACAGACTCACTTTTAAAACCGTGTTCATGAAAGACAATCTTACTAGGCTATGATTGATCCCCAGAGAAGAACAAGAAGAATAAATTGTGTATCACATAATACAGTATATATAACCGTCATTCATGAAAAAGCAATAGAAACTATCAAATGCTCATTGAGCAAAACAGCATGTATGTGAAAACAGTGCAGGTATACCCATTCTGAATGTGGAGTTGCGCGACATTCACATATGAGATGGTAACCCTGTTCCTGCAACAAGCCTCTGTGTGTACCCATGATATTCCTCCTAATACTGTATATGAGGTCCATGGAGATTTTATTATTATTTTTTTAAAAAATCTTTTATTGAAAGATTTTCATGGATAACAAAGGTACATACCACACCTATGTTTTCAGTTCATAGAGTCCGATGCTGCAAGGATCCAGAGACCATCACAGTTCCTTGAATCATTGACATGTGGTACCACTTTCAATAAAGAGAGATGGAAGTGTGACAAGGGCACACTCAATCATTTATTTGATGTCTGGGAGAGACCCTCATTCTCCACACACCAAGGAAGTTTTTCTGTCCACATTGAATTGGATGGACAAAGGATACAGTGGTACCTCGGGTTACATAAGCTTCAGGTTACATACGCTTCAGGTTACAGACTCCGCTAACCCAGAAATAGTACCTCAGATTAAGAACTTCGCTTCAGAATGAGAATAGAAATTGTGCTCTGGTGGTGCGGCAGCAGCAGGAGGCCCCATTAGCTAAAGTGGTGCTTCAGGTTAAGAACAGTTTCAGGTTAATCCGGAATGAATTAAGTACTTAACCCGAGGTAAAATATTCTTTATTACAAATGCCATGTACATATCTTTGGCTGCAACCCTATCCACTCTTACTTGGGAATAATTCCCACTGCGCAGAGTGGAACCTATTTCAGAGTAAACATCTATGTGATTGTGTTGCTATTATATAGGCCCCAAGGGTATTATCTGATATTGCCATATTTGAAATAATGGTTATTCATCTAGTTTCTGTTGGAGTTAATAAACTAAATAAAATAAAAGCTTTGTGTTGTATTGTGTTGTACATCTGCAATGTATTTTCTGACAATGTAATTTTAAGCAGTTCCAACAACCACAAAAGAACTCCAGGGTATTTTCAGATCTATTGAAGTTCTTCTTGACATAGCTATCATGAATGCTAGAAAATGACAGCTGATTGTCAAATCTATGAATCTGCTATCATGCATCTGCAAAAGTCATATGAAATGATGAGGTCATATCTTTAGCTGATGTGTGCTTATAGTAGCATTGTTCCATTCTGTAGTAGCAGCTGAGGAGCTGATCAACAGCCTCTTGTTAGAGTAGTAAATTAGGCACTAACACAGAATAATGATAAATAACTCTTTCATGTGTCCAGTACAAGTGATTCAAATAAATTGCACTTCAAATGCCAATCAGCTGTGTTGAATACTGCCATGACCATGCTATAGGAATTTATTTGCTAACGAAATTTCTTAGTATTTACTTGTCACCGTCATCTTCTTTTTTCAGAAATACAAAGTATCTGGATAATTGCAAGATACCTTTGTTCTTTTTTAAATGGGGTTTTGAGATTTGAAAGGATCCAAGTGAGCAAAATTTTGTCAATACTCTGGTAAAAGAAATACTGCTATCACAAACTCTTCTGAATAAAACCAACAGTAACAATATTCCACATTTTAGAAAAATATCTTCGCATATGGTGGACATAATGGAATGGTCATGGGAATTATACTCACAAATATATAATGTTTATTTTCCAAGACCTTCATCTTATGGTTCCTGGAATATTATATATATTGCAGGTCTGTGAGTAGAGGAGATCTGGCCAGGAGTGCTGCCATAAATGCTTTGACAGAAGTGGTGGTGGGAGAAAGAGGCCTACTAAGAACAGATCAAATGAGATAAGGAATGCATCCCATTTCCCTGATAAGGGAGAGGGAATATACCAGCCCTGAGTCCTGCAGAACTTTATATTTATCTCTGTTAGAATTCATTTTGTTAGATTTGGCCCCTTTCTCCATCCTGTCAAGCTCATCTTAAATCCTGTTTCTGTATTCTAGATTATCTGCTGCCCCATCCATTATTGCAAATCTGATGAGCATTTCTTCCAGCCCTTTGTAAAAACTTTGGGTCCTGGAAAACACTGAAAAATGCACCCTGCATCACTCCTTTTCTTTCCAGGTTGATAACAAGTCAGTGATCAGCATCTTGGGACACAGTTCACTGAGCAGCTACAAATTCACTTAGAATTAGCACACGATCTAGTCCACATTTTACCAGTCCACCAAGAGAATATAATGGGAGACAGTATATTGCATGGCAAGGTCCCAAACCCTCCCGGGAAGTGGAATAAGGACACATGAAACAGTATTTTAGGCTAATGGGCGAAAAAGGCCACAACTTTATGGGTTACAGAATGTGAGTGGTATTGGCTTAGGCATTGGAAACCACACAACTATATCTGACTCCTGCCTGTCTGCAGGAGTCTTGGAAGGGTTAACCGCCAGAAGGGGAGCCCTGCTGATGCACATCAACAAGGAACTCCCCCAGGGTCACCACTAGGGGGCGTGCCGTGGCCCTAGCCCCCCGTCTGGGGCTTTAGACAGGATCATGCCCCTCAGATTCCTTTAATGGAATACCCTTGAAATAGGAGGGGTAGGTGATGGCAACTACCTCCCCTCACTTTCAACCTAATACTTCAATCCCTAACTGCCAAACCTTACAAAGTTGTGATGAATTTCTATGAGGTAAGCAGAAAACCAAATGGCCAATGCCAATTTGCCAAGTGGAAAAAAATTCCTACCAGGCCCCTGTTAAAAAACAGGCGACCAACCAAAGTCCATAGCAAGGTCAGGACATAAAGAGCTTAACCTAAGGGGGGGGAGTGTCTGAGCAGGAAGAAAGGGAACATGTCCTTGGCCGTGGGCAGTTTAAATAGCCTGTACCATGCCCCCAGACTGTTCAAATTGGACAGTCTTGGGTTGATGCAGCCGAGGACCAACCAATGGCGCTGGGGCTATTCCACCCCATGCGCGTGGGGAGGGCTTGCTCCCAGCCTGCAATGTCATCTCCCCAGGGACGGGAAATGGCTTTATGGCAGTACACTTTTCTATAGAAAAATATGACTTCGTGATAGAATAGATCATGGGTAGTGGCCCCAAGGGAAGAAGCAAGTTTCATAACAATTGGATCCACACCTGCATTGCTGCAGTTCAGTATTTTGGAAGCATCAGCCTGGTTGCCTTAACAGTGATAATCTGGTATCTCCCACCAACCATTCAGAGCAAAGGGTCCCTCCGCCGCCGCTGTAGCCACGAGCAGAGGATCCCGCCACCATCCGTACAGCACTCGAGTGTTTCCAGAGGCAAACCGCTACATACAACACATGCACAGTGCTGGTACTCATCATGACATAAGTGCCACACTTTAGAACAACAACAAAAAGTGGTACGTGTACTGCATACCACTGAGTACCCCCTGGGGAAAAGTACTAGGTGCAACCCCTCATGTGGACAACTGTACAAAATCATTCCCACAAACGCATTTTATCCTCCTTGAAGTGTTTGTGGATTTAAATATGCCACAGCAATAATTTAGATGCATAAAGGGGAAAGGTTTCAGGAACTGGGCAGGTAGAAGAGGTAAGATAAAAAGTTCCTAGAGGCTGAGTTGAGTCCCCAGTCGTGTACCCCAAACAAGTGCCTATGAAATTGGTTTTCTGTACATTGTCTCAAATGTACAGGAACAATGCCACAAAAGAACACCTTTTAATAATGCCAGTTCCAAATAAGTAAATGCTTTGACTTCTTGCATTGCAGTTTTAGAAGTGCCAAGTATTATTATTTCTCTTGCAATTCAAAATGAAATCTATTACTGTGAGCTACAACTGCTTTAACCTCCGTTTACAAAGCATATAAGAACTAAATTAAACTAAGATATTTGTTTTTTTATAGCTGGCATTCACACTGTTGAACCTTTTTGATTAACCTCCAGATTATTTTTTCTTTCTCCTTGAAAACTTTCCTTCAGCTTATTTGCCTCTATTGGACATACTTCTTGGCCAACTGGCTTGCTGCGATATCCTCTCTGGTAAATGTGGTTTTTCCCCACAGACTCATGCAGCCTGCTGGTTTCCAAAAGTCCCTGGGGCAAATTCCCACCAAATAGTTCTTTTTAAATCAGTCTCTGTCCCACCCACTCACATTCGTTTCAACTACCATTTCCTTATCTAAGCTGTGCTAGGATAAGCATAAAAGCATTTATTACACATGCTTTTATTTGATACTGAAGTCCTGCAAATTGCAAGTGAAATTCATTTTAATAACAGCAGTCCTAATCCTTCTGATACATAATCTACAATGTAATAAAAAAGTTGAAAAGCTCACACAGTGTGCAAGTACAATTGACACTCGAACACACATGCACCAGCCTCAGGTACTTTATCTTTTTTTCAATGCAATGAATATAGTTTCGAGCTACACTCACCATGAACATGTGAAACTGCTGTATTCTGGATACAGCCACTGGTATATTTTCTAATAAGATGGGGGGGGGGAGAAGGCTGCTCACATTGAAAAATAATTTGGAGCCCCCTAGCATGCAAGTTGGTGATTATTTGTTCATTTTAAATGCAACACGCCCCCCATAACATACCCTCCAACATTTATCCCATGAAAATAAGGACGTCCCATTCCACAATGATAATTTTACTATTTATACCCCACACATCTTTTTGGGTTGCCCCAGCACTCTGGGCAGCTTCCAACATATATAAAAACATAATAAAACATTAAACTTTTTTTTAAAAAAAACAACACACACCAAAAACTTCCTTATACATGATTGCCTTTATAACTCCATACCCTCCCACGTTTCTCCAATGAAAATCTTAAGGAAAAGCGGGACATTCCGAGATCAAATCAGAAACCGGGATGGCTTCTCTAAATCAGGGACTTCCTTGGAAGGTAAAGATAAAGAGAGCCCTGTTAGGTCCAGTCGTTGATGACTCTGGGGTTGTGGCGCTCATCTCACTTTATTGGCTGAGGCAGCCAGCGCACAGCTTCCAGGTCATGTGGCCAGCATGACGAAGCCGCTTCTGGCGAACCAGAGCAGCCCATGGAATTGCCGTTTACCTTACCACCGGAGTGGTATCTATTTATCTACTTGCACTTTGACGTGCTTTCGAACTGCTAGGTTGGCAGGAACAGGGACCGAGCAACAGGAGCTCACCCCATTGTGGGGATTTGAACCGCTGACCTTTTGATCGGCAATCCCTAGACTCTGTGGTTTAGACCTCAGCGCCACCTGCATCCCTAGTTGTCTCCTTTTAGGCATTGTCTAAAGACAGTTTTTCAGCTATGCCTTTGAAAAGTTATGTTCTTTTCACCAACCAGTAATTATTTATATTTTTACTTATGTTTCTGTTTGAATTTTTATTGCTCTTATTGCAATTTTGTATAAGGTACACTGTCTTGTTCTATTTTACTTTATTTTTAATAAAAGTATGGTTTATAAATATTTAAACAAATAAATGAAATAAGTGTTGAGGTTCCTGTCTGAGATAATATAAAAGTGGGCCCTTTCACCATTTTTAAAAAATAGAATCAAGTGATCACATAAATGGAAAAATAAGAAATCTGTGTTGTTACAATATTCAAACCTCTGTAATGAAAATTCAAGTCCTAATTTAACCATGAAGCTCACTGGGTGACTTTGGGTCAGTCACCATCTCTCAGTCTAACCTACCTCACCAGGTTGTTGTGAAGATAAAATGGAGAGGGAAAGAAGTGTGTATGTCGCATCAACCCCTTTGGAGAGATGGTGGGATATAAATATAATAATAAACGGTAAAATAAAAAAGAGAAGAAAAACATGGATGTGAAATGTTCGTTTAACTTATTTTAAAACATCTCACTCTTCCTTTGATGTGTAATTGTAATCAGATTGGTCAATGGCACTGCAGGTAACAAGAACCTATGGAATTTGAAATAAGAGGCAGTACCTGGAGAGCATTGCAAATATATGCATGAACCGATACAGTGCATCTTTTGAAATTATGTTGCTTTTTCAAAAGAATGTGCTGTGTCAACAAGACTAATCTCTCTGGATGCATAGACCAAAGGAAAACCTAATATAGCGGAGAGCATTTGTAAAACCTTCACCGTTTTCAGGTGAAAGTATATTTTACCCAAGCCTTGCAATGATTTATTTGATTCAACATCTAGAACTGTTTGGGTACCTGCTTCTATCAAATGGACACTCACCTGATGTTCAAGTCAAGCAAGAAAACAAAACAAATACACCGTATTGTGTTTTAGCATTGTGTTTCTGAAATCTGCATTGCACCGATCAATTTGTCAGTGTGACTGATGAAAAAAAGGCATAAGCACCAGGCTTTTTGCAAATGGGGATTTTGAAGGTAAAAAAAATCAAATGGAGAGCAACACACTGTTCAGTAATTTTTTCCAGGCTCAACATGAAGAAATCTTAACCTCTTTTAAAGCAAACTTTCCCACTGCAGTTACAGGATTCTGACAGCACTACATTGTGCAGATGCTCAAAAGAAAATGTGAGCAGCTGGAAATGAATAAATGATTTTTCTTCTGGTTATGTACACTGGAATCTAAGGACAAAGATGCCACTACCTTGAATAACTATAAAAAGGAGGAAACTAGTGACAAGGACAAGGCTTTGGGTGGAGAATACAAAACCTTAGCAGGGAATACAGCTTAGGCTATAATATATGATCTTCTGTAACTCTGTTCACATGACATACCTATGAATATGTAGAGGAGAAAGTGGGGTCACCCCCTAGCTCCCCCCAATCTCCAGGCACTCAACAACAGCTTTGAAGAAGCTCTGAGTGCCCCTTCTAGCAGGAAATGGAGGTGTGTGCGTGTAACAGATGCTTTCCTTCCTTCCTTCCTCTCCAGTGGGCAGGGGAATGTTCTTTCTCTTACTCAGGGATGTGTTGGTAGCCACCACTTTCCTCAGAGGTCCAGGTGCCTTCATGGAAGAGGCAAAGCAGCAGTGAAGGATGCCCACGAGTAGTAGGAAGACTAGTGCACATATTTCCCTTCTTTCCCTTGCCAGAAGTGCATGGTTTGGGCAGTGGCGGAGCTTCATGCTCTGGCAGCAGGGGAGGAGAACAGGCGGGGCGGGGCTGGCATGCATCCTGGGGCAGGGCATGCCACCCACCGTGTGCGGGGGGGCAGCCGCGATGGCACCCTGGGGATCACGCTGCCAGGGGCGATGCGCTCCCCCACCCCACTCCTCTTCCTCTGCCAGTGGCTTTGGGGTGGGGTTATGGGCTGCTTACACAAAGTCATAGGCAGTGCTTTTTTTCTAGAAAAAGAGGTGCAGGAACTCCCACTTTTTTTATGGACAACCCTTTGTTGAGCTTTTTTTAGGGGGGAAACAAATCAAAGCCACAAGTGAGATGCTTCCAACATGCAGCTCTGGGCCCCATGCCACTATACAGCTGCTAGTATGCTAAAAAGAGGTGCCGGAACACACCAAAGAGGTGGTGGATCTCATTGAGTTGCGGCTGAGAAAAAGCCCTGTCATAGGGTATTCAAAATGGGCAATGTTTCACAAACTGCACAATAATAACAAATAGATGTGTGGTCCCTCTGCAACAACATGTGGGAACAGCAAACAAACCAGATCGGTAGGGAGGCATAGAGGGCATGGAAAATGTGGTTTGTTCAGCTGTGGTGTGGCTGAGCCCTTAGCATGTGGTCCAAAACCAGGCCTATGGTTTGTCCCTTCCTGACAAGCTGTAAACCAAAGAACGCAATAATAAACTGCAATGGCCATGGTTTCCTGTCCAGGAACCGGCATATTTGTGCACTTGCACTAATCCATAGTATGGTTTAGCATGATATGCAAACTAGTTCGTAGAATAATGCTACTCAAATTGTGAATAATGTTTAATTCAAATGTATAAATTCAGAGGAATAAAATACTGGAGGTTTTTCTTCTTTTTCTAAATATGAAACTTTCTTTTGTTGCATTTGCAATGTGAGTCGTCCCCCCTTAAAAAAATCCACTTTATTTTAGGAGGGAACTAATCATTATTATTATTTTAAAAAACATGCATAATAAAATGTGGAGCAGGTAGGTTTACAGGACAGTTTTACTCTGTAAGGAACTACGACTAGGAAATTCTTATCCTTAATTGTCAAATTGGGATGCAAAAGCACGGAACACTCATTCTTCATGATTCCAGCTAAGATTAAATTTCTACCTGAGTACATCCTGGTGAGTCATTAGGAGTGAGATTGTCAAGGATATCAAAGCCAGCATTCTGTTCCAGTACAGGCGTGGGAGTTTTGAGATGTGCATGGAGCTCTGTGGCCCACAAAACATTTCTCATTCATTTAAGTGGAAGAAGTTAATCCAGATAGCATTCCTTTGCACACATAGTGCACTGGGGCACATGTGGAGCTCTGGGCCAGGTATACTGTGAAATTCTGCTAAGAAGATGGACAGCCTTCAGATGAATATTCATGTTTCCAGTTTTGATGTGTAATTATCAAGTGTAGCTACTCAATCTCCAAATGAATGGTTTATTAAACATTGCTTTATTCTCTGAAATTGCCTAACTGTTAACATGATGTCACCCTAGATGAATAAATGTTACAGAATAATAAAGAAGTCCAGTGTATTCACCATATTTCAGGTTAACAATAAAACCAAATATTTTCAAAGGCTCTTATTGTGTGGCAATTGCAAGCTTGCAGAAGTATACACAGCTATGGAATGATTGACACTCTCTAATTAATATTTGAACTGCCTGCTGGTTGAGCGGCATGAGAACAATTTCAATTTTGTTTTCATAATGACACTTTTCTTTCCTATGGGACATAATGCAATATGAAATGAGAGAGTGGATGAAATTTAAGGTCAACATTCTTACGCCAAAGAGGACTGTCACATGGAAGATGGAGGAAGCTTGTTTCTCCTGCTCTGGAGGGTAGGACAAAAACCAATGGATTCAAGTTACAAGATTCTGACTAAACATCAGGGAGAACTTTCTGACAGTAAGAGCTGTTTGACAGTCGAATGGACTTCCTCAGGAGGCTGTGGACTCTCCTTCATTGAAGGTTTTTAAGTAGAGGCTGGGTGGCTATCTGTCATGGATGCCTTAGTTGAGATTCCTGCATTGCAGAGAGTTGGACTAGATGGCCCTTGTGGTCACTTCCAACTCTACAAGTCTATGATTCTATGAAACAGAAGTATCCAGTTTCTCCAACACTGCAGAAAGAAAGAAGAAGGGTGCATGAATCACTGGGTGCAGATGGTCTATCCAACAATAACTGCATAGATGATACAGTTCTAGAGTATACTTAGCAATCAAGGGGCATGTTCTCTTATGGACCTGAAACAGTTTAAATAACAGGAAGCAGTGAGTAGGAATAAAATGACAGTTCTCACAAAGGCAGGATGATGTAAGAAGCGAGATCTTACAAGAATGTGTATTGTGACAGATGCTTTATAACTTGACCATAATTGACCTGGAGTAAGGAATAAGCAGTAAGATGGCCAACACCAAATTATTCAAGGTGATAAAAACAAACAGTGATTGCAATGCACTGTAAAAGGATTTCTCTAAAATAAGTGAATGGGCAATAAAATGGCAAATGTGGTTCAAGGTAAGTGAGTGATAAGTGATGCACATTTGGGCAAAAAATCCTATTGACTGATGGAGTCTGAACTGGCAGTAATCCCTGATCAGAAAAGGGATCTTGGGTTCATTGTGAATAACACATGGTGACAGGCATGAAAAAGGTTAATCCCATGGTAGAAATCAGTAGTGAAAGGAAAATGAAGGTGTTGATCCTGTAATGTGTACAACATTGCAACCTACAGCAACCTAGTCTCAGTTTCCAGTCACTGAAATGGGAAACAGCAGTGTTATACAGTAATTGCTGGAGCTCACATTTCTAGCAAGGGAAAGGCAGAGATCATAAATGACTAAGGTGATTCTTTAAAATTCCTAATTTGTGCACAGGAAATGCCAACTTTGAGGTAACAACTTCAGCTACCTCTGAATCTTCATTCTGCACATATGCTTCTTGTAACTCTGTAGTTTATAGGTCAGATGATGCATAAGGCGCTGATAGAGTCCCAATGCCTTCAGCTCAACCCTGACTACTAATGGATGTTCCATACATTTTTAATATATGTGAGATAAGTTCCTTCATTTTATTTTATTTTTAAAAACTCCTTTATAAAAGCAAACCAAAAATACTTCCTCTATTGCCAGCTATAGCAAAGATACTTGGGGAAATGACTGAGAATATTTTCTATCTCCAGTTTCCACTGACCTGCACGCTTCCTTTAATTACTATTGCCACAGGAAGATCATAGAATGATAGTCACTTGGCATCTAAATTATTGTCCAAGGTATTGCTAATGTGTGTGCACAGAGGGCCTGCTTTGCGGCACAAATTGTATGTATGAAAATTATCAGGAGCAAGTTAGCAAATATAATTTCACCAGCAAGTAGTGCCAATAAATAAATCCTCACATCAGACATCTTCAGGGTTGCTGTGCTCCCTCTGGTGTGAGAGGAATACATCTCATAGTTCCATGAAAAAGCGTGATATCTTATTCTTTTCTTATTGGTATATCTGTCACTGTGAGCTTTACAACAGTCCCTGAGGTTTTAAAACAGTTTTCCTTAGCATGGTGTTAATGATGGACCTTGAGGTCTCAAATTTCAGCAGTGCTCTGTGAGACACCAAAATTCGGCACCACCACCACCTCGCCTCTCCTTCCATTCTACATCATATATGTGGGAGCCCTGGGGTTCCATTCCCAGTGCAACCAAACCAGGCATGCTCCTCCAAATCTGCCTCTGAATATGTTTTCCATTTGTTTTCCGATGCCATGTCCTGTCAGCAGTTGTGCTAGCTAGGGATAGTGGGAGTTCTGGCCAAAGCTTGGTCCCTAAACAAACATTGATTACACT
The DNA here is from genome assembly GCF_964234715.1 of Podarcis melisellensis. Classification (NCBI taxonomy): domain Eukaryota; kingdom Metazoa; phylum Chordata; class Lepidosauria; order Squamata; family Lacertidae; genus Podarcis; species Podarcis melisellensis. The sequence goes on along the minus strand of NC_138539.1, from coordinate 42,281,505 downwards.
TGCAGCTCCTACAGAATCAAGGAGAGGGCCACTTTTTCTCCTCTATCCTTGAAAAGATGCACCTCACTCCTTGGCTTTTAGTATCTGCAGCTGAGTAGCATCACTACCATAGAGCAATAGTCAAGTATTCCAGTCCTGACAAAACACCCTTTTATTTGTTCTCGGTAGCGGCATCCGCCCTGTGAAATGCCCTCCCACCAGATGTCAAAGAGAACAACAACTATCAGACTTTTAGAAGACATCTGAATGCAGCCCTGTTTAGGGAAGCTTTTAATGTTTGATGCATTACTGTATTTTAATATTTTGTTGGAAGCCGCCCAGAGTGGCTGGGGAAGCCCAGCCAGAGAGGCTGGGTATAAATTATATATATATATATATATATATATATATGCAGGTTTTGGTGTCCTCGGGTGTCTTCCCGTGTAAAAGTTGGGGTGTCTAGGCTACGTTTCGACGAGGTCTCACTCGTCATCTTCAGGCTGGTGCTTTCGGCTTCTTGTTACTGGAACAGAGCAGGATCTCAGTGTTTGAGTTCCTATAAATACTGTTGAGGGGGTGTGGTGTATAGCCTCCAATGTTCTGGGCAGAGAGGAAGTTCCCAGGCTAGTGTGGCTTTTCTTCTTTTGTTCCTTAATTACTTGAGGGATATCTTGGGTGATTTCTTGAGTGATATCCTGAGTACCACTTAGGTGGGTCATTAGGTGTGGATTAGTTGCTAAAGTCTTTGTGTCTTGACCTCTTGAACTTTGTGAAGAGTTTTTCTGAGAAGATGGCTGTACTGCACTTAGTTGTGCTTTGGCTTGGCTTCGTGTATAGGGGCGAGCTGTGGTTTTGTGGCCTGTGTCAGCCAGATCTGTGTAGGGATTGCAGGGGGGTGCAGCATCCGGAGGTGCCACCATGGTTTGGCTACTGGATGGTGTCTGTAATTTATCTGTGGAGAGGGTCTGGGTTTGGGTCTGGTGTGGTTGATTGGTGATAGCGTTCTGTGTGCCTCTGGATCTGGTGTCAGTTTTTGTGGGGAGGGCTAATTTCCAGATGTCTGGCAAGCGGGATGTGTCGTCACGCTTGTTCATGTTGTGAGGGTGTTTCATGTTGTGAGGCTTGTTCATGTTGTGAGGGTGGCACCTCCGGATGCTGCACCCCCCTGCAATCCCTACACAGATCTGGCTGACACAGGCCACAAAACCACAGCTCGCCCCTATACACGAAGCCAAGCCAAAGCACAACTAAGTGCAGTACAGCCATCTTCTCAGAAAAACTCTTCACAAAGTTCAAGAGGTCAAGACACAAAGACTTTAGCAACTAATCCACACCTAATGACCCACCTAAGTGGTACTCAGGATATCACTCAAGAAATCACCCAAGATATCCCTCAAGTAATTAAGGAACAAAAGAAGAAAAGCCACACTAGCCTGGGAACTTCCTCTCTGCCCAGAACATTGGAGGCTATACACCACACCCCCTCAACAGTATTTATAGGAACTCAAACACTGAGATCCTGCTCTGTTCCAGTAACAAGAAGCCGAAAGCACCAGCCTGAAGATGACGAGTGAGACCTCGTCGAAACGTCGCCTAGACACCCCAACTTTTACACGGGAAGACACCCGAGGACACCAAAACCTGCATTCCTGTACCCGTGAAAATCTACGAAAGCAAATATATATATATATATATATATATATATATATATATATATATATATATATAATCGAGAGCTCAGGGCTTGACCCTTTCTATGGTCACAGCACTCCTGTGAGGAAGATTACCCTGAGAGATAGTGATTCGCCCGGCATCACACAGTATGCTTTGTGACCGATCAGGTATTTTCGCAGAGCGATAGTTGCTGGATTATTCTTGACCCCCTTCCCTTGTACTCAGTCTCTCACTGTCGCTGCTCTGATCAAACTCTGGGCAGCATAATCCTAGCTCCAACTGGAGAGCAAGGCATATCTCTAAGCATCTAGTGTATGCAGAATGAGGGTCATGGGTGAAACCCCATCCAACTTGATTCTGCTGACCACAAGCAGTGATTGATTTGCATGTAATATTAGCATGCCAGTGATTGATGCCCAATGAGACATGCCACTGGTATGCTATCATTACATAAGTATAAGCCAGGACTCACAGCACGTGTATTTAAATGTAGCAACACGAAAGGGAGTTGGCTGAAAGGTAAGTGCCAGCCATGAAGACTGCACAACTCAGGATCTGAAAGCAAGGCTGTGGGGTATGTTTTGTTCATTGACTCTTCCTGGCACCACGATGTGCTTCCATTTTGGTACCACAGTGCTAAACTGAGAGTATGAAGAGTTGCCCTAAGGAATCCCAAAGCAGAATTGCCCTAAGGGGAAAGTTTATTCATTCTGTTTTGTGGAATGAAAGCAGGAATGAACACAAGCTATGTACAAATGCCATGTTTTCTCCCCTCACTTCAAATAAGCCACCCTAGGGTGGAATCACACAGATGGTGGAAGGGAAGGGAAGGAGGAAAGGATAGAAAGCAATCTCTGAAATAAAATAGGAAAACTTATGGGAGACCAGACCAGGTAGCTTTGTGGCATAAAAGGTCAATTCTGACAACAACTGTCTATGTTATACCACTGATAAGGTAAATGTATTATGCCCTAGCGCATTCATAAGACTGGTTTGGAATGGGTCTTACATCTTTTCTTAGTATTGGCTGGGTCTCCCCAGCCTTTCTCACTCTTCGAGAACAGTTCTACTAAGGGAAATGGCCATAGCTCAGTGGTAAAGCATCTGCTTTGAATGTAAACAGGCCCAGGTTCAGTCCTCAGCATCTCAATGCAGAGCTGACTAGAGCTGACTCCTTACAGTTGGTGTAGACAGCACTGAACTAGCATTTGACTTAGTATAAGGTAGCTTCCGAAGAACATATTTGCACCTTTTCAACCACAAGGATAGCCCCCACCCCACCCCCTTTCATGGAAACCTATGATGTTTCATAAGAACTGACTGGATGAAGTTTTTAAAAGTTATTGAATTACAAACAGGCGATCACTGAGCTGAATGTAAGGTCTCGCTTCACTTGACCAATTAAAAAGACAACTGCTGACATGAAATACATGTTTTGAGAACCACACGCTCCCAAGCCTGGGGAAGAAAAATCAATAATGTAGCAAAACGGGATTAAGTAAAATCACAAGTGCCAAACTTTGATTAATTGGAGGCATAGTCCTGGCGGACAAAATTCTGCCCATTCTTGATGTCCCCAATGGATAGATGGATAAAGGAGCTGCAATACTACACTATTTTATCTTTGAACAGAGGAGTGAGTTTAAATAAAACAGGCTCTTTAACTTTTTTGCTACCACAGTGCCTGTCATTCATTTGTCTTTAAAACAATAAATGAGTTCATTGGTGGGCAAAAGTATATTCATTAACACGTCTATCTCTACAGTACCTTGGGATATGAGTGTTAAAAGGAGTGAGTTATTGATTTTCCGATTTAGTCCTTGATTTTTAGGCTGTTTTCACAAGTGACACTAAAACCGCTTTGGGGCCTGAAATGTATAACTCAATAATGATTTTAACATAGTGCAGAAAGCAAAAGAGGGCTTTCTATATCTACATCTATTATCCATCTATTGGGTAGCAAATAAGGTGACTATGGGCTTAACTCCCTCTGGTGCTTCTCACCCTTCCCCAGATTGATTGATTGATTGATTGATTCAAGGAAAAAGGCCCTCCCAGGGCAGCATACAATAAAAATGATCAAATGAAACAATAACACTGCATAACAAATTAATGAAAGCACCAGCAAAATAAAAGGAAATCTAACAGAAAGGTGTCAAGGGCATGCTTAAAACGAGGAAGTGAGGGAACCTACCATGAGTTATTAAGGATTTCTTAAAATTCCAGAGATGTGGGACCATCACTGAAAATGCCCTATAGAGAACCAGCTGAATGTTCTTGCAAAACCTATGTGCCATCTATACACCCTGCAGGATACATGTATAGCTTATATATGCATAGGCATAGGCTCTATGCATATATGCATAGGCTCTGTTCAGAATCTCAGATGAACACACGGGAATCAGAGTTGGATAAAAACTCAAGACTCACATGAGCCAAGTTGGACCCAAAACTCTCCCCACATGACCCAAGTTGGACCCTTCATTCATCATCTGAGTCTCTTCCCCATGTGCCCCATCTGAGGGAGGTATAGATGGACCCTCTAAGCAGTTGTGACACAGTGTGGAAGGTCTCATCCAAATATATTAATACAGAAAAAGAGTAGATGTTAGTAGACATCCTAAAATTCTACTTGATCAGTTTGCTACTAGTAGTCCCTTATTCACCCACCACAGTCAAAGGCTGTTCTGTTAATATGCAGCTCTGAATATGACACCTTTTTTATTTATACTGAACATAGCAAGTTCTTTCCATCATGCTGCATGATATTTGATTTTTGTCTCTTTTAGCTGAATCCTCCACACTTTGTATTAACTTACAGCAGTGCTCACCTGGGCAGCTTCTATTCTCCTACACCCCGATTGATCTCTATAAACTTTTCAAAAGTTACAATGGCAAAATGGTAAGCCGTGTGGAGATTAGAGCATTTCGGTAGCAGATCAGGAGCTGGTACTGAAAGCTCCATTTCTTCCCAAAATAAAGTCTCGGATTTGACCCAATGCCAATTGCTAAGGGAGAAACATACTAGCTAAAGGGGTTGTGTGTGAGGGAGAGAGAGAGATGCAGCTGCCAGAGATCAAAAGTTCTGCTCGCACACAAGAGCAGCCTACAAAGACCTCAAGGCCACGAAAGTGTCTTTGGCCGAAACCCTGCGCATAGCTATGCATGTGTAAACCCAAATGAATCAAAGTCGCTTCTGGCCACAGTAATGTGCCCAGGATTGCCTCTTCTTATAGTGCACTGAACCAAATGAAGAACTAGTCAGTAAGTAAAGCCTCTGAGAATACCCCTCAGAACAACGTTTCAATAGCTTTGTTGAATTTTGCTGTGCTGGCTGGAGGATTGAGGAAATTATAATTTCTAGCAAATTATAATTGCACTATACTACTGAAGCAAGTAATTGAGCAAATGACCTAGTAGAAAAACAATCAACTAGTGAAGTGCTAAACCTGATTTCATGAGCTGGTTTATCTTTTGCTTGTTTAAAATGTGGGGAAAGCAAAGGAACAAGCAATTTTTGCTAAATAAGGCTAGAGGTTTGAGCAAAGAGGCGGAGCCCTAGAGAATAAATTCTGTTGTCAAAATGTAACTCATCTGGAAGGAGTTAGGAACATAGTAACAGAAGCTGCCTTATACTGAGGTAGAGTAATGCATTGGTCTACCCAGCTCTGTATTTTCTACACTGATTGGTAGCCGCTCTCCATGGTTTCAGACATGGTAGATTTCCCAGCCGTACTTAGAGATACTGGGGATTAAACCAGGTACATTCTGCAAGAAAAGCAGTTGGTCTACCATGGAGCTACATCCCTTCTTCTTTTCATCCTGCGGTTCCTTGAGGAGCAAAAAACAACAACAATTTAACAGCAAGGTTGGATTTGCTTATCTCTTTTTTCATATACAACACCAAGCATTTAAAATGTATCATTCTATCAAAATATTTTATTTCATTAGATATAAAGTTGTACAGGTGTTCTCCTACAGCAGGTGTGGCTAATCCCTAGCCTAGGGCACAATCAAGTCCCACAAATATTTATGACTCACACTCTTATCATCATATATTTTGGTACAATTCAGTGGAAGCTTCCACAAGAAGATGTAGGGGGAGGCAATTTTTGCCATATCTCTCCTTCCACCCCAAGCTACCTCCCACACTGTTCTGGTGGGTCTCCTCCTGGATTACTGAGGGCTACAGAGGACGGCAAATGGAAAGAGGAACCGGCAAAAATCCATCCCCTTTCCTTTGGTTGGAGTGTCTAGTAAGTGGAGTTCCACATGCACAAACTCTGGATCCAACCCATTGTTGTTGTTGTTGTTTAGTCATTTAGTCGTGTCCGACTCTTCGTGACCCCATGGACCAGAGCACGCCAGGCACTCCTGTCTTCCACTGCCTCCCACAGTTTGGTCAAACTCATGTTCGTAGCTTTGAGAACACTGTCCAACCATCTCGTCCTCTGTCGTCCCCTTCTCCTTGTGCCCTCAATCTTTCCCAACATCAGGGTCTTTTCCAGGGAGTCTTCTCTTCTCATGAGGTAGCCAAAGTATTGGAGTCTCAGACTCACGATCTGTCCTTCCAGTGAGCACTCAGGGCTGATTTCCTTAAGAATGGATACGTTTGGTCTTCTTGCAGTCCATGGGACTCTCAAGAGTCTCCTCCAGCACCATAATTCAAAAGCATCAATTCTTCAGCAATCAGCCTTCTTTATGGTCCAGCTCTCACTTCCATATACCACAAATTATTATTATTATTATTATTATTATTATTATTATTATTATTATTATTATTATTATTATTTTGTTGGCAACCCCATGCTTTCTGTAATGTGCAGTTCTGAACTCAATTTTAGGGGTTTGCCTCTAATTAGTGGCAAGAAGGAATTTACACCAACCCCTCCACACACTGAGAGAATGCACAAATTGGGGTTGCCATCACTAATTGGTCCTCATCTGGAGGAGCTCTATATGTGTACATATGTACACATGCTGCATTCCACATGCTGCATTAGGGGAATATGGTGGTGGTGTGTGGTGGCAGTAGGCCCACACAGCCACTTTTTTAAAAAAAAAAGTATGTGGAAGGATTCATGGGAATCTCCTATTGTTAATTCCATAGAAGAAAATAGTTTTTTCCAAGGAAGTTTATCCTGAATATTTAACATAAGCATCATTAGGCAACTATGCTCTCAGTCCCACCACCCTCACAGATATGATTGGTGGGGACATGGGAGAGGCCCAACCCAGTGGCTGCTCCCAGATTTAGGAACTCGCTTCCTAGAGAAGTTAAACTCGCTCTTTCCTTGTCGTCCTTCTGCTGGCAGGTGAAGACTGTTTGATTCCAACAGGCTTTGGGGAACTGACTGTTTTTAAGGAAGTTTTTACAGAAGTAGTGTTTGGTAGTAAAAGCAGCACAGCACTATCTGTATTTTAATTCATTTGTTTTTATATATATTTTAAAATCATTTTATTATTTAATTACATTTTAGATACTATCTTTTTGCTTTCTGTATTTTATCTGTGTTCTTTTTTTCTTGTAAGCTGCCTTGATTCACAGTTTGAGAAAATGGTGGAATATAAATAAATATAATAATAAATCATAATAGAGCAAAAGCTTACAGTAAACACCAGGCAAAGTAGGGTGGGCCCATACTCTTTTTGTAATGCATTTTAAATTTCATCTGCATTGTAATCTTGTCAGACATTTTCTCCTGTAATATACTGATACTGCTTGCATGCCATCCGTGTACTTTTCTGTATACTTTTAAAGTAGCTATTTATTCTCCTTGGTGTTTCAGCATTTGAGCACTGGAAATGCGCAGAGATGAAAAAGAGCTTTGGTGCCAAAATTACCTAGGCTGTAGGTGATATGTGCAATATTAATAGCCTAGCTTTTGTCGTAATATTTTATACTGAATAGCGTAATAAAAAGTAGCTAGCATCATCAAGTCTGAGAGTTATTGTGAGCATGAAGTGAGTTTTGAAACCTCAAGATAGAGGGTAACCACAATTCCATTAAAATGGGGAATTGAGTCAAAGATGTTCCCATTACAACTGCACTGATAGAACAAAATGAAATATGGCCTTATTTCAACACATCACTCCCATGATGAATGACAATATAAAACTAACATTCACCCTAGGGGAAAAAATAAAATAAATTTTAGGGTTCCCCCCTTCTTCTTTGCTACATGGGACTTGCAAGCAAACACTGTGAATCTCTGACATAAGGTTTAAAAATAAAAAGAAGTCTTTTCTGAAGGTTCTAGATTCATTTACATTCAAATTGGCATCAATCTTAGGCTGTGTACATACTCGCATTTATTCTACATCCCCCTACTGGTTTAGGATGTTGAATGGTCACTTTAAAATGTGAAGGTTCATTATTGCTTCAAAAGTTGTGTATGTCTTTAAGGGCCAGGGCAAATAACGAGACCCAATCTTACAGCTGTGAAACATAGCAGGGGCTGCTAGGTTGTGTTAATTAAGCTGTGTCAGCAATTGGATGTAGTGTATAAAGAGCAGCACCTAGCTCTCCCATTACCCTGGGGGATGGGTCGGGTCAGGTCTGGTTTGTTGTTGATGTATTTAGTGTATAAGGAGTTTTTTTGTTATTGTTATTAAAACCTTGTTTAAGTTATTTTTGAGTCCCTTTTTAATGCATGGCCTCCCCAACAAGCTCTCTGCAGTGCTACTAAACTGCAAATAGCCAACATAGGAATCTGAGTACACACAATGTCAAACCACAATCCACATCTATCCTGTCATTTTTAATGAAATACTACATTTTGAGGTGTCTTCCCTCCAAACCAGCTTGCATCTGATTTGGGAAAAAGAATGACTTGTCTGTCTTTTAAGTCATTTAATGTGCTTTCTTAAAAGTAAGTCTAACTGAAATCAGTAGGATTCGCTTCTCACGAAACAGTGCCATCCTATTCAAGTCTGCTCAGAAGTGAGCTTCACAAAAGTTCAGGCCAGTGGGTATACGACTGCTGCCTAAATAAGTTGTGTGAATAATTCAGATCAATCCTATATGTCAACAGGAATGCACTTAATAAAACTCCAGGCTATGGCTAAGAAATGCTTTCTTTCAATACACATACCTATCCCTATTCATAATTAGTTTTCCTTAAAACTGCTTGTCTCAGATGGAAAGCTAAAATTAAGGTCTGTTGACCAGGATAGTTCAGCTGTGTCCACTGCTGAGCTACAGGTCCAGAGCTACAACAATCTTATGCCCAGTTTTCTGAGAATAAATTCCAATTAATTCAGTGGGGCTTACTATGGGACATATATAGGACTGTGCTCTCAGGCTATCCAATGCTGAGTGCGTAGGGAATGTGGAGGGAATGAGACCTTTTTGATTCCATATTACAACAATAATGTTACAACTTCATAGCCAAAGCAAAAACGGTATGACTTTTAGAAGCGTGAAGAAAAGCATAATAATGAGAAATGCCTAGCAATGAGAAAATGCAAGCAAAAGCACACTGCTCTTCCTGCTGCCCCCCAAATCCATAGTCCAATAGTCTCTTCATTATGTTAACTCCAGTTGAGCTAAAATTATATTGACTATTTTGTGCTGCAGGTTGGCTGATTTATAGAGTCGTAGATGGAAGTATTGCTTAGGCCACCCCTGAGATTGGCTATATCACATCGAAATCAGCTTTCGAAAAGTTCCTTAAAAACCCACGGGGACAAACGTTTGGTGATTTCCCATGGCCGTTCAGCTGATCAGTCCATTGCTGAGCTGCTGAACCAAAATCCATTTCCTTGTAGCAGGTGAGTCACTGTTGCTTACCAGAGAGGAAGGAGTGAGGCAGTGCGGAGGTCAGCGTGGTGCAAGCACACTAGCAGGAGCACCAGATTGGCTGCCACTTGTCTGCTATCTTAACCCTTCCCATTAAGCAACAGCAACCCACCTGGCTTTGTCGTGAACATGCCAGCCGAAAGCCAAGGTGTACTGCCTGAAATAGACAGCAGGCAGACGCAGAGAGAGCAGAGAGGCTTGCATACTTCTCAGACAGTTGGAGCAGGGGGGTTGTCAACCACTCCTCTTTTGGGAGCTGGCAGGAACCCTGTTTATCTGCTTTGGCAGAGCAGGCTGGAGAGCAGCCAGCTCTTGCAAGAAGCACAGTCATGCCGGGCACAAAGGAGTGTGAACAGTTCCTCACAGGAAGAGGAGGCAACTAACACCATTAGCCCCCAAACCGGGTGAATAGGGAAAGTCCTAGAAAGAAAACAAGCCCTAAAACGTAAGGGTCGGAAGTTCACGATATTCTGCAGAAACCAGAAGGACTCTTCAGAAGAGTAACTTGACTGTGATGAATGGACACTCCGATAGAGCGGTCTGAGTTATGAACGCTTCTGGTTACGAAATGCTTCAGGTTACGAGCTCTGCTAACCCGTAAGGAGCTGCTTCTAGAACTTTGCGAACTTTGCCCCAGGATGCGAACGGAAATCGTGTGCTGGAGGCGCGCGCACAGCAGGAAGCCCCATTAATGAAAGTGCACCTCAGGATAAGCTTAAGGTTTCAGCTTAAGAACAAACCTCCAGAACGAATTAAGTTCGTAACTAGAGGTACCACTGTAATTGTTCCTTGCAATAAATCTACCAGTTAATTATGTCTTGTGTGCTGTTATCAAGCTGGCTGCCGGTCCACGCCTGACAGCCTTATCTGGCAAGTTTTTTTCCTGTCCAGATATGAAGCAGAATGTACTTCCCATCACAATGCTTTGCAATCAGAGTTCAACATGAGTGGAGGTCTACTCACAGGATGTTTCCACTGGAGCAAGGGGGGAGTGGTTTCCATATTTTCTTCCTTCCTCCTGCACCCTTGTAAAGCTGCTTAGGAGAGTTAAGGAAACCTCTGGAACAGCACAGGAGATGGCTCTGGAGGTTGAAAGGAGGAAGAGGGAATATGTAGAAACCATCTTCTTCCAGTAAAAGGCTCCACAGGATCTCAGTCTCTTCCATAAATTAAAGGAGCTCTTCTGTCATAGATTCATAGAATCATTGAATTGTAGAGTTGGAAGGGACCTTGAGAGTCATCTAGTCCAAATCGCTGCAATGCAGGAATCTCAGTTAAAGCATCAATGACAGATGGCCATCCAAGCTCTCCTTAAGGAAGGAGAGTCCACCACCTCCTGAGAGAGTCTGTTTCACTCTTGAACAGCTCTTACTGTCAGAAAATATTTCAAAATTGAAACCAAGCTTGCTCCATCTTCCATGTGACAGCCCTTTAAATATTTGAAGATGGTTGTCATGTCTCCTCTCTTCCAGGCTAGACATATCCAGCTCCTTCAACTGTTCCTCAAAAAGCATCCCCAAACATTTGAAACTATGCTTTCGTTTGTGCAGATATATTATCTGGACACTGGTATCCAAGCTTATCCCTTTATCCATATAATAAGCCTGTGTATGAACCAACCCAGAATTACTGATAATGAATTTCAGTGTTCAATTAGCCTTCTCTCAGGCAGAGCTCCAGTGTTATTCATAAGTTATCTCAGAGACTGTTGTTATCACCACAAAATCCCTTTCGTATCTCATTTGTAGAAGCAGGCTCACAAAATGTGATATCATATTTGTATGCTTACTACTGCCCAGTGTTTCATTTTGAGAAGTAGGCTAGTTAGAGATATATGCATCACTGAAACAAGCAGATTTGAGCCCCTCAATATACATTGTGAACCACAAGACTAGAGAACTTACAGATCCCAGCAGTCCAAAGCAACCCAACTTCTATCCCCCAGACCTTACTTTTCAGTGCTTAAACATCAGATAGAAGAACAATTTGGTTTGAAGTCCTTTACCCATTGTCCTGTCACACAAGGCAGAACAACCCATCTTCAGAGAGAAAAAGCCTACTCTAATAGATGGACTCCATAGCATAACCCTGAAGGTCAGCATCTGCAGTCTGTTTTGAACAGAAGAATGTTTCAAAAGATTTTTGCTCTTAAAAAAAAATAGCCTACCAAAATGTACTGCTAGGGGCCTTTTCATGCCAAGAATAACATGGACTGAGATTCCTTGATCATTGCAACTGAAGTGCTATAGTAAAGTGACAGATCTTCTCACATATGAAACTGAGAAGGATTTTTAAAATCAAGAATTAGTAATTAGTAAAACCCAGTTCAGGTTTTGGATTTTAGATCTAATCATCCACAGAACAATGCTGACAAATGGGAAGCTACATTCAGCTTTCAAGCAAATCCCAGCTTTAGTACCTAGAATACCACAGGTTCTCACTTTATTTACATGTGAAGGGTAACATCACAGTCCATGTCATCTGCTGTCGCTGTTGTTTTCTCAGACTTTTCAAGACAGCAATGAATATACCCTCTTTCATCCTGTGGCTCTGCACTATGTTAGATTTGCAAGAAGAAAAAGATATCTGAACATGAGAACAAATAACAAGACTCTTGCTTGTTTTGAATGGGGGAAAGAAACACCTCATTTTCTCATTCAGTTGTTGTGGACAAGGAATTGTGGTTATGTAGCACCATCCTGTGCATGTTTACTCTGAGGTAAGTCCCACTAAATTCAAATTAATGCTCTATTAAGTGGGTTTAGAATTGCATCTTAAAGATTCCTAATTATAAAACCATGTTTCTCCTGTTAGTATTGTTCATTTTAAAGGAAGATCAAAATTTATTCCTGTTCCTCATCTAGATTTCAATTGAATTTTTTAATAAAAATAATAATAATAATTTAGTTATTTAATTTCTCAACCCAAAAGCACAGAGAGTCATCAGAGATATGCTTATACAATAGTGGTAAATAGAACTCTGTGTATGAATATTAACCTAAAACATAAATTAGGAGAGCTATATTTCTTTGTGCAGGTAAGGAGTTGTGCAGGTTGTTGTTTGAACCATAAAATATAAAGTCCCACCAGATTTCCAATTACTATTTTAGTAAACCAAAGATGAAGGTAACAAAATAGGATTTCCTGAATTTAATCCAAGCCAGGAACTTCAACAAAAGAATAAATAACTGAAAATATGAGTGATTGCTATGAGCACTGTAGCAGTTACACCTTTTTACTCTTCTGTCACAACTGTTGTCACAAAAGGGAACAGATCATGACTTCCCACCCCTGCCCCTGATTTCATGGCAATCTGTCACCAAAATCAAGATCACAGACTTAAATACTCCATGAGTTCAGAGAAAAATGTGCAGTAAATGGTACTTCAATGACCTTTTCAGTATTCTGTTTTGAGTGACGGTCCATTCCAGTCACAAGTTGTGGAGACTGTAAACAGGGGAGGATGGGAATGGCAAGCGAATCAAATTGCAGAATACTAAAAAAGGTCAAAGCAGTACCATTTATTTTACCTTTCAGAGAACAGATGAGGCAGAAAAAGTTATACCTCAAACTCATGACAAATTATAATGAATACAGTAAGTGGTACCAATTGCAAATTCACTTTTCTGTCAAACTGTTGTGCTAAGAAGAAGGAGCGATAATATTTCATCTCATTGCAATCATTTGGAGCTTGTGTTATTTGGCTCTAGTACCACTGGCATCAGAAATGTGTGGGATGAATTATTTCAAAATGTAGGCCTGAACTTCCTTTCCTCACATTAAACACACACACACACACACACACACACACACACTATTGCTGTCACACTAGGATTCTCTAGGGCTGCAGTGTTTAGTCAATCTGTTTAGTCAACAGATTTTTAAAACGATTCATTAGGGCTGCAATCATATACAACAGGGGAACCAACATGATGTTCACCAACAACTCCCATCATCCCTGACCATGCTGACTGAGGGTGCTGATGGCAACTATATTCCAAAAACATCTGGAACACGTACACACACACATTTGCAATGGGCTTACTTACAGATCAGCATGCATAGGCTTGCCCTGAAAAAAGGTACCCTGTTCAATCTGGAAGCAGATGTTTCAAATAAGTTGTGGTTGTTAAAAACACTTACAATAACTATGGATGGCAGAAGCTATCAAAAGCAGAATTTCTCCCTTAGAACGGAGTGAATGTCTCTTCAAAGATGATGACATGCATCCATCCATAATTAATGTGTGTTTTTAGTTATACACTGTTATATTCATATGAAAATGAACATAACTGGGTGACAGCCATTGATACAAACACAATGGTAGCTCCTCCTCCTTGTAACGCCATGTGTAAACTGATGGACAGTTCTTTGGGATGTTGTGAGTTGTGCCTCTCTATATCTGGAGGGACACAGGTTTTCCACCCTTTTCCTTTTTGTTTAACATATTGAAATAATTTTATTTTCTCTGCTATTCTGAGACATAGTAACTATGGAAGAGTAATACCCAATGCCAATACCAGACATTGATGGTGGAACAAGTTTTGTTCTTCATCTGGGAGATAGTTGCACTCGGGTGAGAAGACTGGGGAAACTAGCAAATCTTCATGTCCCGCAATAAGAAAGACGAAGAAAATATGGATTTAGAGGGGGAGGAATCGATAAAGAGGGGGGGGAAACTGAAAAATCACTTTTCAGTTGATTAACTTTTTTTCTTTTAATTAAGCAGTTGCTTAACTGATTAGAGTTTTCCAATAGTGTGAATTTCTAAATGAAAGTTTATTCTGATTAACAGCCTGGTCTCATGGATCACCTTTTAGCTGGTTCAGGGCAGCTATACACTTCATCCAAAGATCTATTGCTAGAGTGCAACAACTTTTAGGACTGTGCTGGAAATAATACTGGAAGAATATGGGGAAACTTATTAACCTATTGCCCAAGTCAAGAAATGTATACTGTTTGCTTACAACATAATGTTATCAGCACTGAACAGCCACACACAGGGGATAGCTGCAATTAAAAACTCTCACTTTTAATATTTGATTAAGGAATAAATTGATTAACATTTTCACCCACAGGGGGTAAATTCAAGTGTATGTGTGCCTATGTGGATTTATTAAATTAAGAAGAATGCCTTACTTGAAAATGCAGCCCTGAATGTGTGACTCATGACACTGACAATGTGGCTTTCTTCACTCAAAACTAGTGAAGGGCGTGTTGCACGAGTGGGAATATCCACACACCTCTATGTTTTGGACTCAACTGAAAAATGGGGGTGAGTTGGAGGGGATCTTTTTCTGAGGTGTTGAAATGATAACTGGCAAATCCAGGGCCTTTTTTCAGACAGAACTGGCCAGAACTCAGTTCCAGCACCTTTCAGGTGGGCACCATTAGCATTCTAAGAGAACAAGGGATGTGTTCATGGTGAGTTCCGGCACCTCTTTTTCTTGGAAAATAGCACTGGGCAAATTTACAGGTTAGTAGTAGCTAACCTGTGGCCCCCCAGATATTGAGAGGCTACAATGCCCATAATTCCTGACTATTGACCATTTTAGCTGGGGCTGATGGGATTTTGAGTTTTCTCTGGGGGTGTGATGACAAAAAGTGTTTCCCCTAGTACTAAAGAAATAGACAAGGAGTGATTTAATATTTCACCCATGATCTGAGGACCTCAAAGCATGCTTCCATATGTGAGATGGGATCTCATTGTCTCACTCCCACAGCATCTGCTTGCAGAGGTTAACCACCTAATTTTGGTGCATCCTGCTACCAGCCCTGGTTGAGGACTGACTGGTTGACAGAAGCAGCTGACGGAGGTTACTTTATACAAACTCACTGAATATCTTAAACTCCTTAGTGAATGGAGATGGCTTTCAAGATGCAACAGAACACATGACTGAGGAAGCTCTAACCTATGTTGTTTTCTGTCCACCTCAGAAAATCTGAGGTCGAGTTATTCTGCATGTACTTATTTGCTGCAACTCATACTTTTCCCGAATGCAATTATTATTATTTTTTCCAAAAAAATTTATTTCCCCTAAACTATAGAACTCGGCATGGTGATTTACTCTGGCTATAATTAAAATATTCCAAATGACATTTTATTGTAAAAGGATTGCATTATAAATGTCAGAAACATAACAGCTCCCTAAATTACATATGTGATAGGCATTCTAATGTGATTGGGCTCTGGTATTTTAGATGACGGATGCAGAGAAAACTAAGTTGAGTTTTACTCCCTGTATTCTCAAGATTTAAGCAGATTCTAAGATTACTGTGAATTAAGGATTTATATTGCTGGTGTGGGCATTCACCAGATCATTAAGAGATGCCATTAATGTTGATTACTTACCCAGTTTAGAGTGCAAATCTGTTGAGACTGATGCCTGGCTGAATTGTTATTTTCTTTATTTAGAAAATTTATGAATTGCTTGCTCAAAAAACATCTGCAAGTAGTGTACAGGTTCAGTTATATATATATATTTTTTTTAAATATTTTATTAGGTTTTTAATAAACAAATTTCCACTTTCAAATACATACTTCCATGAATCCAATGGACTCCCCCCATCTCCCGAGCACTGCATTCCCTGTGTAACCAAAACCTCAGCAATTTGTTAACTTGTTTTATACATAACAATATATCTTCCATTTTATCGTGTTATCTGATGTAAACATTACAATACAATTGCATTAGTTTTTAATTTCCACACAATAAAAATATTTCGTTACTTCACTTCTGTCTTATAGTGTCTTATTTATCAATTCAGAAATTTGCCGATACTGAAGCTATACCTTCCTAGAAAGGAGCATTTTTTAACATTCATACAACTTATAATGCTTTTTCAAATAGTCCTTAAAATTTTTCCAAACTTCCTCCGTTTCTTCTTCTCCCGAGTCTCGAATTCTGCCAGTCATTTCAGCCAACTCCATATAGTCCATCAGCTGCGTCTGCCATTCTTCCAATGTGGGTAGATTTTGTGTCTTCCAGTGCTTTGCCAACAGAATCCTCGCTGCTGTAGTAGCGTACATAAAGAAAGTTCTATCTTTCTTGATCATCCTCTGGTCTACCATGCCCAGAAGGAAGGCCTCCGGTTTCTTAGGTAAGGTGAATCTCAGCACCTTTTTTAGTTCATTATGTATCATTTCCCAGAAGGCCTTCACTTTCGGGCAGGTCCACCAGAGGTGTAAAAATGTCCCTTCCTCTTCCTTACATTTCCAACATTTATTATCGGACAGGTGATATATCTTTGCAAGCTTGACTGGGGTCATGTACCACCGGTATATCATTTTCATAATGTTTTCCTTCAAGGCAGTACATGCCGTGAATTTCATTCCGGTGTTCCATAACCTTTCCCAGTCTTCAAACATAATGTTATGCCCCAAATCCTGTGCCCACTTTATCATAGAGGATTTGACAATCTCATCCTGTGTGTTCCATTTAAGCAGCAAGTTATACATTCTCGAAATTAGCTTAGATTTTGGCTCAAGCAACTCTGTTTCTAGTTTCGATTTTTCCTCCTGAAAACCCACTTTTTTGTCAGCTTTAAAAACTTCCTGGATTTGAGCATAATGCAACCAATCTCGCACCTTGTTTTTTAACTTTTCCATACTCTGTAACCTCCATTTATCTCCAATTTTTTCAATTATTTCCCAATATTTAGGCCAGTGGGCCTCCATATTGAGTCTTTTACGTGCTTTGGCCTCCATCGGTGAGAGCCACCTCGGAGTTTTACTCTCCAATAAGTCTTTATATTTTGACCAGACCATGAAAATTGCCCTTCTGACAATATGGTTTTTGAACAATTTATGAACTTTAACCTTGTCATACCACAAATATGCATGCCACCCAAAAGCATTATCAAATCCCTCCAGGTCAAGGACATCGGTGTTCTCCAATAGGATCCAATCCTTCAACCAGCAGAGGGCTGCAGCTTCGTAATATAACCTCAAGTCCGGCAGGGCAAACCCCCCTCTTTCTTTCGCATCTGTTAGTATTTTAAACCTTATTCGGGGCTTTTTGCCCTGCCAGACAAATTTAGATAAATCCCTCTGCCATTTTCCAAAACATTCCACCTTATCCACGATCTGGAGGGACTGAAACAAAAATAGCATTTTCGGCAATACATTCATCTTTATAGCAGCTATTCTGCCCAGCAAGGAAAGTTTTAATCTTGACCATGTTTCCAGATCTCTTTTTATCTCTGACCAACATTTCTCATAGTTGTCCTTAAATAAATTCAAATTTTTGGAGGTCAAGTGCACCCCTAGGTACTTTACTTTTTTAACCACATTTAGTTCTGTTTCTTTTCTGAACTCCTCTATTTCAGTAATTGTCAAGTTTTTTGCTAAAACTTTAGTTTTTTGTTTATTCAGCTTGAATCCCGCCACCCGACCAAAATCAGAAATTAATTCTAACGCTCTTTTAGTACTAGAGGCTGGCTCCTGTAATGTTAATAC
Organism: Podarcis melisellensis; assembly: GCF_964234715.1. Taxonomy (NCBI): domain Eukaryota; kingdom Metazoa; phylum Chordata; class Lepidosauria; order Squamata; family Lacertidae; genus Podarcis; species Podarcis melisellensis. Next base: position 42,263,593 of record NC_138539.1, on the reverse strand, counting down.
CAAGTCGTCTGCGAAAGCTTTCAGTTTATATTGTTTCTCTCCGACCACAATTCCCTGTGTCAACCGGTCATTTCTAATCATGTTCAGTAGCACCTCCAGGACTGAAATAAACAACAGAGGAGATAGAGGGCACCCCTGTCGTGTCCCTTTTTCAATTTTAAACTCCTCTGTCACCACGTTGTTTACTATCAATTTGGCTTTTTGTTCTGAATAAATTGCTTCTATTCCATTTTCAAACCCCCGCCCTACTCCCATCCTTTCCAAATTTTTCTTCATAAACAGCCAAGAAATGTTGTCAAAGGCCTTCTCCGCATCAATAAAAATCAACACCGCTCTTGTGTTTGAATTAATCTGTAAAAACTCCAAAATGTCAATGATGTTTCTTGTGTTGTCAAATAAATGCCTACCAGGGAGAAAGCCTGCTTGGTCCTTATGAATCACTTCATTTAAAACTTTCTTAAACCTACTTGCCAAAATGTCTGCAAAAATTTTGTAATCCACATTTAGGAGTGAGATAGGACGGTAGTTTTTAAGTTGAGTTTTTTCAGATTCTAGTTTTGGGATCAACGTGATGAAGGCTTCTTTCCACGTTTCCGGTGCCTTCCTCCCCTCCATAATCTGGTTGCAAACTTCCAGCAATGGTTGTGTCAATGAATCCTTCAGTACCTTATAATATTTGGAAGTAAGCCCATCAGGTCCCGGAGATTTGCCCAGTTGGAGGTTCTGAATGGCGCAGTCAATTTCTTGGGTTGTAATATTACAGTTCAGGGTTGCTCTCATTTCCTGGGGTATTTTTTGTAATCCATTAGTTATAACAAATTGGTCCACCTCTGAGCTTTTTTGTGGCCTTTGAGAATAGAGTTCTTTGAAATATCTCTGAAAGGACCTTCTAATTTCATCGGGTTTCTGAACCATTCTCCCTTCAATCTCTAGATTTGTAACTGTGTTAAGTTTTTGTCTCTTTTTCAGCTGCCAGGCTAACAATTTTCCACATTTGTTTGCAGATTCAAAGGATCTTTGTTTCATTTGTTTAATTTTCCATTCCACCTCTTGATTTATCAGTTTCGAATATTGTGCCTGGAAAAACTTCACTTCTCTCAATACTTCCTTTGATTTAGGCCTGGATCTCAGTTTTCTCTCTCCTTCTCTTATTTTCTCCAAGATCTTCTCCTTCTTTTCATTCCAGAGTCTTTTTTTAATCGTGTTCTGTTGTATTAGAAACCCTCTTATCACTGCTTTGCTTGCGTCCCAGATTATTCTTTTTTCCACATTTGTCTTTAAGTTTATTTCGAAATAGTCCTTTAAAACTTTTTGGGCCTTCTTAACAATCTCCTGATCTCTTAACAAGGCGTCATTCATTCTCCATCTGAACGATCCGGTTGTATTTAGTCTCAATTCCATTCTCAAGGCGTTGTGGTCGGAGCAGGTTTTTGGGCAGATTTCCACTTTTCTGGTCTTAGGTGCCAGCCCTCTAGTTATCCATATTTGGTCGATTCGCGTCCATGTCATATGGGCCTCAGAAAAGAAAGTTCCTTCTTTCCCTAGAGGGTTCTTGATCCTCCATATGTCGATCAAATCCAGATTGTCAGTCATTTCAAAAAAGGTTTTTGGAAGTCTGCCATCTTTCGTTATATTAGCACTTTGTGACTTATCCATATTCACTGAGGCGACACCGTTCATATCTCCCAACATGATAATGTTGTTATAGTCCAAATAGTCCAGCATAATCTCGTGCAGCTTCTTAAAAAATTCCGATTTTCCATCATTTGGGGCGTAGATTCCTAGAATTAAAAACTTTTCTCCTTGTGTCTGGATTTCAATTGCCAAAATTCTGCCCTGTTCGTCTTTAAATACAAATTTTGGGGACAAGTTCTCCTTTGCATAAATCACCACTCCTCTTTTCTTAACTTTATCCGATGAAATAAATTCTTGGCCTAACCTTTTATTGATTAGCACTTTTCTATGGAGTCTTGTCACATGTGTTTCTTGCAGGCAAATAATGTCCAATTGTTCTTTTTTCAAAATATGAAATACTTTTCTGCGTTTTTCTGGAGAATTCCCGCCATTTATATTCCAACTAAGAAGCTGTAGAGACATCCCGGTCTACTTCTTGGGTATCACAGTTGGGTATCTAATTTGTCGTCCTTTTCCGGAAGCTGTGGTGCCGGGCCGCCTCCAGATGGTATGGATCCTGGTGGTAATCCCGGTGGTGGAGGCCAAGAATCTACGGCTCTCTTTTGGAGGTCCTCCTCGTTGTCGTGTAGGAACTTCTGGTGGTCTTCTGGTGTTTTAATTCTTACCTTCTTTCCTTTATAGGTGAATGACAGACCTTGAGGAAATTCCCACCTATAAGGGATTGCGTTGTATCTTAACAATTTGGCCAAGTCTGTGTATGTGGCTCTAAGATCCAGCAAATATTTAGGAATGTCTCTATAAATTTCTGCCCTTTTGCCTTCGACTTCCAAGGATTTTTTAAAGTGTTGGCCTAATATCTTGTCTCTTTCCTCTCTTGTTCTCAAACAAACCAAACAATCTCTGGACTTATCTTTCTTAACCGATCTTCCCAGTCTGAAGGCCGTCACAATCTTGAAATCTTTATCTTCTTCAACCCCCCAAAATTTAGAAAACAGCTCCGTCAAGAATTTCTCTAGGTTGCCCTGTTCCAACTCTGGGACAGCCCTCAGCCTAAGATTACATTCCTTACTTTTCAGTTCCACCATTGACAGGTAGGCTTGCTGTTCTCCTACCTGTCTTTTCAGAGGTCTTACTTCCCCTTTGATCTCTTCCACCTTCTTGCACGCTTGCTCAGCTTTTTGATTGGCTTCCGCAGCTATTTTGTAGTTCTCCGCCGTAGCTCCTTGCAGTTTCTCAATAGCCTGAGTGTGCTGCGAAACCTGATCTGTTAACTTGCTGATAGTAGATGTAGCTCTATCAATTTTAGATGACTGATCGTCCACCTTCTTATTCAAAAGTGCCAATTGTTCCAAAATTTGTTTCAAGACTGGATCAGTTCCTCCAGCTGCCATTTCTTCTGTAGCAGGCGTTTCAACTTCCTCCTCCTGCGCCGTCAATACAGTTGGCACCGAGGATCTACGATGATGGATCAAGGTTGTTTGGACAAGCTGCCCAGCTCTCTTGTCTTTTTTCTTTTCTTTAGCTTCCTCAGCTAAAGCTTCCTTAGCTTTAGCTGCTCTTGTTTTCGCTGGGCCACTCATTCCCCAGCTGCTGTTCAAGGTCAAATAGTCTTTCAATCCATGAGAAAGGCAAGTCCAGAGTATAAACAATTAAACCACAAAAAATCCCAATAAGATACAGTTCCCAGACCACTATGCCTCCGCAAATCCACTAGGGGGGGTTTTCAAAGGAAAGAAAGTTTCTTTTCCACCATCAAAGCTCCTATTTCAACTAAAATCCCCAAGTTCAGAAAGGAGGATTTCAGAACGTTCTGTTTCAAATTAGTGCCACAAGGTAACGGAGAGGTTTCGATGACAGTATTAAAGCGATAGTGTATCCATCAATGCAACAGTTTATGTTAAGAGAAAAGTTTCAGCAGCCTGACAGTACTCATTTGCAACACTGGCAGTCCAATAACTCGGTTATCCCCTTCAGTTCCACATCTCTTCACAATAGGAGGAAGATTCTCTAACACACTGAACCAAAACATTTATTTCTTCACTCTTTTTCGATTTCTAGAAACACACAGTCTATTTAATGCCCCTTCTTACTTCTTTCAAAATCTCTTTTTAACGCTTCAGCCCGCATCAGGTTCTTTGCTTTGCTCCGATTAGCAGGACCGGAAGGCGGACTTCCTGTTACTCGCCTCCCGTTTTCAGCCGAAATAGACAAATTTAAGTTAATCCTTAATCAGTTCTTTGGTACCCCTTACTCACGGGTAGATTGCAGCCAATCTCGGTGTTTTTCAAGAAGAAAGGTCGGCGCTCATCAGCAACAGCAGCGCGGCTTCACTTCCGCGAAAAGAGCGATGAAATCACAGCGCCGCTCCCCCGTTCACGATCCGGAGCCTCTTACGAGGTCCCTTCCTCGCTTCTGGGGGGGCTTCTGGCACCCGCCGAGTCCCACGGCCACAGGCTCGCTCTGCCTGCGGTTTATCTGGATGGGTCTCCGCTTCGCCGTAGCGGAAGACCCTTTTTCGCGGAGCCCCTCTTCACTGAGTAAAGAGGACCGCCATTGCCGTTTTGCGCCGCCTCCGGAAGTCCGGGTTCAGTTATATATAAAGCATGTCTAAAAATGTTCAAACCAATTAAAAATATATATACATAAAGCTGTAAGTAAAAACAAAGATAAAATCAATAAAAACACTACAATTGTAATTAAGTCATGTGCCTGGATATTGCTTGCTGGACCAGAAATGATTTCAACAAGCATTTAAAATAGTATAGTGAAGGCTACTGCCTGATATCAAAAGGCAGGGAGTTCTGGAGCATGGATGCTGCTGCACTAAAATAATGAATATGAGTGAATGTTGTTTCACTCCAACTCTTTTCAAACTTCCCCTGTGCCAATTTTGTGGAGCACACAAGGGGGCGGAAGTCCTTGCACAGAGGGCCTTCTCAGTGGTGGCGCCTGCCCTGTGGAATGCCCTCCCATCAGATGTCAAGGAAATAAACAACTATCTGACTTTTAGAAGACATCTGAAGGCAACCCTTAGGGAAGTTTTTAATGTTTGATGTTTTATTGCGCTTTTAATTCTGTTGGGAGCCACCCAGAGTGGCTAGGTCAGACCACCTGGCCAAGCAACATTTTGTTAGGGTTGGATGAATCTGTCTCTTTCCCTTAAGTGCTCATCAGAAGAGAAAAATGTTTCACCTTTTATTTTATTTTTTAGCAATCCCATAACCAAAAGAGCAGTTCTTGAATATCTTTGTCAGTGGTGAAATCTTTTGTGGATCACTGTTAATGGAATGAAAGTGTTCACCTGTTCACAAGTCACTGCTTTAAGTAGGTCTTGGGATCCATTCAGGAAGCTTCACTTTGCTTTAAATCAGCTTTGCCAACTCGGACTGGAAAAATTGCATAGTATTGTGACTAATGTTTGTCTTACTTTCAATATGTAAGTGGCAAAGTGGCAAACAGATATATACCGTATTTTTCGCTCTATAACACACACCCGACCATAACACGCACGTAGTTTTTAGAGGAGGAAAATCCGTAGGCATGACACCCGTAGGCATCCCCTCCATAACACGCACAGACATTTCCCCTTACTTTCTAGGAGGAAAAAAGTGAGTGCTATGGTGCAAAAAATACGGTAATTAAAACAACAACAAACCACAACAGGGATGGCGAAATCTCCAACCCAGGGGCCAAATGTAGACTTCAAAGCCTCATTGTCAACCTTCCAGGACTCTGCCCAGCCAATGATGAAGAGTTGAGTCAATGTTGTATTGTGCATTCTGAGCATCAAAGAGACACAGGGCATTTCTTTCACATGTTGACGTCTAAGGTTGCAATTCTTGGTTTGCAAACTAGAAGAACTGGTGTCAGTTGGACTTACTTCAGAGTTAAAAAAACAAGCTTAGAGCTGTATATTTTCTTATACATGTTTATATAAGTTTTAAAATGGAAGGAAAAACATTCCTGTTTCTATACAAAACATTTTTTTTATTGATTGCTCTTTATCTTCAAAAGAAATCTGCAGTCTCCTATCTTCCCATGCTGGCCTGGTATAAAACACCTTGGCCTTTCTATAATTTAACATGGACTTTCATTTCGAACTTAACAGATCACAGGGAGGCATCTCAACTTAAGCCCATTCAAGCATCCATGCTGCCAGATTCTAAAGAACAAATTAGCTGTGCAGGATTTAAATCATTTTAATGTGACTGAAGGCTTAAATTAGGTGCATTCCTTTTTGTAGCAAAGCATTTCGCATGAGGAAGACGATATTCTGACAACTCCGTCAAGCTTGGGTGATCAGTATATGTTTAAATAGTGCTTGTTAAGATTTGTTAAAGCCAGGAATAAGATAAAGCAGTAATATAGAGACACTGCACAGCTGTTGCCTGCTTGAAAAGGCATTGGAGGTTATGCTGTGCAGTTTTTATAGGCATATTTAAAAACCCAGTGGTCAAAGCTTCCCAAAATAGGAAATAGTCAGAAAATCATCACATTTTATTTTTTAAAAAAATAACTTTTCAAGGCTAGCCATTCAAAACCTCCAGCATTTGGGATTACTATATTTTAAGTTTCATCAGCATTTCTCCAAATGCTAAGGAAAAGGATGGCATTTACTGTGCAATAGCATGCATGTTTACTCAGAAGTAAACCTTTCTGAATCTAATGACACTTGCTCCCAAGCAAGTTTATTATTTCTCTCTATTTAATTTAATATAATTACTCTATTTATTATTCCTCTCTTGTACAAGTTCTATTATATATTTTATTTACTTCATATCTCTTTTCATTGATTTATGTTGAACTGTAGAGTTATGATTATTATACCAGATGAATTATAGGATTATGAGTCATAACTGCCTCTCTTCTCCTTTTAATCCCACATTCCAACCACGTTGATTCCCTCCACATCTGTTGAGCTCTAGTAGCCAATGTGTGGGACAATGCAAAATGCGATTTCCCTGTGCTTCTGATTTATGGCTGAAAAGCCTCCTGTTTAGCAATAAAGTGCAGCAGATATTACACACAAAGACAAAAGTGTAGCGTTCAATTTTTGATTTACTTACTGTATTTATTGCATTTGGGTCACAATTCTGTGGGTTTCTAAGGCAGTGATTGCCAACCTGCAGGTGCCAATATGCCCATCAATGTCTCCTATGGCACCCACAAACAGTGTCAGTAAATACCTCTCCCAAATCCACAATGCATGAGCGACACTTTGCTCTTCCTGCTCAGTTCATTTCTTCACTAGCACAGCCCCTCATAAAGCCTCTCCTCCTCAAGGAGGGGAGGAGTTGTGAGCGGGAGCCGTTTCCCGTGTTGGCAGGGGGCGTTCTACTCCCTGCCCAGCTACTCCGGCTTCTGCGCCACACCCCCAGGTGGCCAGCCAATCGGCTGGAAGCTTGGGGTGGGGTTTAGCCACTCAAACGGGGCCACTGCTGTGTTTCCCAGCCATTGTGCTGCTGCTTTTCATCGGATACAACCATTGGTAGCCTTATACTCCATGAATTTCTCTAATCCTGTTTTAAAACCATCCAAGTTGCTGGCCAACATTGCCACCTATGGGAGTGAGTTCCATTGTTTAACTATGAAGAAGTACTTCCTTTCAGCTGTCCTGAATCTTCCAGCTTTCCGCTTCACGAGATGTCCTTGAATTATAATGTTGTGATAGAGAAAGAAGACTTTTCTCTATCCACTTTCAACATGTAATGCATAATTTTATATACTTGTATCATGTCTGCTATCACCCCTTTCTCTAAAAATTCCTAAAAGCTGTAATACTTTCTAATAGGAAAGCTGTTCCATCCCCTTGATCACTTTGGTTGCCCTTTTCTTAACCTTTTCCAACTCTATGATATTGGAATAGAAATGAAAAATGATTTTGTAGAAATATGATACACCTCTCTCTCTCTCTCTCTCTCACAGACACACACACACATACACACACAAACACACACACACACACACACACACACATATATACACACACACCCCTGCAATCCCTACACAGATCTGGCTGACACAGGCCACAAAACCACAGCTCGCCCCTATACACGAAGCCAAGCCAGAGCACAACTAAGTGCAGTACAGCCATCTTCTCAGAAAAACTCTTCACAAAGTTCAAGAGGTCAAGACACAAAGACTTTAGCAACTAATCCACACCTAATGACCCACCTAAGTGGTACTCAGGATATCACTCAAGAAATCACTCAAGATATCCCTCAAGTAATTAAGGAACAAAAGAAGAAAAGGCACACTAGCCTGGGAACTTCCTCTCTGCCCAGAACATTGGAGGCTATACACCACACCCCCTCAACAGTATTTATAGGAACTCAAACACTGAGATCCTGCTCTGGTCCAGTAACAAGAAGCCGAAAGCACCAGCCTGAAGATGACGAGTGAGACCTCGTCGAAACGTCGCCTAGACACCCCAACTTTTACACGGGAAGACACCCGAGGACACCAAAACCTGCATTCCTGTACCCGTGAAAATCTACGAAAGCATATATATATATATATATGAATGAGGGGGAGGAGAGAGAGAAACTGACTCCAACATGGAGCCTCTATGTCCAACTATGGTGGGTATATTTGGCTAACCTTTGAATCTTGATCTCGGGGGAGGGTAGGTTTGTTTTATGTTGTTATATGGGAAAATTAAAGAAAAGCATTTATTTTAAAAACCCTTGTAAGCTCGCCACCTTTTAATCGGTTTAGTTCTTGTAAAAGCAGCCTAGCACTATGAGTAAGTGAGGCTTTTTCCTGGCATGGGTATGAGTGGTGGAGAAAGGCCTGCCTGGTTCAGTTTTCTGGGCTAGGTTGCAGTTGAAAGCAGAGGATGGGACCAATATAATCCCAGCAACCCAAATGGACACAAACTGCCTCCATAGAAAAGTACTGAATTTCAGACAGTGTGACAGAAAAGGCTTAGACTAGGGTATTTGACCTGTGTGCAAAGAATCATGGGTTTCTGTGGACCTGCATCTCTGACATTTTCCTGAATCCCAAACAAAAATGGGTACACCAAACATAATTTCCATCTTAATGGAGGTTTGAATAATTATTCTTTCTCAAAGAAGGTTCAAAGAAAGTTTATACGATCATTTAAAAAAGAGTGGCTAACCAGAGGTTGTTTGACTACAACTCCTTTCATTTTGACTCTTGGCCATGTTGACTGGGGCTGATGGGAGCTGGAGTCCAGCATCTGGAGAACGCAGTTTAGCTCCCGATTGAAGATATGAAAGGGCACAGTGAGCTGCCCCCCAAAGTCAAGTGTTCACAGTGTTTTCATGAACACAAAGTGGTTACACTGTGACTGACCAGGTGAAGGATCCAGATTTAGACTAACTTTGACAACAGTATGCATGTACTGACAATGGATTTGGATCTTCTCACGGATAGGAATTACATGGACATATCAAAGGCAGGTGTGAAGCCCGTAAGCACATTGCGCAGGCTTGCCTTCACACAGCTATAATGGCATTACAAAGCCGTGCAAGCTGTCACCCAGCTGACTAACATGAAATATCTGGCTGGTAGAATGAATCAGATCTTATGCTTAATTCGGTAGTAAATTGCATCAGTGTGGGAGTGCAGAATACTCACAGAGTACAAAAGTCTCATTCTATCACTTTGATTTCCTGAAATATAGAAAGCACATCATTTATTTTTTATAAAAAAAATGGGTGTGAAATCTTATTCCACCATAACCATAAAGCCTATTGCCTAAACAAACTTACACAACATGCCACTGTCCATCATTACCACATTAAAAACTATTGTTAAACATACCAAAAGTATATGCTTATTTTTTTTCTTAAAGCCAGTCCTTAATTTGTTTAATGATATTTTGAAACCAGTGGTGTTATATCAGTGGCTGGAAATGATTTTAAATGGAAGCTCTATGGTGTTGTAGGAACAGCTCTGTGAAAATTTGCCCCAGTGTCATAATTTTTTTTTTTTTAACAGACTGCAGTGATTCAACAAATCTGGAACAGTTGTCTCTTACTGTTTAAGAGAAAGTGTCATTTTGTTTTATTTCCTCTGATGGATTATGTCTGACTACAATGCAAGTTTCCTGCAACTAAACCTCAGGTCTCCACCAACTGAAATAAAAATAAATAAATTCCCCAACCAGTTTTGAAATGCCACATCCATTGATTTTGAAATTGTCTGTTAAGCATGGCATCTAATAAGTATTTTATGTGTCCTAATAATAGGTTGTCCTAAAACAGCCTAGAAATGAGTGGAAGTAAGAGAAAGGGATTAGTAAATTACTCTGGACACAGTCAATGGCACCATTTACATTGTTTCAAAATGCCTTGCTCATCAACTTGGGAAGAAGGCAGAAAGAAACAACCAACCAAAAGATATGCAGGATTCCCATTTTCAGTCTGAATCTATCTTTCATTTTTGTTGCCTTCGTCCTTACTTTCCCAGTTACTGTGGTACATCATTTCTCTTCTGCAAAATGTATCCTCTGCACAGGACAAAGACTGAACTTGACAAATATTTTCTAAGATGTCACATATAATCACACAACTTCTTGTAATGTCTTTATTTTTTGTTGAGTACAGTGGCAACAGATGTTAATGTGGTATAAATGAGCATGTCAGTTTCCTCACACCTGTGTTGACAAGTGTTAGTAAAGTTTGCTTGAGCTTGACATCCTAGCTGACCTCTACCTGTCTGTCTTAGTTACGTCAAGTGCAGTTGACTCTATATTGGGGTATGCCTCTCTTTCTAATGTGTATAAGGCTTAGGTAGCATTTACACTGTGAGTGGGGTGTTGGCAAAAGGATCTGCAAAAGCCAAATCCTACCCAGCTTCCAGTCTTCCATTTTTCACATCTGCTTGTAGTACTTGCTTCTCTAATCATTGGAATCATTGGGGGTTTTTTTACTTGAAAGGTTTTATTATTTCTTTCCCTTGTCTTCTCTGCCAATTAGTGATCATGTATGGAACATGGTGACATCATAACACCATAAAGCCAATCAGATTTGACTATGTGTGGAAACAAACACATCCCTGCTTAACTCATCCCAGGTAACTTGACGGATGCTCACTGCATTGCCAGGAATATCATTGCTTGCCAGTACTCAATGGCAAGACTGGCCCTGTTCAGCTCTAGCTATGCATTGTTGTGCATGACCAGTTGGGGCATGAGGATATATAGTGGCTTGTAAGTTTTAATACCAGAAATGGGATGTCTGCTCTCTGTGTTCAAGATTTGTGTTTTGTACATTTCTCCTTCCTAAAAGTGAGAACTCAAAGTGGATACTTGCATGGTATCTGCTTAAAAATCTGAAACCTTATTAATCTCATGAACCATCAGGCTCACATTTTCTATGCTGGATAAACCATCTAATAATTATGAAAGTGGCCTTTGAAGAATTCATCAGATACAAGAGCAAACTTATCTGATGATGTATTGCAGATTCAGTATCATTTTATTTTGTGTACGTCATCCGTCTTAACAATCATGCACGGATAGAAACAAAGTTCAGTTGCCCCATTTCTAACACATTAACTCACAATACCACTCATCAAACCCTGTTGTGTCACACCTTGCCAGACATATGGATGACATTTTCATGTTTGATCACTGTTAGAGGATAAAGGATGGAGCAAGAGGGTGTTCACATAAAGCCCAACATGTTATCAAAGTGGTCACAGACATTAATACTACAATTTGCTCACTTTTAAGGAAGTACATCAGCACTATTTTGAATATGTTTGGACTCTAATCCAGTAGCCTAGCCAATGAATAGAATGTGTAGCTAATCCAGTAGCCTAATCCAGTAGCCTAGCCAATGAATGTGGATTGGGGCAAAGTAGTCAGCATGTGAAGTGGGTGAAATATCATATATTGTCCATCTGTTGCGGTATTTCCCTTATCTCCTGGCAGTTTTATTTATTTTTAATGCAATGCTAGGAAGTGCTTATAATACCAAGAGAGGTAAGAGTTTTTGTTTTCAGGCTTTGCTTAGTATCCTATATTTAATTTTGGGGGAGACAACAAGAGTCATCCAAGCTGACTGGTATAATACAGGTTAATAAACTGCATCCCTAAAACCTTTTAGTTAAACTAGAACATTTCTTGTTACATAAGAAGTAAGAAGATGAGCTGTGTAACAAAGCCTGTAATGAATATTTGCAAAATTATTGTTTTCATAATCAAATGTCTGGTGATATTTTGAGTCTTTTATATCATGTTACTTAATATCCCCCTTTTCTCCTTCAATCTCAACAATCTCAATAAATCTCAGAGTTACAGATGCTCTCTACAATTCAGTTGATAGGATTATATGCTCCTAAATGATGTTCAAGGATAAATTCTGTGCTAGTACTGAGTCCCCCTCTGAAGACAGCAATCAAAATTAGGTCAAAGAGTAAAAGGGAAAGGCCTGGAAACATCTGTTGTATATCATTAGAAAACTGGAATTACAGCCTACCCATAAATCTGTAGCCTTGTTGGTCTGCAGGATATCAAGCTTTAAATCTGCTAGGATGTACTAGGGAGAATGTATGTGAATGCTAGACGATGCTATCAGTTGCACAAAATCTCCTATGTAACCTCCCTTAGAGAAGTATAGAAAAGCAAATGCTATATATTTCCAGTTGCTTCAAGGGCAGATATGGATTCTGCATGCATTATCTGCAAGTTGCTTATATACATTTGTGACTGCTGGTTAGGCTGCAATCCATACGACCCCCAGGTTCCATGGAGCAGGCTACCACAACATCTGCAGTTCTGAAATATATGCAAGGTGGCTGGGATGGAGGGTTGGGGGCAGGCAGGTCACTACCTCAGCTTGGGCCCCATGCTGTTGTGTGAATGCAATGGGATCAGACTGAAATCAGATCAATTCCTCTGTCTCCTTGAAGATTCACACTCTGTTTCTCCAGGAATTTTTTTTTTAAATGAAACCTCCATGAATACAGAATGCTCCCCACTTCAAATAGTCATTCCAACTTGTGGAAAATGACTAGAATTACGATGGGGGGAGGCAGAGCTAGCACACTCATCCCTATGCCTTCCTTCATGTGATTACCGTACACAGTGACAGATGCAAACATTGCTGTTTCCCTGATGTGATTTTTCTACCTGGCAGCAGAATGCCTGAATATGGCTCCTGTTTGCTAGTCAAGTGGTCAGTGTGCATCTAAGGAATTGTGTGAGTGTACCTTGTCATTTAAGGTGGTGGACTCTGGAGAAGTGGGGCAAACCATGCAGTTTAGTGAAATTATGGAGGTAGGTAATGGAGATGAGAGGTGGGGCTTCCTACTCCCTAAAAACATCATCAACTGATCCAGTTATGATTGTTAAGAATCCAAGGAAACCTTGGATTAACTGAGTAATGATTTCATCAAGACATCCTGATGCTTCTTTTTGGATCAGAGGAGCTGGGGGTGTGTCACATTTATACCTTGGTGAAGTTGCAAGTCCTGGGGGATAAAAATAGCAGATTGCAGACCAGGAAGAAGGAAACTCAAAGGAGATACCTGGCACTCAGAAGACAGACTGGGGTAGCCAGATCTGTTTTCCCCTTAAATAGATGCTAAGAGTTTGCCTTCTGTGGCAAGGACAAGCAATCTGGGTTGTAAGATGTAAGTCCCAACCCATGAATCTTATACATTCCTAACATTTAACACCTGGGGACATTCTTTCAGGAAGCTCCAGAAGGAAACTGGGTCCTTTTGCTTTATCTTTGTGACCAATTCCCTCAATGCAAGTATCTGAAGTAAAATGTGGGCTTGGACCCAGGACAGTGATCCAATATGGATCCTGACACAGCCCTTAAAGGACATCTTATCACACCTGAATGTGTGAGATAGAAATCAGACTGTCAGTTTAAAAATGCAGAAGATGCTTCAGAAGTCTGTACAGGTGTGCTAATAGGGAACAAACTGAAATATGCATTATAACTTATTTGCTGGGTCAGAATCACATTTTGTTCCACTTGGCATAAAGGATGTTATGAGAATGTGTGTGGAGTTGCACATGTGGGAAGGGGTGACTCAGGGCCTAGTTGTTGCCAAGTCCAAGTTTTCAGTACCAGAGTTTAGCCCTGAAATAGGCAAAGTAATGCTGAAGAAGAGAAGTGAAGGATGTATATATTAGAATATGCACAGTGCCTTTGTCTAACATCGATGGATTGGGTTTTAGGCAACACAATCTCCAGGTTGGTTTAAGTTTCACTCTTTTATTTTTAACTGAACAATGATTATGTGTCTGGTCCCAGAACAATGAGGTTAAAAAGAAGATCAAATTCAACCCAATAATGCATATAATAGAAGTAATCAAATCACTTTTTCCCTTTTGAATTTATATTTGACTCTATGAGGGAAAGTGTATAAAGAAATATACCAGGAATATATATATAGTGGGATTTAGTTTGTGGTTGAATTTCTTGAGGCATAGCTTGGCTTTTTCACAGACAGACGGAGGTTGATAAGAAATGTGTCCATGTTCTGCTAGTATTGCTAAGAGGGATTTTACTCACTTTGTCATTTCATGTTTTCCTTTGCAGGTTTCCATGGACACACACCTTTGCCTATGACTGAAGAAAGATGAGCATACATCCTTTCTGCCACAGACAAGGACAGTTGTGAATGGTCATATGTTCCCATGGAAACACAAGAGCATTGATATCCCTTATTATCACACCCCTTTGTGAAGCTTTCCCATCTCAGTAAACACAGACAAATGAGTACACTATACTGTTACAGGATGACTTTTCATCAATAAAAAGTAGCCATTTTTCAACGGTGATATAGCATGATCGAGAGAAACCAAGGGGAAACCTATGTTTTATTAAAACTTATAGGATTTAAGCATATAGAAAAACACTTGTGTCTTGCTGAGTTTAACAGATAATGCCTCTCTGTCACTACATAGTTGTTGTTTAGTCATTTAGTCGTGTCCGACTCTTCGTGATCCCATGGACCAGAGCATGCCAGGCACTTCTGTCTTCCACTGCCTCCTGCAGTTTGGTCAAACTCATGCTGGTAGCTTCGAGAACACTGTCCAACCATCTCGTCCTCTGTCGTCCCCTTCTCTACCTTAGTCACTACCTTAGTCATTGCATAAATCAGTAGCTGTAAGATTGTATATACTACAAATGACACATGCCAATATGCATTTTGGGGAACATTCAAAATGCATTATCATCTGTTTTTTTAGCCATGTTTGCCTTTCTGTGGAAACTGGACAAGTCACGGTGCAGATGTTTCCATCTTGAATCTCTCTGCAACTCAGATCTCCAGATCTTCACTTGATCTAAGAATCTTCTGAAGCATCTCCATCCATTATGTTCCTCCTCTTTCTCTTCCTCCTTTTGCGGTGTTGGGTGGCACAAGGAGACAGACTGGGCATCAGCCAGCTTTAATTCACCTATATCTCTCTTCCCAGTCAGAAACTTCATCCTCATTTTTGCTTTGCAAGGACATGTAATTCTTCTCGTAAAGAAGAATTCGTAAGAACTTTTGGGCAAGATTATCATTGCACAAGGGATCGCTTCATATCTTACACAGAAACAACAATATTTATTGGAGTCAGAGACACTTCTTTTGCCAGCAATGACGAATTCACCATTTTGTTTTAATTATTCAAAGAGCTAACAATACTGTATTGCAAAGCTTGGGGGGATCCTAAACATATTTAATAATGTGTATTTTAAATTATTTTAGGAGTATCAATCCAAAGAACCATAAGAAATGAAAGTAGTGTTGTCAAAAGATATATATATATATATATATATATATATATATATATATATATATATATATATATATATATATATATATTCTCCTATAACTCTAATCATTGCTGGCATTGTTACTTTCCCAATGCCAATTGTATCCATATATGCAATCAATAATATCTTGGGCTGTGAAATTATTCTTTCAACTCTGATCTCTTTATAGGGTTATATAGAAGACTCTGGAATCAAGATAATATGTATTATAAATGTAACATAATAATCTGAACCTAAACAGAGCAGGCTCTCTAAGTGCCTATGTAGGGATCGGGAATAAATTTGAGCCATTTCTCATTGAAAGGCAAATCTACCTCATCCACAATTTCCAAAACAATATCAGAACCAAAATATGGCCATCCTTCAAAAATTGAACTTTTCTTAATTTTGCAACATTGTTCTTCAACCAGATAATGTGTACAAAAATCCATATACTAGGGTGATGTATGCACAATGTGCATACAGTCATACCTCGGGTTAAATATGCTTCGGGATGAATATTTTCGGGTTGCGCTCTGCGGCGAGCCAGAAGTAACGGAGCGCATTACTTCCGGGTTTCGCCATTCATGCATGCGCACTCAAAATAACGTCACGCGCATGCACGCAGGCACGGAAGCAGCGAGTCACAATCCGCGCATGTGCAGACACACGGACGCGGGTTCAGGATGCGAACGGGGCTCCAGAATGGATCCCGTTCACATCCAGAGGTACCACTGTACAGTGGTACCTCAGGTTACATATGCTTCAGGTTACATACACTTCAGATTACAGACTCCGCTAAACCTCGGGTTAAGAACTTTGCTTCATGATGAGAACAGAAATCGCACGGCAGCGGCACGGCAGCAGCGGGAGGCCCCATTAGCTAAAGTGGTACCTCAGGTAAAGAACAGTTTCAGCTTAAGAACAGACTTCTGGAATGAATTAAATACTTAACCCGAGGTACCACTGTATATGAAAATAACATATACACAAATGTATTCTGGAAATTTGTTTTGCAAAAATGTGCATATTAGGGAAGTTTTCATATAAGGAGAAATTCACACTAAAATGCTGTTGAGCTTTCATGGGGACTTTTTTGGTTTTTTTTTAAATCACAAACATATGTGAGAATGTAAAGAACTGAAATTAAGTTGGAAAGGGAGAAAAACAGAGAGAGAGAGACTGAAAAAGACAGATTTGGTCTTCCTTATGCACTAGTACAGTACAAATTTCCTTTGATTTCATTTCTTGTCACATTTTTTTCAGCGCTTGCAGGCATACTTGAACTTCCTCTGAGCAATGTGCATCTTGCAAACCATGGTTAGCCTAATAGCATTATTACTTGGGTTAGTTTGTATTCCTAATCAGTTTCTGGTACTTTTTTTTTTTTACGGAACAGTTATGATGTGCAGCTGCTGCTTCTTTAGTAGGGCTGCTAAGCATGGCTGAGCTCATCTGTCTTCTGTTCTGATTTTTACATCTACTCTCTGCTTCTGCTTAGCTTTGCCTCCAAGTTTCACATCTAATTTATGTCTAGATAGCTCTCAGTCCCCAATGCTGCCTGAGGACAAGAAAAGATGATACAGTTCCATTAGTGCATTAGTGTATAATAAAAGGCAGGTTACAGTGTAAAAGTAATCCTCATTGATCGAAGTCTTCAATGACATAAAGCAGGGACTGGTATTCTTCCAGAGGAAGGCAGACTGGGACTCTATCCCCTGCTGACAGGGACCAGTTGAGCAGCTGCTGTTCCATCGTCATACAGAACATGGAGCTTTTAAGTTCCCATCTGGGGAGGATAAGTGCCATTACAAACCCAGATTGTAGGCCACGTCTCCTTCTACTGCAGGAAAAAAGAGAAACAGGAAAAAGTCCACCTGAGGCCCTTGTTTTATGTGCATAAACACAGTATGAATTGCAGGCAAACATGGCTGGTATTCCTTTCTGTGGCTAGGACAAGCAATCCTTTTTGTGGCTAGGTACTCCTTTCTCCTCTATAATACAATGCTATGGGAGGTCAAAGGTGCATGAAATGAATTGTACTTTTGGCCTATTTCCCACAATACCTTGTGACAAAGAGACTCCATTTTTCTTTCAAATAAGAACAGGCTTCGAGGCACCTTGTGTGTGAGGTAGGTCTAGGCAGCAGCAGCACCATGACATCTCCACTTTACAAAGCAACTATTCCTATGTGAGGAAGACACAGAGACTTGTGGTATTTGTAAAGATACAATATTAGCAAAACTCTTGCAGGTAAGTTTCCATGTTCTGATTTCCTAGTACCTCTCCTTGGCTGGGTTGAACAAGTGAGATCAGATCCTTTAGGGACAAACTTAAACTTCAAAACTCAAATTAAAAGATATTTCTTTAAAACAGTACAAAGGTATGGAAGAAATGTGGAGCTATGTCAACTTTCCCAAAATGATATATGTTCACTAGTACAATATCCAGTAGTAAGCAGCACTGCCCTGCCAACCACTACTGCAGAGTATGCTCAGGGGAAACAGCAGAACCAACCAATCATAATAGGGAGTAAACTCTCCTTGGGATGCCATATAGATAGGGTGGCAGAGGATCATCAAGCCAATGAGGTGGGACATGGAGGTCAGATGGTTCTTATCTAAAACTGCCTCTAATTCTTATGATGGGCACACCCATTCTTTTACTTCTTTACCATAAAGACTAGTCTTCAAACAGATGAGCTATTAATGAAATGATGGATTTGTCATGATTTCAGGTCAATGTCTTCTGAGAGGGAAAATTAAAAATACTGAGACTGTATTTATTACTATTTGTTTGAGTTTTTTGTGTCCATTATACAGTTTCGTGCCAAACATTGAGAGCTGTGGCTAGGCATATTTAAAAACATAAATATGTGACAGCATTATTTACTGATTTTTAGGTAGTGTCAAATCATTTCAACTGTATGTGTCTGCGTGTGTATGTGCATAGACATTAATCATTAGTGACACCAGTCACTTAAGTGAAGCATTTTGCCATTCTTTTTGGATCCAGTACTTCAGTTTATCAGCTTGTCACTTCTATAGCAAACACATCTTTACTTTGTATTAATGTCTTCATCTTTTCCTAGGAAGCTATTTTCTGCTAGATATGGATGCAGTGCCTTCTACGTGCAGCACCACAGAAGAGCCCTTATGCATGGCAGGGATTCCATGGCATGCTAACATAAAGGGACCTTAATCCATTTATGCATCACATCTTCTTGACAGGACTGTATACACCAAGTGGCAGGTGCCTGATTTAGCTTGGAAACCTGCCACTCCCCCCCAAAAATTTTTTTTAAATAATTGTATTAAATATGCAATTAAAAAAAAAAAATTAAATAATTGTATTAAATATGCATGGGACACAGGTGGCGCTGTGGGTTAAAGCCTCAGCGCCTAGGACTTGCTGATCGAAAGGTCGGCGGTTCGAATCCCTGCTGCGGGGTGCGCTCCCGCTGCTCGGTCCCAGCGCCTGCCAACCTAGCAGTTCGAAAGCACCTCCGGGTGCAAGTAGATAAATAGGGACCGCTTACCAGCGGGAAGGTAAACGGCGTTTCCGTGTGCAGCTCTGGCTCGCCAGAGCAGCGATGTCACACTGGCCATGTGACCCGGAAGTGTCTCCGGACAGCGCTGGCCCCTGGCCTCTTAAGTGAGATGGGCGCACAACCCCAGAGTCTGTCAAGACTGGCCCGTACGGGCAGGGGTACCTTTACCTTTACTTTACCTATTAAATATGCATACAAAGTTGCATCTTCTGATGGCATGAATCTGTCTAATTTCAGGACAGCTATAGTGATTTCCCTACATGGGCACCTGCTGCAGTTTTGATTAAATGGGGAAATTATGCTTCCCTAGTAGGTTTCGGATAGGCAGGGGACAATTTGTCTGAAAACTGCAGGTATGACATGGCCCTGTGTAAGAAACCAGGTAAATAACAGATTGGTCCAGGACCTTTTGTGCTAGGCTTTGCCAGGTAAAATCATCCCCTCTGATTACAATCTAGACCTGTCCTTGGTGAAGAAGCTCACCCTTCTCCTCCCCTGCATCCTAAAGGTGTCTTTCTAAAGCTTGGGAAAAGCTATTCCGTTCTCCAAATTGCAGAGTAGAGTGCATCATTTCCTCTTATTATAATCTAGTCATTCTGAGTCACAACTGAGCTCTTCCTCCATGGCTTTTCCAAGCTCTGGTGTTTGCTTTCTGTTCACCCAACATCCCACACTAGTAATTAAATATTATGGCAAGCTTTAGAGACATCACTTTTGCTTTCAGCAGATGCTCGTTTGCAGAACCATTTTGATGTCTGCATTGCCAAGGTGCCACAAAGGGATGCCTGCTTCAACTCATGCCCATGTCATGGAGAACCTGGGTTGCCTCTGACAAATTCAAAATGACTCCTAGGCATCCTGCTTCAAGCCAGGCTTCAGCCAAATACAATGCAAAGCTCTACCAGGATCATAGGACTTACACCTAGTAGAGCTTATATTCAGTCGGAACATTTGTCAATCTAGCTCAGCATTGTTTCCACTGATAGGCTGTGACTCTCCAGAGGTCTTTCCCTGAGTTCCCTGTGAAGAGGCATTGATGGTTAGACCACTCTAATAATTTTGGGTAAATGGGGGTCTCCCAACAACTCTCAGTACCCTTAACAAACAACAGCACCCAGAAATCTTTGGGTGAAGCCATGGCTGTTTAAATTATCATCATCGTCATTATTATTTATTAAATTTCTTAGTCAGTTTATCTTGCCCAGCGCAACCCAAAGCAACTTACAAACAGACAGACAGACAAAACTCCCCACAAGGATACATTAAAACACAGAAGGAAAAAGAAATATGATAGAAACATCCTGTCCAGTTGTAAAATGGCACAGAAAGTTAAAGGTCAAAGGCCTGGTTATAGAAGAAAGTTTTGCCTGGCACCTAAAGATATATAACATACCCCGCAAGTGTTCCAATATAACATACCCCACAAGTGTCCCGATTTAAGCGGGACATCCCAGATAATATAAGCCAAACCTGGTTTCTGGAATGTTCCTTTTTTTGTCCAGTGCTTTGGCGTGAGTCAGCAGGGTCATGCCAGCTCTGGCACAACCCTTCTGACTCAAGCCAGAGTGTTTTCCTTCCAGTGGTCTAGGATAAGGTTACCAGATTTTTTTAATGAATCTGGGGACACTTTTCAACTTCCTACTAAATAGATGGATTTTGTCAGGGAACTGATTTGTAAATCTGGGGACTGTCCCAGGGAAACGGGGACGTCTGGGAACCTTAGTCTAGGACAACCTTGCAGACAATTGCCAGAGTGTCAGACCACAAGGCACATCCCTTCCAATGTCCCGAATTTCAGGACAAAAAGGTTGGGAAGTATGATCTAATGAAAGTGTCAGGCCAGCCTCCCTAGAGAGAGCATTCCACAAAAGGGGAGCCACTGCAGAAAATGCCTGTTCTCATATAACCCCCCTCCAGACCTCTTGTAGAGGTGACACACAAAGAAGGACCCCAGGTTATGATTTCAGGGTCCAGGTCAGTTCACATAGGGAGCAGTAGTCCTTCAGGTATTGCAGCCTGATCCTTATAAGGCTTTATAGGTCAAAACTAGCACTTTGAATTGGGCCTGTAATTAATTGGCAGCCAGTGTAGTGTTCAAAGGTATTAGGATACCAGAACCTCCAAGTGTTCCTATTTTCCAGGGATCGTCCCGGATTTACAGTTTCTGATTTGATCCTGGAATGTCCCGCTTTTCCTTAGGATGTCCCTATTTTCATTGGAGAAATGTGGAAGGGTATGGAGTTATCCAATTCCTGAGCCATGTGAAGGCAGCCCTGTATAAGAAAGTTTTTTAATGTTCAATGTTTTGTTATGTTTTTATATATATTTGAAGCCACTCAGAGTGGCTGGGGCAACCCAGTCAGACGGGCGGGTTATAAAATTATTATTATTATTATGGAAGAGGCCATCCCTATTTTCATTGGAGAAATGTTGGAGGGTATGTGATACTTCTTTCAGTGTCTGCTGTGGATGTGGCCTGAAATGAATTTCTCCCTCATTTGCAGGAACAGTTATAGGAATAAATAATGCCACATATGCTAATAATGTTTATAACCCTCTACTTGAAAAATTGAAAAAGTTACTAAACTTTTCACTGCATTTTTCTTTTATTCTTACTGATCTTAATAAATGTGGCGTTTCTCTTGAGTGCTTATTTTACAGATATTTATTGCTATTTATTTATTTATAAAACAACATATGCCCATGTAATCTGCAACCGATTATTTTCATGCTTCAGAAGGTGGCTATGAAATATTGTACACGTGTCCTTGCATGCTTAAAAGCAGAGCAGCTTTAGCTGTTTTTATCTCTCTTATGACTGCAGGTTAGGCTTAGGACAGAAAAGAGAACCATGAGAGGAAATTGGTTTGGACAAGAGGAGCTACTGTACATAATTCATATTAATCTGTGGGGAAGATGCAGACACTTAGAAAAATACACAAAAAAGGATGCTATGACTTGTTCCAGATGCGTATGTGTTCCAGATTCAGCTCTTTTAGATTATACCTGACTACAGAGTACTAGATGATGATAATGATGATGATGATGAGATGAATAAAACTATTGGAATTTAGAGATGAGGCAAATTACTTTTACTATTTTGGTTTCTTTTAAAGAAGAAGTAGGGCTTCCTCCTCTCCCAACCCACTGCAATTTGGTTCATTCCAGACATGCTTCCCCCCCACAAGAGAAATCGTTCATAAATGGCCTGGGGTTTTGTATTGTTTTAGATATCTTATATAACCAGAAGCAGTCATTCTGCAATCCTATACACACCTACTCAAAAGTAAGTCTCACTGTTCTCCATGGGACACTCAGTCCATTTCATGCTGCTTCTGCCAGGGACTGGAATGAAGTTTACCCCCATCCTATTTATGCATCCATTTTTAAAGGAAAAGCCTAAACAATACACACACACAAAGAATGAAGCAGAGTTGGGGGGGGGGGTGTATAGTAAATACTAACAAGGTGGCCTGGAGCTTCCTCTTTGTTCTTTGTCCTTTAAGTTTGTAGTTGCTTTAATGATTGGCTAAGTAGCACATGGGGTCCTCCTGTTGTGCATGTTGAGAATGCTATGTGCGCCCTGATGATGTCCTATCACTGTCAGAAAAATCTGTACAAATCAAATCATGCTGCCCCCGCCTCATTTCATCTACAACAGAATGGATAATTTTGGGAATCCATTCTCATTCAGCCCCCAAATCACCATCTTAGATTATTAGAAAGAAGCCTAGGAAGATCCCTTATAAAGAGTGAGATCACTGGTTCATCTGCTTATGTATTGTCTACAATAGACATCAGCATTTGTCCAGAGTTTTAGAAAGGGTTCTCTCTCATGCCGTACCTGAAGACATCAACAACTGACCTGCATGCAAAGCAGTTTTTTCTGTATGGAGCACATTAAGTAAATGATTTTATGTTTACTGAGTGCTCAGGACACATAAAACTATCTGATCTACAGAGCTATATTGCATGTTGTAATATATTATCCAAAACACCAGATCAGCAAAGGTTTTAATACTGGATGTGACAGACACCTATAAAGAGGAATGAGAAAACAAGCTTATCTTATGTTAGCATTAAGGATAGTGGCAGAGGCTAATTCGGTTCAGGAGAATATTGAGTTGCATATCTTATTTTATTCAGGGCAAATTGGTGAGGGGTGCTTTCATGGTAAAAGGATGCAGAATTAAAATAAAATAAAACTAACAAAGCCAATAGAAAACAATAAATAAATGTATGATATATATATGAATGAAATAATGAAAATGAGAGAAGGCAGCAGTTCCAGATTACAAATAAAGCTGAAAATCAGTCTCTTTCCTGCAAATGATAAATGAGATAGGAAATGAATTGGCAAAAAAGATTCTAAGAAGGCAGAGATGAGAGGGATTAGAAGATTATTTATATTTTTCTATTTCTTCCTTATCTCCCACAGGCTCATGGAGAGTTACAATATATTCTTATTACATATCATACTCATAATACTCATAGGGGATAGTTATACTGATAGGCTCTTCTCCAAGACTACCCTGTGACATCCAAGACTTCTAGCACAATCCTCAGCATGTATTTTTCTTCAGAAGGAAGGCCCATTGAGCTCAATGGAGCTTACTCCCAGGTAAGCATGCATAGGATTTTACCCCAAGTCACAATCAATGCTTGAAAAGTGTTGGGGCAGCTTCCATGGGGACCCTACAGCAATGCCTATAGGAAGCAGCCACTGGTTCAGGTGACTGACATAGTTCCTGTCCATGCCAGGGAACCTTGGCATGAGAAATGGCATTGTAAGATTGGGATCTCAATCTGTTGTGGATGACTGTGGAATAAATGGATTTGTAGAGCACTGGCCACCTAGGGGATATTTATTGATGGATGGCTCTATAATTGTAGGTAAGTAAGTAAATAAATAAATAAATAAATAAATAAGGGCTATCGTTGTAAGATTGCTTCTGTGCCTACAAAGAAGCACTTGGTCCATTTATCTCTCCACCTGCCCTGCTGTGCACAGCCATTTAAGTAGCATTAAAACTTGAGACCCTTCAGAAGAACGGGGACCTTTATTGTATGGAAACACTTCTAATTATGAAGTGGCAGCTGGTTAAAGGAGAAAGTTTTAGCATATTTTAGACCCCCTGTGTATATGGCAGGTGGGACAGGACCAGTTATGATAAGCACACACAAATAGGTCACCACAATTTCTGGTCATTGTGGTTTACTATACCAACTCAATTTGCCTAACAGGGATAAATCAATAGTGTGGCAATTATTGAACATGTCTACTGAGGGACCCAGATGATAACAGGTGACGGCCATTTTGTGCACATTCAATTGACACACAACCCCCAATGCGTGTGTTGTTGTTGGTACCAGAATAGGGCTGCGATATTTTAAAAAGTGAAAATCCAGACAAATGAGCTTTTTTGATGGGGGGGAGAGCTGTTGAGCAAAGAAATTGGGCATTTTAAGCTATATCTTAGGGAAATTGACAAAAATGAGACTGCCAACATTGGATGCCATACATTCAGATTTTCCAGGACATTTACCCCATTTCTGCCTGTGTATGGCCAGGAAATTCCAGACATGGCAGCCCTACAACAAAATGGGGAAGAATGGGCTTACATGTGACCGCTGGTGTGTTCAATGACCCAAATCACAAATGAGGAGTTGGCTGTACTTTCAAGATTTACTCAGTCCTACATCACCACACTTCAAGGTGTGAATTGATAAATACCTTCATGCTGAAACCTTTCAGCTGAAGCTTCATCTTCACTGCTCTCTTGTAGGTTAGGTCACCATGCAAAATACCCTTGATTCCTAACTGCTGTTTCCCAAGGACAGAGTACTGGGAATGTGACTTTTGCACAAACAAACATCTTAATGTGTGCTAGTGTGTGCAATCTAAGACAACAGGAAAAACGTGGATGGGGGGGGAATGTAAGGAGAAGACAAGAATTTATGAACAACAGATTCTTGGATATATGCAAGTGGGACAACTACAGCTATACTTGGTGCCCAATATATTAAAACAAAGATGCTGGTTACAGTGCTAATAAATTATTTGCAGACAGAAAAGTGAAGCATTTGTTTGGATAAAACAAATATGCCACCTTCTAGTACACAAGATGGCTTACATGAGTTAATGTGACAACACCAACAATATACAAACCACATGATAACCTCAAATTACATTTATAAAATATCAGGAGTCTCAACAGGGACAGGCACAGCAGATCAAACATGAAATCCCTGCCAAAATTGTTTTTTTAAAGTCTTCACAAAAAGTGGAAGGCAATCAAAGACAGGGGTCTGGTCAATGCCCATGTAAGTGGAATGTGTGACCTAAAACATGCCCTGGAATCCTAATAAAAAGCTTGACATTCCATGGCAGAGGTGTGGGCATTCCTCAAAGATGTCAATGTGGGATGTAGAAAATTTAATAGAGTAAGATGGGGCATTCCTTCACTCCCAAACTGACTTTGGTAAGCGTTTGTAATATGTTTACTTTTCCCATCACCACTCCAAATCGCTGGATCCTTCTGATGACTTGAAAGAAAGGCAAGTTTTCCCATACAAATTTTATTTGAACCATAAACTGGAAATTAAAATAGGGCTGCAGTCATAAGGATAAATCACCTCCATTAAAATCAATAGGCCCTACTTGAAAGAAAAAATATGAAGGATGGGAGTGTTAGGTTGCAACCCTATACTCACTTTCCTAGGAGTAATAATAATAATAATAATAATAATAATAATAATAATAATAATAATTTATTATTTATACCCCACCCATCTGGCTGGGTTTCCCCAGCCACTCTGGGCGGCTCCCAATCAAATATTAAACACACAATAGAACTTCCTGGAACTTAATTCTGAGTAGATTCATATGGGAGTGAGTTGCAATGTGAAATATACTCCAGTTTGCCTTTCTGAAATCAATCATGTAGGCCAAATCTGTCCTATTCCCCCAAAATGCACTTTGCTTACCCCCACATTATTATTTTTGCTTGGTGTTGTCAGTCATTCAAAGAATGCTGCTTTATAGCTTTCTCTCTATAAAAAAGACTCATTTCAAAGATATGAATAGCCTCTTGAAATCAATGAACGTATTGAAATGCATCTGAGATCATCCAGAGGAAATTGCAGAGGTTTGTAATTAACTTTCAAGTAATTGGGGAATTACCTTATATCAAGGCTTGATGACCCAGGATGGACCCTGATGTGGAATAGGATGCATGGAATAAGTAAATGCCATCTCCTTATTGATTACTATGACAGAAACAAATTAACTTTTGAAAAGATTTTCTCCAAAATCCCATTTATACAAATGTGTGTGTTGTCTAGACAAGTTAGTTAAGCAGTGCCGTTGTTGTTCTACTTTATTTTTTTTCCATTTTCTCTTATCGTTAAAGTTACATAAACATGATTGCACCAGTGGGCTTGATTGTACCTCAAGGAAAGTAAGGGATATTTTCCCTTAACAAGAAAAGAAAACATTCCCTGAAAACTGTAGCCACACTTTCAATCCTAGATGTCTGAAAGAACTCCCACACACCTATTTTACACATATTCCTCTGAACATCTGCACAGACCCTCACGCCTACAGTCATACAATGGTGTGTTTTTACAGACTATGCAGTGCTTCAGATGAACCCATGTGGATGTTGCGTGTGAGGACAACCTCCCTATACATTCTGTGACCACAACTGAAGGCATGATTGATGCTACTGTCAATAGAGAAACTGGGATAGAAGTGCTTTGAGAATGTGCTTCATAGACACAATACAGTGGTACCTCTGGTTAAGTACTTAATTCATTCTGGAGGTCCTGAAGCAAAGTACTTAACCCGAGGTACTATTTCTGAGTTAGCAGAGTCTGTAACCTGAAGCGTATGTAACCTGAGGTACCACTGTACTGCAAAATGGAAGGAAACCTGTATACATCAAGCTGGGGGTTTTGTTCATAGTTCTTTGATTCTGTGGTTCCAAAATGGTTTGTGCTGTTGATAAAAAATAAAGCTATGGTGGAAATTATCTGAACCAAGCTTTGCCTTTTTCCTTTGACTGCTACAACGGGTGAACAATTTGGTAGCTAGAGCTAAAGAGAAACTTGCAGCTGAATTAATGCCTTCAGGTATAAATCAAATATCCGAGAAGGCAAAGCAAGGCCAGATTGTCCGTGGTATAACTGGAGCCATTGTACCAGGATGGCAGACTCTTAGCTCTTATTGATGATGATGATTGCCCTCCTATGAAGAAATCTAGGAAGTAAAACATGCTGGAAGATGAACTAATCTGGCTGCTTCTGCTTTTCACAAGGACTTTCACCTGTGCGACAGGGTGTTCCCCCCCCATCTACCCCCCCTGGGTGCCCCTGCACATCTCAAAATTGGCTTGAAGAGTCAGAAGAACCCCAGAACAGCACACTTGACAGAAACAACCATTCCATCTGGCAAGCTCAAATGTTTGTGGTGATGAAATGTTCATCACAGTGCAACATTTATCATGATGCTTTGTCTTACAGCTGATCTTTGAAACCACCCCAGAAGCCTTCAGGGGGTAAGAATGCTTAATTTCTCTCTCTCCACAACAAATAAAAATAAAAATTTAAAAATGGCTGCTTCAGGACAATGGAACTTGCTTGGGATCTTGAAATGAAATGTGTTCATGTGTTGCGGGACAGGGAGAGACTCAGCAAACCTGAAATAAACACTATTTTGTTTAAAAGCCAGGATGTGGGAAGTACTTTTGAATATAAAAGCAACAGCACTGGATCAAGCCCAAGGTCCATCTAGTCTAGTATCCTGCTTCCCACAATGGCAGCCAGATTCTTCAGGCAGTCCATATGTAGAGTTTGAGATCAATAACCCCGTTCTTTCATTTTACTCTCTTCCCTCAGCAAATTCAGAAGTAAACTGCCTCCAAACCTGGAGAAAGAAAGGTGTCCATCAATGGATATTTAGACAAGATATCTGTATGGAACATTAAGGTTCAGACAAAGTCTACCTCTGAATGAACCGAAGTTGTGGAGACTAACAACCGGAAAGGGCTTTGGGTCTCTTTGTCCTAATCAGCTTAAAAGAATGTGTCAACCAATAGCCATCAACACATGATGTGCTGCATGAAGAAATCCTTTCTCTTCTGTTCCCTTTCAATTTCACTGGGAGATCCTGAGCTCTATTGAAAACCTATGAGTACCTTGCAATATTGGCCAAAAAATCCTAAAATACAATTTGTAATCTCTTATATTTTTGATCTGTGCCAACCCTTTGTGTAATGATCTCAGGCAGGAAAGCAAGCTCCGATAAGAATTTAATGAGTCTCTGGCAGTTTTATGTACGTTTATTTATAATTTACACCCAGAGAGCTCCTCCGAGCCTGCCGCCATTAGCTACAAGTTGGTCACTCTGAGTCTCCGCCCCTTTCGCAGCATGAAGGGTGCCAGAGTCCAGTCCTTCCTCTCTTGTACTTCCGTTGCATTTTCACCATTTCAGCTCTTCTAGTTCAGGGAGAAGGTGGGTGAACTTCCCCTCCCCCCACTCTCAAAAGAAGAAGCCTCTAAACTCTCCCTTTCTCCTGGTTGCATAGCAACCCCTTCAATGCCGTCTATCTCCTCCCCTCCTTCTGCAAGCTTTCCGAGTCTGGGAACTCTTGATGAAGGGGGATCAGGCTAACCCACTCCTGCTCGTCTCCAGAGTCAGACTCTGTCTCCTGCTGTACTGGCATTCCTTCATCTCCAGTGTCTGGCTCTTCACAGGCATTTGGTTCAGCTACATCCCTGACACTTTGTATGTTTACTCAGAATTAAGTCGCACAATGTGAGAATACTTTTCACTGCCTGGCATTTTTTTGGTGGCTCCATTTTGTTTTAGATACTTACCACCTAGCCTGTTTTAATTGGAAGGAAAGCAGCCTTTGTGCAGAAATAATGACAAAGTAATATAGTCTAGTTCAGCCTCCCCCAGCCTGGTGCCCTCCACAAGTTTTGGACAACAACTCCCATCAACCTCAGCCAACACTGGCTGGGGAAGTCTGGTCTTGCTGAAATAGGCCTAATATGGACAATACCTGTTTTAACAAACACACTATTTACATTTGTTTTTCTTCCATCTGCAGAATTATTTCCAATTTTTATGCTAATGCAAATCCACAGGAAAACATTTCACCCATTTGTTGAGTCTAATTACTCTACAACATTATGAAAACCAATTTAAAAAACCAAATACCCAGTCCAGACTGATGACAGAAAATAATTTTAACAGATTTCCCCCCTCTTTTAAAGGGATTTAAGTTAGAACAAAAAAATAGTCCTCTGTGAGAAATAATCTCAACTACTTGAAATTTGCATGGAAGAAGTTATACTGTAGTTATAAACTTTAATACTTCCCACTGCAAAATTATTTAAGCAAAAATTACCAAAAGTTAACAATTGGTTGACTCTTAATGGCCCAAGGCAAAAGACTGAAGCTTTTTTTCCTTTGTGTTGATAAATCTGTCATCTTCCAGTGACTAGCAACCCATTTTCAAACATTCCGAATGTGCAGGACTTATTCCATTAGGTTTATAAATTCATTAAAGCTTCTTGGTACCAGATGGCATAATATAAGGAGCGTTTTAAGTACTCAGTAATTAAAGCTGTTAAAACGCATAATGGCCTAGCTGTACATTTGACAGTTTGCTATGTACGTTTGTGCTTATAAATGTTGGGTAAATAACACTTCCATTTTCTAACATATTGGGTTTGGAGGCATTCAGATGGAGATGCTCGTGACTGTGACAAATTTATATTCTGGTTCTTGAATGCTATGTTTCTTTTCTTTTTCTGCAGGGCAGGGGCCCTCACTCCTTTTTCTGACAAGTATTAAAGGGTGCACAAGCTGATTTATTAAGCATGCTCGAATCTGAATGTTGCAGTCAATTGGTAACTTTCCCAAGAAAGAAACAATTCTGTTTCTTTTCTGAAAAATATTGAGATTTCTATCAGTTCTATTCATTTCCTTCTGAGGTTTAAGTCACTGAACTCAAAAGTTCAACCATTTCCAGGCTCACAGAACTAAGAACAAGCAGAGCTGGAAATGAGATGTCAGAAAAGAGAATATGTACTCTGATAGAAAGGCAATCATCTTTTTTTTAAAAAAAGTGAGGTAGTCACTTAAAGCCTTTTCAGATGCTTCTTTCACTGTGCTAGGAGTGCAGAGTGCTCACAAGGTTATTGCAAAGGAACCAAACATAGAACCAATTCATGCTTTGCTATTGTTGAGATGAATGCCTTTGCACAATGTACTTTCCTTTCCAGAATCTGGTTACAGGCACACCTCTTGGTTCTAACTCACATCATCCCAGGGGACAAGCAATGCAGGCTGTTCACCCTGTCACATGCTTCCATTGCTTAGACATTTCTAGAAGCTTCTCATTAAAAAAAATCACGCCCTCTTGGTTTTAAACTTTAAGCATGCAGCAATCAAAAATATATAACAAATGAACACCAATGCACAAAAGAAAATTATAATTACAAATCAAAGAAAGGCCAGAGTGTTCTCATGCAGAATTAATTCGGCTGCATATATGCAATAGGTAGAAATGGCGTCACGTCTGTTGGGAAATCATCAGCATCTACAAAAATATGTAAACAGGAACCAGGTTACCAAATGTATTTATTTTTTTAAGGAATATTTTCTTTTAACACAGGCTGCTGTATCTCTCCAAAGGATGAGACACCGGCTTACCACCTTTTAATCAGGGAAACAAAAACAGCACTGGTGAATATAAGCAGGGTTTTCCCACTTTCCAATTCACTGCCCAACTTTTGCTTCATTAACTTTCTCCAAAAGCAATGCAGGTTTAGTTCTTGTTCATGTACTTCCTTACTTCAGTAGAAGAGAATACATATAATCTGTAAGGGTTGAGATCGTACAATAACATGAACTGTTATTAAAAATCTCAGCCATGCTGCCACTTTAACAAAGCCTTAGCACCTTAACTTGAAGAAACTGAGTTTTGTCAGGGAAAAGAGAACTAAGCAGAACCAGAACAAGATCATCCTTTAGTTTCAGGTGTGATTCATGCCGGCCATGCAAAAAGGCTTGAAAGCACTTGAAAATGCAAATGCTCTCTTCCCTGCCTAGTCCCTAACTCAGGGTCAAGCTTATTGCATAGCATGCAATGATGTCTTATGCTTTTTTTTTTCAAATTAATTTCAGCTATGTGGGGCCTGAGAGTTACAGGGATCAAGGTATACAGGGAGGGGCACTTTATCCCTGCAATTCCCTCCCCAGTCAACCCTCCCCATAAATGTTGTTGTTTGATAACATAATATCATTCTTATTTGTTCTATTACATTTCTATCCCAAAGGAGCCCAGGTCGGCAAACAACAAATGATAAAACAATTTTTAAAATCTTTAAAACATGAACCTTATTGGATTGGAGATCTGGACCCAAACTAACAAAATAAATTTCAATAGGCACAAATGTAAGATTCTGCACTTAGGCAAAAAGAACCAGATGCACAAATATAGCAGTCCATGTGAAAAGGATCTAGCGGTCTTAATGGACCACAAGCTTAACAAGAGTCAACAGTGTGACACAGCAGCAGCAAAAAAAGAAAGAAAAAGAGTTAAAGCTATTCTAGGATGCATCAACAGAAGTATAGTGTCCAGAAAAAGGGAAGTAATAGTACTGCTCTATTCTGCCTTGGCCAGACCACACCTGGAATACTGTGTTCAATTCTAGACACCAGAGCACCTTTCCCCCCTTCTTTTTTTCTTTTTCTTTTACTCCCAAGCTTTCCCTGCAAAACCGCACTCTTTAAAGCTCAATCAGAACAAACATCAATTTGTGGAAAACCTAAATTGTCATTTGCTCCAATTCAGCTTTAAAGAGTGGATTTTTGTGGGGAAAACATGGGGCAAAAAACCCATACTCGGACATGGAGCGTTAAAGTGCAGACCTCTGTCTGGAAGCAGCAGGGCAGAAGATAAGTGTGGATAAACCCTTAAAAGGCTTGCTGAAAGAAGCCCTTCAGTAGGTGATGCTTCTCTTCTAGGAGAACCACACACCTAGCTAATTAAACCTATAAGAAATAATCCAAAACTTAAGGTGAGCCCTGTGCAGCTTCACATCTTTCACCCTTCTTAACTTGGGTGTTTTGTATCTTGGTTTTAGTCAGAGTTCCAAGGGACTGCAGAGCCTCCTGTTTTCTCTCCCAACTTCTATCCCTGAAATCCTCATAGCATATGAGCAGTGGAGGCTGGTCTGTTAAGGTGAATGAGATGCTGCCCCACCAACCTTAGTCTTGCCCTTAACTCTCCTCCAGCAGGTTAGAAGGATAGGGACAAAATTAGAATTAGTGGGCTCTGCCTGCCATTGCCTCTGGGTTCACCTCCTGTTGGGCTCCCTGCCTTTCACCTACTGGATCCACTAGGCACCAGCCACAACTTGTCAAAAACCCAATATTCTGTATGAGATTTACAGGGTAATCCTATACATATTCACTCAGGGGGGAGAAAGTTTCACTGGGTTCAATGGAGCTTGCATCCAAGTAATGTAACTTGGATGCAAGTTCCATTAATTAGTGACATTCGCAGCTTTGAAATTCAGTGTCAACAATTGCCGTTCATATTTGCATGAAGTTAATCCGGTCTTGACAAGGAGCCAAGATGTGGAAAACAGCAATTTCCACACCCGTTTGTGTTTCAATAGGTATTCTATGACTTCCCTAATGACAACACAGTATCAGACTGGAACAGAAGAAGCTGCCATTTGAAGATGAGAGTTTGGGGGCAGCAGGGGGATGGGTGGGGAGTTGCAGCTGCCACAATTGTCAGCTACAAAGCAGCTTTTGGGATGGAAGCCCAGCTTGGTGAGTTATGGTTAAACAAATTCATGGAAGGTAAAACTTATGCTTTACTGTTAACCCTAATGGCTAAGTAGAATCCATTCCTAGGCAGTATAACACTGAACAGAATATCAGTTGCTTAGGGTAACAGAAGGGGAGAGCTATTGCCTTCATGCCCTGACTGTAGACTTCTTGGTGGCATCTGGTTGGACTGAGCTGATCTAGCAGGGCTGATTTTTGGGGGGGAAGGTTGTTATGCTCTTATACTCTTTTGTACAAAGGACTTTTGACACAGGTAAGATTGGAAACTCTTGTAAGCATCACAACAATTGCAATCTACTGTGCTGCTCCTTCCCAGTGGTGCTTGAAGGGAGTTCCTTGATGGCAGAAAGACGGGAGCTGAAAGTTTTGAAGGGGGTTCCCCTGTCCTGCCCCCAAGCCATTTGTGACCCATATACATAGCTGTTGGCTTTCACATTTGAAAATAAGGGATCAGCAGCCTCGAAAATAAGGGATCCTCACCTGTCCTGGGGACAGTCTACAGGATATTTAACAATCCGGGATAGCAGCGGGAAGCAGCAGGAAACGGCACTGGAATAAGGGAATTTCCCACCCAAAAAGGGAAGGTTGACAGCTATGCCCATATAGAAATGCTTCTCTTCCTGTGTGGCCTCTCCTTCAACCATCCACTTTGGCTATTGAATTAATAGGATTAGTGAATCAGCAGCAGACTAAGTCTTGTTCCTCTTAAGGGGGCTGGCACAAGAACCATGCCTGATAGGTGCTGGTGCCTAGATTAGTGCTGCCAACAATGTCAAGACCAGTGCGCACATCTGGAAAGGCTAGCTTCGGTGACTTTAAAAGAGGTTTAGACAAATTTATGGAGGGGAAGGATAATGAGGGCTACTTGTAGTGACAGCTATGATCTGCCTCCACAGTTGAAGGCATATCTCCAAATACCAGTTGCTTGGAATTGCAAATAGGGAGAATGTTGTTGCACTGTTCTGAAACCCTGGCCTGCCTGGTGGCAAGTCTGTATGTCAAGTCCAAAGTTCAAAGACCAGGGCTCAATCCACATGAGCAAAGACCAAGGTCAGGAAACGCAGTCCAGGGTCAATCCAAGTCAGCCATGTCTGAAGTCCAGTAGTCAGAATACAGTCCAGAGTCAAACTCAAAGCGCAGTCCTGTAGAGGTCCAGGAGCATCCAAGTCAAGGCCCACCAACATGGGCAGTTGAACAGACACGGCACCTCAGCTCTGCTTCTCTTTTGTACTTTGCATGCTGACTACAGCATCTGGACTTCACGAGGCATGTGACCCTCATCTTTTCCAAGCTCACTCCAGCTGAGGAATCACACCCCTCCTCCCAGAGCTAGTGAGCCCTACTTTGCCAGCTAGTGAGCTTAGCTGTGGGCCCTTGCCTGCTTCAGCCTCCTAGAGCGCACTTCCCACTGCTCCCTACACCTCAGAGCCCACTGTGTTTGTGAAGACAGGGGCCCCTCTGAGTCTGGTGATGAGTCCTGCTGCTCTGGTTCCTGTGCACTGACCCCCATCCCCTCACAAACTTCTGTCATCCTGTGAGTACCTCCTTCCCCATCCCCTCCCTGTGTCCCATTCCAGGCTACCCCCGCCCCCCACCCACCCACCCACACCAGGATCCTCTTCCTCCTCCCTGTCCTCCTGTCAGCTCATGAGAGCATCTGGTTGGCCACTGTCTGAGCAAGATGTTGGAGTAGATGGGCCATTGGCCTGATCTAGCAGTGTTCTTCTTACGCTAAAGACCTGTGGGCACCTGTCACAAGAAGACCACCATGGTCTGTGTTGCATAACACAAAATAATTGTCACATCTAAAAAAAAAATTAAAAAGCAGAAAAAGAGACAACACCACAAAATGATGCCAACATACCTCCCTTGGGAGAGCATTGCTCAAGTGGGAGGACCACCACTGGAAGGGCCCAGCAGCTTAGGTCCATGGAGGGGGCACATGAAGAAGGGCCTCAGAGGATGACCACAGGGCCTGGGTTGGTTTATATGGGGAAGATGGTCCTTAGGGTACTGGGGGCCTAAGCTGCATAAGGCTTTCTAATTCAAAAGCAGCGCTTTGCATTGAGTTCAAAGTATGTATAGTATACATGTGGTTAATGGTGCTTTTTGCTGTTCTAATGGACAATTTGAATATGATTTTAATTGTCTCCATACAATTTACTGATTCAATATTCACAGGGAACTCTTGGAGATGTGTACTGAAAACACCTAGAATGTATTTACAGAAGGGTGGGGTTTTTTGGTCTTTTTTTGTCAAAACTTAATGTTTCTTCTTTTCTTATTTTAATTTAAAGTTAATGTGTGGTTCATAATCTTCAAAAACTTAAATGTACACTTGTTTTCCCTTCCTTCACCAGGCATTAAATAAGCCTAAGGAAAAACCTAGAACGAGCCTGGCACTTAGTGCAAGAGACTGCAGAAGGGAGGGGGAGGAACTGATTATCATAACTGGCTCCCTTTCCAGCCCAAATAACTAATCAGTCATTTTCACAAACGTTATTATAAAAAGAACTGAGCTAAAAACCAGTTTCATTTTCTTTCTTTCTTTCTTTCTTTCTTTCTTTCTTTCTTTCTTTCTTTCTTTCTTTCTTTCTTTTGCATGAAGTGAACATCATCCCTGATACCACTTTAAATGCTCACAGATTCCCCCAGAGAATTCTGGAAGCTGTAGTTTTTAAGGGTACTGAAAGTTGTTAGGAGACCCCTAATCCCCTCACAGAGCTACAATTTACAGAGTAGCTTATCCTCCCTCTTCCCAGGGAATTCTGGAGCCTGCAACCCTATGAGGGGACTTGGGGTCTCCTAACAACTCCCAGCACCCTTAACAACTACAGCTTCCAGAATACTTTGGGACAAGCCATGGCTCTTTAAAGTGGCACCATAGTGCTTAAAATGTACGGTGTGGATGTGGCCTAATTCTCATCACTGAGCAGATTTATTGGATGCTCATCCCATCTACCCTCCTGTGGGGTGCCATCAACTCCAGCAAAAGACTTAAAATTAGATTAGCTGGAAATGTCATTGGTCCCTATACTGCCCAGCTACTATTTACAAAGCAGGAGGGGGTGAAAATTTGTTACTGCATAGACTAATAGTGAGAAAGGGATAATTGGTTGTCAAGAAGGCTTCACCGTTCTGAAGGCCTTTCATTGACTTCTAGTGCCCTTCCTCTAGCTCTTCTTGAGTAGCCTGAAGACATGTTAAAAGACTGGCAGTCATCTATCCTAATAGGGAAGAATTTGTTCCATAAATTCCATTTTGTATGAATGAGAATCCCTTCCTTACTAGAAACACTTTTGCCATAAACAATAATCACACCTTCCAATTAACTATTTCACACACCTTACTAGTAATCTGTTCCATTTATCATTAGGGTCATGTCTACATGGAGCTGTTTGTTTGTTTGTTTGTTTGTTTGTTTTATTTAGAAAGAGGCAGCTTGAAAATCTGGAACACTGACTGGGAACATTGGCACACTCCATATGGCGCCTAAAAGATGACAAACTATATAAATGGCTATAACATTTGTCTTGGGGACCAAGCCCATCCCATGTTATGACACTCTTCTTTCATGATCCCAGGAGATCATTTCCTCTGCTGCCCTTGGAGGACTTGCAATCACCAGGTAAAGTTATGGAAGCTCATAATTATTTTTGCCCCAATTGCCTGACAAACCACAGGACAGCAAAGCCAAGTGTCTCCTGGGGATAGCCTCAGAGCCAACAGGAGTTAAGCAGAGGCCAAAACAGCCATTGCCCAACATAGATCCAGGAAGAACTTCCACTTTTTTCCTATACAAGCTTCTGTAGAGGGTATAGGTGCAAAGCTCACCTTACCAGAGCCAAGTTTAGACCAAATGACAGCCCAGGGAAGGAACATTATTTTCTATTGCATTTGTTGCCTACATCATAATTTTAACGTATGTTTTGTATGCACAATTTTCCCATGTCATATGGGCCCCTCCAGATGTCCCTTTTACTGTGCATTAATGATTATTTGTCCTCTTGCTGGTAACAGAGGGGTTATACACAATCCCATTTTCAGTACTGTTTGTGGCTGCAATTTTTTTTTTGAGGCATACTGCTTTGTTTCCAATCAATGCATGTCCCGAATCTTCCTGCTGAAATCTGTCCAACTTTTTATACCACAAATGTTCTGGTGTTGTTGTTTTTACCCACTTTTGCTGTGCAGTACTGCAAGAGTGCCCCTCCAATAATATTAGGGAGACATCACAGAACAACTAATAAAGCAGAATGGTGTGTGGACGGTCCAGTATAACTCCATCAACTGTTGCATCAATGACATGTTGCAAAATGCACCTGCAAAAAAACACCAATCTGGAGGGAACCTGCAACAATGCTTTTGCATTCTTGGGTCTGGTTGCTGAGTAGTAGCTGTTGCAAGTTTACTGGCCACATATGTAGGTGAGTGTTGCCACGTGTGCCAGTGAATATGAATTGTTGTTCATATTTATATGTATTTATTGCATCTATTGAGTGGATAGTTGATCAAAGAGCCAATGACAGGCACACTCCCAAGCCTGTTGCCCTGGGTTGCTTGCCCCAAAATCTAGCCCTGCACCATAATACTGAAACTTCAAGCTTTAATTCAATTATTTCTCCTTTCCTGTCATGCAGCATCGAAGGTTCATCATTATGTCATTGGTTGTTTATTTTACAAGTTTTTCAAGCCAATTAAGGCATTCCTAAGAACTTTATTCTATTCTGTTTTAATGAGGAGGCATTTAGGTATGTAAAAGAAGCCTAAGAGCAGATTCCTTAATTAGGATTTTGTTACATGCTTACAAGGTCTACAGAGTTAACTCAAAGGAAAAGTGTCAAATTAAAAGACCTCAGAAAGTTCCTAAAGTCTCTGGCCTATCTGATTTATTTTAGGCACATGAAAATAATTGAACAACACAAAGAGCATTTGTGATTGTTATTAATATGTACATACATGCCACTGGTTTAGATTGAAGTGCAGTTGCAAAATACAATTAAATAAATACATTCAATAAAACCATTTAAGGCCAATGATTGTCAAGTAAAGCCAACATAAGGCCACTTCAGGTGGGCTTTAATTAGAAGGTGATAAGCATGTGATGCATACTGTCCAACTTTTTCCAACCCAAACTCGGATCATGTATCTTCTGGGATGCTCTCTCGGGCAAGTCCCATGTCTCATTCTCACCCTGAAAAGCACTCTTTTTTTTGGGGGGGGGTCAAAGGTGGAGCTTGAGAGTGTGCAAGATTGTGGCACCCAAAATGGCCACCAAGATCTCATGCAAAAAACTGGGATGTCCCATTTTTTCCCAGGGAACTTGGAAGGTATAGTGATAGGGCCAATGGGGATGAACTTGCTAGTTCCATGCCCCTTGTTGTTCCTGACACTCTCCAACCCATGGAGGACAGACCTCTCTGGAGACGCCCCTGCATATTTGAGGGAAAGAGTTCTAAAAACCCCTTCATTTAGAAATGAGAGATCAGGAGTCTTAAATGCACTTGTGCCCAGTTTTTAAATCTCCTAATGACCGCACTTGTCCCCCTTGAACACATGTATTCAGACTAAAATGCATTTTCAGTCCTCCACTGACCATTCCCCAGGACTCATCAGGAAATGCCTTGTTTATACTTTTCTTCATTTTATGCAAGTCACTATTAGCAGGTACAGTGTAACTCCTAGATTTGGTTTTCCTTTTTCCATGAGATGTGTGATTCATAGATGCAAATTATTACCTGATAGAGAGATGAAGGTGCATGTGCTAATTGTCTAACCTCTGGACAACACTTTGATAGTATTGTCTATTCTCTTCTTTCTTGAACCACTTTTTTACTAACAGCACACACACCCTTCTACTCCATGCCATTTGTGGCTGAAATTAACTAAAAATCTGAAATAGTGTAGTCATTATAAAGTGTCTTTCTTAAAAAGAATGTTCAAATAAAGATTGACATGTTTGCCATTTATCTGTTGGATTTGTGCCCAGGGCTTCAACAAATATATTTCTCCTGTGGCATATATGTATCCTCTTAATCCTGACATGTCCAGATCCTACCCATTTTCTCTCTGTCTGACAAAACAGATATTTCTTAAACCATTTAGTTAAATGTTTCAGCTTTCACCTCCCTCAGTAGCACAGTTCAGATTTCAAATGTACACTGTAAGTGACGGTTACAATTCTAAAAATGCCTCAGGATGGATTAATTCTGAGGAATATGGCAGGTGTATGACACACACACAGAGGCTACACAGATATTACCAGTTTAGTCATATCCATGATTACTCAAAAGTAAGCCCCACTGAGTTCACCGACTTATTCCCAGGCAAGTCAATATATGATTGCAGACTAAGTTTTGTCTTCCCCTTTAAGTCTACAGGGTATTACGGTCAATATTTTGGTCAAGTCTAACAATGGGGAAGCAGTAGATTTGTAGAGGTTATTGGACTCCATCCTCTGTCAGGTTCAACCATGCTTGGGGTGGTGGGAGTAGTAGTCCAGCAAAATCTGGTGGACCACAGGTTCCCCTTCCTTGCTATAGAGGAAACATCAAATCCAGAGATATTAGAAGAGAGAGCGAGCTTCTCTCTTTGGATCTCAATGGGTTTAATTTGGAAAACAAACACAATTTCTATCTA
Organism: Podarcis melisellensis; assembly: GCF_964234715.1. Lineage (NCBI taxonomy): Eukaryota > Metazoa > Chordata > Lepidosauria > Squamata > Lacertidae > Podarcis > Podarcis melisellensis. Next base: position 42,224,154 of record NC_138539.1, on the reverse strand, counting down.
GCCATTGCTTTTCTTCATTTTTTAAAAGCCTATCTTGCACACATCACATTCTTTAGAATTATGCCATCATGAGTCACTTTGGCTCACACTATTCCTTTGAAATCCTGGGTCTATTACTGAGAAAGGTAGGAGCCAAAAATATTTAACTAAAAAGTTTTAGCTATAATAACCATAATATTTGACAGTTTCCTTGAAGGGTCCAGAGCCTACTTCTTTTGTAGTGCTGATTGGTTGCTGTTAAGAAAAGTGTGTGTGTTATCACATTTTTACCCCTCTCCCCCCCCAAAAAAAACCCCACCGCTTTTGTGCTTGTTCTGTCTTTGGTTCACATTCTATGAGACCAATTTACAAACACTTCTATATAGTACAAGAAGCTCCTGTTATGTATAATTGCTTAATTATACATTGAAATGGAAAATAACTCTGAATGTGCATTGCCAAAGGGAACGTTGGGAAAATTTCCACTGAAGCGAAGTGAAGCTCTCTGAGCACCTAATAGGTTGATAATTAATTGAATTTATCTCTGTAGCTCTCTCATGTGGTGTTTAACTTTAGATCACATGGGAGGCATATTCTTTTTTTAAAAAAAAATATTTTTTATAAACAGGCCAATCAGATCACATTAATTCCAAATCACATTAGTTCCAAATTATACAGCCAAATTTTTAAAATGTTGGGGGCACCCATACTTCGAGCTCCGAAAGGGATCCAAACATCCCTCTTGCTGCTGCTTTAATTACACAGTTCTGTCCTTTGTTATTTTCCTCATCTTCTTGTTATCATATATTCCTTTCTTTGTGATCTCTGATAATCTTCACAAGTGGGTTGAAAACAAACATATCCTGTGTGGATTTTACACTCTCCAAGAGCCATATCACATAAAGGACAGACGCCATTTCCACACCTCCGTACAGAACATTCCCACAGTCTGTCCGTTGATTTCCACAGATGTGCCAGTCTGTCATCATTTTTCTCAGGGGGCCCTGCAAGGTCAAATTCACATTCCGATTCACATTCCAATGACCATGGTCCTCCTCCCCCTCGTCCTCCTGTGGGCAGGCCTGTCGTAACAAATCTCCATTTGTAACTGCGTCACAAAGCTTTCTTTCCATTCCCGATGTTCCCTCAAATCCTCTCTTTGATTAGTAATTTATTTCCACACAGTTCTTAATCTCCTACTTGTGATTAGTAATTTGCAATGATTCTTTCTCTCTGGGGGGGGGGAGGGTTATTGGGTACTCACATGAGATAAAAAAAGAAAAGTTTTTTCCTCCCACCCTTTTCCGTTTCACTCCAACATACCAATCTTTTAATGATGAGTCTTCTCTTGATTTATTGTCCAGCCCGTCGCTCTGCTTCACAGAGTTCCCATTAATTAGCAGTCTTTACTCTCGATCTTCACTTGAAGTATGTGCATTTGCGTCTTTTTCTAATTATTTTTTTTGAGCTCTGCAACTAGCTGCGCAATCAGAGACAGCATCCGGGAGAGCCGACCCACCCAAGGGCTTTGTGCCTCGTGCCTCACCCCCTTCTTTCAAATCCGGGGGTGATATATGGCAACAGCAGGCAAGGCAGTGTTCCCCATTCGCTTGGGAAAGCACAGGGAGGCTGCATACTCCCATATCAGCCTCTTAATTACCTCGTGTGAGCCGGAGAAATGGTATTGTCGGCCATCTTCCAATGCACCCCCCTAGCGGCCCCATGGGAGGCATATTCAGTTGCATATCACCATTTTGAAGGAGTTGTCTTTGTTCTCAAGACACCGTAGAAGAAAGGTGTGCTAATGTATCTCCTGAAGAGAAAACAGTTTCAGACTGTAATGGAATATGTGTGCAGAGAGAAAGGCCTTTGAATTCAGGTCTGTTTGGAGTAATTTTATATTTGTAATAAGCTGAGCTTACGCTTAGACAAGCATATGATTTTATGCAACTATTTGTGGGGGGGGGTTGGGTTTTTTTCTTTTCCTTTCAAATAATTTTTTATTGATTTTCCAACACAATTATACAATTTTGTCCAAATTTTAACAGATTAATTCTTTTTGGACTTCCTTCAGCTTCTCTGGTAATCATCCATAATTATTCTTCAGTACGCATTCCCTTCGTTGTATTGCCATTTGTCTTCCCTCCCCTTTCTATTTCTTTTTAACAATACATCTTAAACTTTTACAGTGCTTCTTGAATATTTATATTTTATTCTTGGCTTCTTCCCCTGCCAGATATACCTTGAAATCACTCTTTTCCACTCTTTAAAAATCCCTACCCCCTTTATAATGGGAATAGTCTGGAATAAAAATAACATCTTTGGAAGCACGCTCATCTTTATCGTAGAGATTCTGCCCCAAAAGGACAGTTTCATTCTACTCCACACCTCCAGATCATTTCTTATTCCCTTCCAAACCTGTACATAATTGTTCTGGAACAGGTCAATATTTTTAGGAGTTAACCAAATTCCCAAGTATTTTACCTTTTTCACCACCTCTATCTCTGTCTGTTGTTGCATTATTTCTATTGTATTTTGCTCCATATTTTTAACCATTATTTTAGTTTTTTTCTTATTCAATCTAAACCCGGCTACATTTCCAAATTGTTCAATCTCCTCCAATACTTCTTTTACACTTTCCATTGGTTCTTCAATCGTTATTACCAGATTGTCAGCTGTGCTGGTCCCGGGGGGAAGGTACCGTTATCGTAGTCCGAGTTCACAAGACGAGAGGCGAGGTCCGAAACAGGATGCCGGGTGGGGAACAGGAACGCTGGAAGGTCAGAAGCAGGAGGCCGGGCAGGGAACAGGAATGCTGGAAGGTCAGAAGCAGGAGGCCGGGCAGGGAACAAGAACACTGGAAGGTCTGAAGCCAACAACGACGTTGCTCCCGCAACCTAGGACCGGGCTGACTGACCTTTATCTTCTTCTAAGGCCATGGGCGGTCCCGGCCCCCAGGAGCCCCGCCTCCCTTGGCCTTAAGGCGAGCACTCCTCCTGGGAGCAACCAGTTCCCTTCGCCTCTCTGCCCTAAGCCTCTGCAGTTCAGGAGAGGCCGAAGGGTTACTGGGCCCCGGAGGAGGCTCACCTGTAGACACTGAGTCCTCAAGCACCTCTGGGGCCAGAATGGTTTCACCTGGTGCCTGCTCCTGTGGATCTGACACAGGTGCAGGCTCCTCAGAATCTAGGCCTTGCCCCAGTTCAGCCGGCCCTGGAGGCGGGGACTCCTGTGCAGGCTGGGATTCCTCTGGTTCAGCCTCTGAATCGGAATCCCAGGCCATCACATCAGCAAAGGCTTTAACTTTATAGATTTTATGCAACTATTTGGATGTAACATTATTTGTTTTTGTGCCTGTTTGAAGAAAGTTCTGTTAGTAAAGCTTTGGAACCATATATACAGTCTGGACAATTTTTATTCCAAGAGGAGTCAGTTTTTATTCATCCTATTACTTCAGGCTGCACAATGTTAATAACTGAAATGGCTCCCCCTCTCTATGCAAATTCCTTTCCTATTTCTACATATTTCCCAATTAAAATAAAAGGGAACCAACTATTGGGGTTTCAGAAAGTCAGCATGATCCTATGCAATGAGGAAGAACCCAATCCTGCAGTTATACAAAAACAGAGGGCACAATTGAAACAGGAAACATCAGTGCACAGGCTCATAGGATTGATTTGTACATCGTAAAAGGCTTGTTCACAGATCAGGTTACACCAAATGCAGGTATAAGCTGCGTCCAAACATGTACAAGTGTTTGTGTGAAAGAGTGTGCTGTACACTTGTTAATTTGCATAGCTCAGCTGTGGTGCATATAGATACACATTGCATCTGCATAACTGTGCAGATATACAGCTCAACTATTGGTGTACATAGGGGCATAGATTGTACAATTGTTGGATGTTAATGTGTAGTCTTGCTTTCATAATCTTCTTGTGCACACTTATTCAGTTCAACTCGTATACTAGATAGTTAAATGAAGAATGAGCATTCCTTTCCACTGCAGAAACCTAGCTAATAATGTATAAGCCCTATTTATGTTAATGAAACTTATCTAGGCATAGCTAATGATAGCATGGTAGCCATACATAGTTTATAACTATATCTAAGCAGATATATTATTACGTGCATAGGAAATCAGCCTTTCACAGAACAATAACAATATGATTCTTCTTTTCATCCAACAGAATATCTTTCTTCCTGCATTAGCTTTTCCACTTTTCAGGAAAGGAGTAAGATCTCTGGAAAGGCTTTCATTTCAACTTCAAGGAATAATTTTTTACACTACGGGTTTTAAAAAGCTAACAGATTGCACCAGTGATTTAATAGTGATAATTAGTTGTTCATAAAATGAAATAAAAACAACACAGCTAGAGAAGGCTTAGGCATGGTAAACAATAAGCATCTGAGATAATTTCTTATTCTTTTTAATAGTATCATAATGGCTACTTCCCCCTAGTGGCCCAACACAGGAATAGTTATTCTGTTTCCTTAAATTGTGTTCAGGTTAATTGAACTGAGAAAATGATTTTAGTTGTGAGTTGTATAGACATTTTTATTCCTCTTCATGGACCAGATTTTAGTAATAGGTGAATTCTAATTTATGAATATTCTTATATTATAGATACAGGTAGCCCAAGGGAATTATTACATGTTCACCATTATTATTTTTAATATTAGGTTTGTTACCTGCCAGAATTATGACAGCTTTATAAAGGATAGCTGGACTTCGGCATAATGAGAATACCTTACAATTATTTCATTGGGATACATCTAGATATCTAATAAAACCTGTTAAGATTTCATATCTGATATGGAGTCAAATTATTGTCATGCATCTTGGATTACATGTACATTAATTTATTTTTGTTTATTGAAATATTTATAAATCCTATTTCCATAGGAAATATAGCAAGGTGGTGTACTGCATAAAACTATAATACAACATTAATTGCTTTCCTAAAACTTCAGTAACTTGTCAATCAAAACTGGTTGGTAAAAAATGTGAACTTACAAAGGCCTGTCTGAACAATGCAGTTTTTAAAACACATCTAAAAGAAAGCAAGAATGACTCCAATTAAATATCTGCTGACAAGAGTTTCCCTGCCACACTAAATTGTGGAATTTGTTCCCATGAGTAGCAGTGATGGAGGATCTAGACCTCCAAGACTGATTGAAGACTTGGACGATGCATTCCTAGAGCAGATTACCAAACAAAAAGGAGAGATATAGGTGTCATGGGAGACTTCAACTACCCTGATTATCTGTTGGAACTCAAACTCTGCCAAGAATGTAAGGAGCAACAAAATCCACTCTGTTACCTCTCTGACAATTTCATTTCCCATAAGGTGGAAGAAGCATCAAGGGGTTTAATCTTTCGTGGACCTGGTCCTTCCCATCAGGGAGGAACTCATCAACAAAGTGGAAGTACAGGGAACCTTTGGAGGAAGTGATCTTGCCTTCCTGGGTTTCATGGGACAGAGCCATGGGAAAGCTCAGTACAGTGAGACATGCACTCTGCTCTTTAAGAAGGCCAGTTTCAAAAAGCTTAAGGAGAACCCATGGTCAGAAATACCTAAAGAGAAGGGAGTCCAAGATGGATGGGAGTTTCTTAAAGGTGAAGTATTGAAGGCCCAAATGCAGACAATTCTAACAAGAAAGAAATGTGAGAGGCATCTAAGGAAACCGGTGTGGCTGCATAAGGAGCTTACAGAGGAGTTAAAAGTTAAGAAGGGCATGTATAAGAAATGGAAGAAAGGGGAAATCACAGAGGAGGAGTATACACAAGTATCCAACAGTTGCAGGATGAATGCAGGAAATGACTGTTCTTGAACTCTAGCGCCTTCACTGATACCTGTATGGCAATTGCCTATGCTGGCAGCATTATTTCACCATTACAAAACTATCTCTTTTACTCAAAGAAGTTTTAAAAGAGTGCTGTCAGCATAGGCAATAGCCATATAAGTATCAGTGAAGCCCACAGAGTTCAAGAACCTAAGAGTGCGTCAGTTTCAAGGCATAGCTCCAACTTTCATTTTAAAAAGAGAGAAACTAATCCCGTTATAACAGGCATGTCCAAATGGCTGACTTACAGCCTTCTAGATGGTGTTGGTCCCCAGCTTCCCTCAACCCCAGTCAACATGGCAAATGGTTAGGGATGATGTAAGCTTCTGTTCAGCAATATCTGGAGGGCCACAGATTACTCACCCCTGCTATATGTGTCTTTTCTTCTACTGATTTAAGATACTATTAATTCCCATTCCTTATACATATTCCATTTGCCCGCTTTGGATGCAATCATAATTCACAAGGTGTTCAGTTGTCAAAATGTCTTTTTTTCATTTTAGCCCAGTCAGCTCCCTGTTTAAAGTTTGGCCTTGTGTGGATGAAGATTTAGAACAACTGCAGCATGATGATTATGAACTATTTTAACTGCTCAGCCTTACTTTCCTTTGACTGACAATGTTTCCATTGGGTCTTACATGCAGAATAATAGCGTTTGCAAACTATTTCTCTGACTTGCGTGATAGCATAGGAATTTAAATGATGCATCTATAGCTTTTGCCTTTGCTTATATCAGAATATTTACAAACACACAATGTATTCCTGACAAAATGTCACGGTGAGGCAGTTACAGTACCAGCATTGGCACCAAGCCAGCATCTGCGGGTGACAGGGATTTTTTAAAATTATTATTACAATTTCTATCTCTCCTGCCCTCCAAGGATCTCAAAGTGCTGCACATGGTTCTTTCCCTACACATCCCATGTTCACAACAACCCTTCGAAATTAGTTAGGCTGTAAAACTGTGACAGACCCAAGGTCAGAGAGCTTCATGGCTGAGTGGGGATATGAGCCCTGGTCTCAAAGGGCCTAGTCCAACACCCAAACACTATACCACACTGGCCACTGTTATTGCTGGGGACCTGCCAACATACCCTCCTAAATTTCTGTGGTGAAAATAGGGACATCCCCAGTCACTCTAGACAGCTTCCAAGACATATACAAACTTAATAAAACTATACAGGGCTGCCTTCCTATGACTTCTAAAGGTTGTATAGCTACTTATCTCCTTGGCTCACAGGTTGCATAACTCCAAGCACTCCAACATTTCTCTGATGAAAATAGGGATAGCCTAAGGAAAAGTGGGACACTCCAGATCAAATCAGAAACTGGGATGGTCCCCGGAAAATAGGGACACTTGGAGGGTCTGTATCAAGGCCCTCACAACTGCAAGGGTCCACTGCTGATTCCCAAGGACTCCTAACCTTGAAGCTTGAAACATATGAAGTGGGCGAAGCTTATTCTTCTTGCAGCTGCAAGATCATGCTAAAAGTGTCAGGAGTGGGGGGGTGGGGATACACTTACCCATATTTTTCGCTCCATAAGATACACCTGACCATAAGACACACCTAGGGGGGGAATACACTTACCTGTATTTTTCACTCCATAAGTTACACCTGACCATAAGACACACCTAGTTTTAAGAGGAGGAAAAAAAGAAATTCTGAACGAAACAGCGGATATATGATTTTTGTGGTTCATGCTGTGGCGACAGACATGATATATGATTTGACAGTGAGTTTGGGGTAGCCTAATGCAAAAATCCTGAGAATCCATGTGAATCCGTGCTCTGTAACCACATTTTTGCGCCATTGCGGCCCAACGAAACAATGGATGTGTGTTTTTTGGTGCAGGCTGTAGCCATGGACATGCTATGTAATCTGATGGTGAATTTGGGGTGACCCAATGCAAAAATCCTGAGGATCCATGTGCTTTTTCCTCCCCCCCCCCCCTCCCAGGCAGGCTTCTTTATCACTAGCATCCCTTATCTCTCTCCCGATTGCTTACTGATCAGCTGATCAGCGGCTTCGTTTCAACACCCCTTCCCTCTTGTTTGCCTTAGCATCTTTTCCTTAGCTGGAGCAGTTTTTTTGCTCCTCCTTTTCTTCTAATTTCTCTCCTCGTTGCTTGTTTTAGTATTCCTGTCTCCTCTCCTTGCACGTTCGCTGTCTTTACCTCCCCCCTCCCAGGCAGCCTCCTTTATCGCTAGCATCCCTTATCTCCCTCCCGACCGCTTGCCGATCAGTTGCTCAGTGGCTTCATTTCAACAACCCCTTCCCTCTTTCTAAAAAATAAATAAATAAGCATGATCTGATTTTCGCTCCTGGGCAATTCGGCGCCAGGGACCACGCATTCACTCCATAAGACACACAGACATTTTCCCTTACTTTTTAGAAGGAAAAAGGTGTGTCTTATGGAGCGAAAAATATGGCACCTTAAATCTTCCTCCCAAACACCCGTGAGGATTGATCCCAGAGTCGATAGCTCTCTAAGCTGCAAGACTTAGTGCAAAGGTGGATAACCTTCAACTTGGGGAGCTGGGCTATCTGGGCCTCATAACTGTCTCCAAATCACACTTCTCCCTGGACCTGATTTTCACTCTGTTTTTGCCTGGCCATAATATGTTCTTAAAATCTGATGATGTTTCTTGATTGGTGGAAGCAGGATAGACAAGGGGCTGTGTGTAAAAACTACTGTATACAATTTACATTTGTCACTGCACCCACTTTTGGCTCTGGCCCCACCCACCATTGGCATGGGACTCTTGATAATTTGCCTATAAGAGAATGAGGCACATGGTCTAAACAAGGTATTCCCCACCCCTGCCCAGGTGAATGCAGTCACAAACGGAACACGTTAAGCTACCAGCAGGTAAGTTATGCTTACCAGGAAGCCTTTGGGAAAACTGAAGAAAGTGAGCACACAAGTTTCTGATTTACCTGGTAGGAGCTAAAGCCATATCTCACCCAGAAGCATTTTAATTATTCTCATACTTCATGTTATTGGAGGCACTGCACTGGAATTTCGCAGTAATGTGCAGAAAGTCTAGCAGATGCCACAAAATAAGCTCCAGCAGAAGTCTTGAGAGCTTTGAGAAATTATTGCAAATAGAGAAAGAGGCTGTATACGCATGACATTATAGAATCAATGAAGATTAAGTACTCATGTTATCTAGAGAATCCATAGATCTAATGCATATTTTTGCCCCTGAAAAGTTATTCTTGAGAAACCGGTTTCATCTGGAAATTAAAAGCTCATTGCAGATTGGTTCTGTATTACTCTGTAATGTGTCTATTTGAAAATGTAGATGCAGATGTAGGTGGTCCTACCCAATAAATGGGTGGAGGGGGTATACACACCTACACAATGATGTTGTGGATATATACCAAGACAGCAATACCATTTTCTTCATCATTCACATGGAGGATGTACAGGGGAGAAAGGGCATGTATAGCTTAATCCAGAGGAGGGTTTTCAAATACACATCAAGTCACTGCACCCACCCTTGTGGACAGCAGGATCTAGAATAAATCTAGATGGAAAGCAGTATGTCAAGGACAAGCATAAACAATTCCACATTGAGCAAAACTACATTTTTTGTGTGATACAAATGGGTTAATGCATTCACAACCAGTGTCCCATCTTAAAAAGGTACCAGTTTTTGAAGAATGCATTTGATAAGTCTGTAACAGAGTCAGGACCAAATGCTAGAGGCTGTGAATCTGAAGCTGCAGAGACCCCATGGTGAGTGGCAAGATTGTGTTCAGTGTTACAGATGTCTAGCTAAAAAGAAAATTCCAACTTAACACTTGCCCAGGCTGTTGATATTTGCAGGGCAGAAACATTTGCAAGAGCCCAGTCACAATGCCATGGGAAGCAAAAAAAAATGTGTGCAGCATAGCTCAACAGAAAACACAGCCATGGAGGCATAGCTCTGCACCCAAATTGGCCTTGTCAAAGGACAGCAGTGTGGCACAGAGTAACCCTGTTGGAAGGTGCAGATGTGTTCACAGCCCTAGACCATTCCCAGCATGCCACATGTACTTGAGTAACATTCACTTCCCAAATTTGGAGCAAATAGAAGAAAATTCCAAATGAAGGAAAGGCATACAACACTGGTAACAGTAACCTGATGTGCATAAATTAGGGATTGGGTATGCACATGCATACAGACTGGAAGCTCTGTTCAAATGGTGCTGCCATTACCTCTCAGTCCTTGCTGGGAGTCCCTGGCTGGCTGGCATCCCAGTAGCAGTGGGTCCTGCCAGGACCCCAGAGCCATATTATGCCACTTGCTGGTGCTGGTAATGCTGAGCAAAAGTAATGTTTCCCAATAAGATCCAGTTGCCTTTGAAGATCAGGGAGTTTCACATTGAAAAAATACCGTAATCATCATATTTAGTGGTAGATGCTACAGGATTTCCAACAGACATGGTCTCTTCAAAATACTGCTGACTTTTTTATCATATGGTACATCCTCCATCCAATCTTCCACATACATTCATAATGAAAAAAGAGGGGAGGATCAACATTTTACTTATTGTACTTATTAAAAATATTTATACCCCACCTTTCTCCCAAGTTGGGATTCCAAGGAGGCTTAGAACATTTAAATAAAACATCAGTTTTAAAACAGAGAGCAATTTTTTAAAACGTACATCAGAACACAGTTAAAATATGCAATACAATACAAATAACATCATATTTGAATATTAGAGAATATTAAACAGGAGTTATCTATTCTAATCTGTTGTTTATGATTTAGCTCCAGACTGTAGGTTACTTTTTTGCTCATGGCTGTTCTTGTTCTTTCTTATCCCAAAAGGAGGGTGGAGAGAATAAATTAAAAATGGGCGGAAAGCAGCATCACCTCAGCTTCTGTTTAAATCTCATTGACCACAGTCCAGACACCATCACTTCCTTGCAATTATTCCCACTGAAGTTATTTGCAGGTAAATAATATTGTGCCTACAGACCTTCTTTTTTTACTGGAGGAAAAACAGAGAGGACATAAAATGGAAAACAGCACACACAGCAGTACACAAAAGCTGTTGATCTGTTAAATGAAGTTGCCCCTAGTGAGTTGAAAAGCAAGTACTTTAGAGTAACATCACATGTCTTTGTAGCTCTGAAACATTTAGACACTCATTAATGCCATGTCATTTACCATTAAAAGCTGCAGACATCTCTCTCTTTTGTTTTTGTTTTTAAAAATTGCCTCCCTTTTTGAAATAGCAGGTTTTGTATGAAAGCAACAAGTAGGGTAAAAAGGTAGGGAGTGGGTGGCACTGTGGTCTAACCCACTGATCCTCTTTGGCTTGCTGATCAGAAGATTGGCTGTTTGAATCCATGCAACGGGGTGAGCTCCCATTGCTCTGTCCCAGCTTCAGTTAAGCTAGCAGTTCGAAAGGACAGCAGTGCAAGTAGATAAATAGGTATTGAAAGCAACAAGTGGGCAGTACTTTACAAGGCAAAAGCTTTGATTAAGGGGTCAAGGTGAAAAGTGCATGTCCTGTGGGACATAGATTTATGCAAAACCTCCTCCAGTGTATCATCTTGAAAATGGCCTTGCAGTTTTCCTTGTCTTAGCTTGCCTCCTTTTGGTGTACTGTAGTAACATTAGGAAAGCAAAGATCACTCTACATTCTGGTTGGCTTGCAGGTAGGGATGCTTCCATAACTCAGCTCATGTAAATTTCCCCACAGCTTTTGAAGTTACCAAATATTTCAGTTCATTCATGTTTTTCCTCCACCCTCATATTACCAATTGTTAGGGACCAGGAGTCGGCTTCCTTAACTTCAGGTGATGGAATTGAGAATTCTAAACAAGGAAAAGAAAGGTGCATAGGGCCAGCCTCAGAAGTGCTGTTCCCAGATGAGCCTGGGAGACCAGCACCCCTCTGGCCTGGGGATGTGGGACTGCCATCCTCTTCGGACTCCACTGTTGATCAGCTAATGAGTCAAGATGCTCCTCTGCTCCATTGCAGCAGGAGACTACTGGAGAGGGGTGGGCTCATTTGATTAAAACATCATCTTTTAGTATGGGTGGGGTTAATAATTAGATATAGTTACTGCTGCTGCTACTGTATAGGGCTTATTCTCAGTTGGCTTGTGTCAAGTTTTGTTCCTGCGCACCTGGTTAGGAATGTATGTGTGTGTGTCAGACAGCAGCATCAGTAGATGTTGTATTAGCCAAAAGGCAGTGGTCCCTATTCAAGGCAGCAATGAAGCAGTGTGCCCCACACGTAGTGGGGATTCTGGAGCAATTGCTCCATTGTAATCTGCCCTTCTGCGTGCATTGAAAAACACAGCACAGAAGCAAAGTTGCTGTGAATATATGTATGGTTGAATAGGGGTTCATTTGTGTTGCTTACCAGTGTGCAGGAGCACATGTGTGCTGTTAAAGATATGGCAAGCAGAAACCCTGATCTGGACCTTGTGCAGAATAGAAATGAATGAGTTCCACCATAAGAATGAGTTCCAAAAAGCTTTACTGCAAAACTGTCTAGTTTGGGGGTAGATAACCTTTTTATACCTACAGCCCACTAATGCATCTTTCTTGATGGTAACATTTCCTTACCGCCCACCAGTTCTCGATGGAAGGAGGATTCAGCTTGTGCCGTAGAACCCCCTACTGCCCACCTAGAATCCTGAAACACCCACTAGTGGGCGGTAGGGACCAGGCTGACAACCCCTGGTCTAATTCTTTTGTAATTTGCAATGTTTTATTTTGTGACACATTGCTCTTTAACAAACTAGCAATGTGGTCCAGCCTTCTTTATAGCCCTGGATACAGTTCAATAACATCTCACTCTGGTTCCAGAGAGAGATCCTATGCAAGCATCTTGCTTTTCTTGCTTCTCAGGGTCACTAAGCTGAACTTCTGCTGCTGCTACCTCAACTAACTTAGATGCTCAGTTCTCAGGTTTCATCTTCCTGCTCAGAGATTACAGCTTGGGTTTTGAGCAATGAGTCATCAATTAACCTTAAACACTCACCTTGCTACATCTGCTATAGACAAACTTATTGTGCATCAATAAAACAGTCAACAAAGAGAACCTGGATGGAATCCAAGGCATGATCGCATCAAGATTGCTTTTTTGCAGGTGTTTTATCAATGAACAGGTGCATATCTGCAACAAGGGCTGGCAATGATGCAAATGAGCTGAAGGAACTGTACACTGACTGGACCTGCTCCCAGTGTAGAAAATGTGGTTCTTTGATTGAGATGAATGAACTGCAGGGCAGAGTAAAACAGAGAAACAATGAAGGCACAGAACAGGGAAACGCTCTCTATGCCTGTTGAAAGATATGAAGCATTCTTCTGCAGATAAGGGCAAATGAGCCACACTAACTACCATGTAGCATCACTGTGATCACACAATGAGCAATAGCAGCCAGTGCATTGGAACAGATCTAGCCCCCTTGACCCTGCAGCTTACCTGGATGGGGCTGGTACAGGTTAGGGCAGTAGTGGGGCCAGGGCTGTGCAGGTGCATCAATAGAGCCATCTGGCACTGTTGTGAGTGGAGCCATGCAGTGCTGACCGGAATGAAGCCTTGCCCCACCTCAGCATTGCCCAAGTAAGCTGCAGTGATGCTGCTCCATCCCACCTCACCTTTCATGACTGATGCCACTAGGAGCATGTTCTCATATTGATTGGATGTCAGCACTTGTTGTATGAAGCTGTCCATCCTCTGCCACCCTACTTATTCCTGTCATCCTGGCATAGCTGGCGAATGTTGAGTATCTAAGTCTGAAGTATAGGAAATAAAATCCCACCAGATGGCATAAAAGCATTCTGGATCCTTTATCTCCCAGGAGATACACAATTTAGGTGTTATTATTTTCACAGTAGCCAAAGTCCATAGAACCCAGGACTTTTTTTTTTAATCTAAGTGCCACTACAGCATACCACCTCTCTCCTTAATACACATTATATTTGGGGGAGTCTTTCTGGTTTGATTTGTAACATCATAGTCCTGTCTTTCAACTCTCTTGTAAATCTGTAATCTTTATTTATGCCACTGCAAATGAGATTAATATACAGTGTTTTACTATGCTACAGATCACAGTGTATTGTTGCTTGTAAAAATGCTTTCCGTTTATTGTTTATCTTGGCTCTATTATTTTGTTACACGTTTTTCCTTTTTATTTTAGAAGGCCGAACCATTTTTGGCTTAATGCAGTATTTTTCCCTAGCATAGAAAAGATTCTTCTTCATTGGTAATAACACCAATGTTGTTGTTTTTTTTAAGTTTTTTTTCCCTTGCAAACCTGGCAATAACCTATTCTCACAACAGATCAACTTAATTGCTTTTGCATTTCATAATAGACACAACAGATGATTAATGCATGGTACACCAAGAAGCACTCTTTGGGAATTACTTAAATTACTTAGGGATAATACCTTGGGCCATAATTACTAAAGGTTTATGTAACTTGCAAATGATGCAAATCATGTTTTCTGCAAATATTTAACGAAACAGCAGCAGCACAAAATGTTCCTCAACTCCTAAACTGCTCTTCATTTGTTTGGGGTATTCCATAACTTAAGCTAATTATGGTGGTTAAACATTTTATTAAAATGCCCTTTAGCACCTACAGAAGAAGAAATATAGGAGTTCCATAGTCATTAAATTGTTGATGAATAAATATTTCTTTAAAAAATAAAAAACAGGAGACAGCCCCACCCACAGCACCTGCAATTTGCTACTTTTGAATTTCCTGCTTTTGAGACTTTAAAAGCTTTTAAGAATGTGAACCTATAATTGTAGATTATGGCTACTTGATTCTGATATTATTCCCTAGATTTCCAGTTTAGTAACTATATCAGTTTTGCTTCTTAAAGGCTTAAGTTAATTCAACAAATTCTAATTCCTGAATTAGTGGTGACATAATATATCTTGTTGGATTTCCCGCCTGCTCATCCCAGTTCCCAAGTGCTATAGATGAAGTAAAAATAAAATAAAAAATCAGCATTTGCAAACATGCACATTCAAGCCGTTTTTTATGGCTATAGAAATTCATGGTGCTGAATATGGTGACAAACCAATACTAAGGATATCTGCTTACACAGTTCTTCTTGGCATTTCCCCCTTTATGGTGACAAAACTATTATTATTATTATTACTATTATTATTATTATTCAACACCTAGATGCTTTGGGCTAAGGTGGCTAAAGCTGGTGGCGATGCCACTTAATTTCCCCTTAAAGCACTGTATTTCTTTTTTAAAAAAAGAAGTCAGAAAGCTTTGGGTTGTATCCAACAAAGTCATCCCATTCACACAATAAATTTCTGCAAGCATAATGACCACTCCCCACATCAAATGGGAGACGCCTTTTGAGTGGTCGGGCACAGCTCCCTGGATCCTATGCGGCTCCCGGCTATATAGCCTGGCTTCGCCCTCTCCAGACTGAATATCTGGAGGTCTCCATCTACCTCAAGCAGTTGCCCAATCCCACCTGGGGAAGCGTTGCCAGGAGACCTGGCCAGGTAGGGAGCGGGACCGCCATACCTACACAATAGAGGGTGGATCTTACCTGGGAATCACCAGTTGGCTCCAGAACTTCTCCCACCCTGCCCTCCCTCAGTTAAGCCTTCCTTTGCAAGTTAACCTCTTCTTAACAGGTATGCAGGCACTGCTACATACTGGTCACTGTTGAAGGGCCGGAAAGGAATTTTCCTGCATTGGCAGGCTTTGCCTTCCCCATAGCAAAGCATCACAACTTTGGCAGTTTCAGGCATTGGGCGGAATCCATTAGTCTATCTTCCCTTAATGGGTGTGTGTGTGAAGTGGTGACCCATGCCCCCCTGTGGCGGCGATCCCAGGGTTCCCTGGCACAGAGGAGAGGAGAGGGAAGGGAAGTTTCATTGCATAAATGGATGTCCTTGCACAAACAGAACTGCTTCATTGGCTACAACCCTGTTTCAGAAAAATGCAGTGCTAGTGTTTTGTTTTCAGTTTGCAGCTGTTTGCAACCAAATCCAGAGGTGTAGTTACATTCATCTGTTGCTCAATATTTTTGTTCAATTATATTTCTGCATTGGCCACTGATGACTAACAACCTCAATATCTTAAAAGTTATTATTGTAGACAGAAGGTAAGTCAACCAGAGCAAGTCTGTTGCATCAGAAAAAGAGAGACATGGCAATTTAAAGACTAAGATATTGATACTATGGCATAAGCTTCCATGGAATATAGCCTACTTAGAGTCATGCAATGTTATGCTCAGGTGGAGCATATACATTTTATATGCATATTATACACAGATTCTAAAACCTAGAAAACCTTTAAAGGATACTGTCAAACACTAAGTTATAATATATGAAAGTATCCCATATGAAATAAATAAAAACACTAAGCTATAATATAAGATAGGTTTAGCATTCCTTAATCTTCCATCTCCCTATGGCAACAGAGTTAGGTTTTCAAATAAAAATGACAAGCCACAGTTTTAAAGATTGACAAAGCAATCTACAGACACACGCATTACACATGGCTGTGGAGACTCTGAATTGAATGGAGTTGCCCCTTCACTTGGCACTACCAGCTAATCCAGCCTCCACAACTCGCCCAACATGCAGACAAGAGCTCCTATGGCAATATACCAGGCAGCAAATCCCGCCAGGAAGCCCCAAAACATGGCATTCTTTGGCAGGATGGAAATAATAAAAGAAGGCTTAGGCTTGTATTCAATATAGTGCTAAGTTGCTTCTTCTGCCAATGCAAAGATTTCTCCTTTTACAGTGGAAAGCTCTCTTCCTCTCATTTCCTTCTATACACCTTTAATCTGTTCTAGGTGTTTCCCCAACCCTCTGAAGCAGATTTGAGGGTGGTATAGGGGGCAGGAAGAAGAGGTATATTTCTTGTTGCACTAGACTGCAGTGTACCCTTTTAATATAATAAAAATAGTCTGAGAGTTTACTTGCAATAGTAAGCAAGAAAAAATCTCTGAGATTTACAGCATAGCCCAACCGATATATCATACCAACATTAAAATCAATGTTTACATGGTGAGGGTGTCAGTCTTTATTAATATACTTCAGCAAATTGAAATATGTTGTACCAAAGGTCTGCCAAAAGTTGTCTGCAAAGAACAGTCTTCAACTTCCACGCTCATACTTGAAGAAAGTATCTATTTTGTTAATAGATTCTCTATATCCACAAAGTCACTTCACGTCAGGAACAGCCAGGGTGATGGAGTGGTGATGCGAAGCTGCTCTCCTGACCCCATATCACTGCGAAGCAGAACAATGTACAGCTAACCAGTAGGTGGTAATGTGACAGAAGAGAACGCAAAGCCACTTTGAACTGTCTGCAAAAGGAAAAACCAGCCATTGATTAGGAGTGGAGAGAGCACCATGTGATTACTTGCTCTTATTCCCAATATCAGCCATGGTGGTGACCATACACTCAGATATCCATGCTTTAGCATGCAGTCTTTGCACTGCCCAAGTCTCCATGGGAGCAACTGCTCAAACATAATCGTCCCCTCCCTTTGCAGACAGTCATCTCCAACACATGGATGCCAAGAAGGAGTGGCCAGCAGTGTGCCTGGTGATCAGGGCAGGTCCAGCAGCCCAATTCCTAGCAGCAATCACAGAGTGTGTCACTTGATTCACACATGAAGGTGGCTACTGTCTATCCTAATTTCAGTCCTTTGGATCCAAAGTTAGCAGCACTAACTGGTTTGTTGAAGTCCCCAAGGAAATAAGTCCCATTGAATGTAATGGAGTAAGGTCAATGGGGTTACTCCCATGTATGTGAGTAAAAGATGGAAGCCTTAAGTCTAAACCCAAAATATTGTTTTAGGAGGGATTCTATGTCCAGATTTTTCTATGTCCAGGGATAGAAGTGAAATGGGAAGCTTTACTGCCATATATGTGTGTAGTCTCCTCACCAATCATCAACTGAATACATACACATTCCCAGTATCAGTTCACTGGGGATTATTCAATCAATTGCAATAATTTTAGCAGCTCTGTTTAAAGCAGATGGTGCTGCCTGGCTTGAAGCAGAGCTCTGTCTACAGGTTTATCATTCTCAGAATAGCAAGTCAAGAGAATGGAATTAGAAATGTTTTGATGAGCAGTGGCGGATATATTATCTCTTTCTCACATGAAGATGGCAAAAAGGAAAAAGGGAGCAAGGCCCTATTTACTTTTTTTTTACCTGAGATTAATACTTCAGTGTTCTCTTCTTACCAATTCCTATTTTGAATGCAAGTTCGGTTTAAAAGGACAATTTCTTTGTTAAAATAAATCAATGGAAGTTACTTCCAATCTAATATGTTTAGGATCAGGGTCTAAATCTTCTTAAACTCAAGTCCTTCAGTTTAACTGGGTCAGGATATTAATAGTGTTACAAAATACTGCCTTTGTGTTTAATATAAATAAATGCAAATACTATAGAATTTATAACTACATTACTAAATTCTCTTAACAAGAGAGAAAGAAAGAAAGAAAGAAAGAAAGAAAGAAAGAAAGAAAGAAAGAAAGAAAGAAAGAAAGAAAGAAAGAAAGAAAGCCAGAGAGCTTTTCATTCTACATCCACATTGTCCATCAGGGAGATCATTTGTAAACTTTACACTCTGTTGCATGGGGCAACATATTGCTCACTATTTCAGATTTCTTCAGATTTCCTTCTTGCGGGAGTGCCAAGAGATCAATATCCTAATGCACACAGATTTATAAATGACCTAGATTCTTCAGATAAATTTACTTTCATTTCGTTCTTCCTAATATACCTGAAGAACAAGAGAGAGGATCAATAGAACATATTCCCATCTGCAAAAAGACTTTAGTGGTATCAGTGTTCAGATTATACATGTTACTTGCAATATACTTGATGCCAAGTCTACCTTCAGTTGAACTACAATGGTCTGGCTACCCCAACTCCTTGTGACTATTGTGGTCAATGTTTAATCCTTTTCAGACAACAGCTGAATACATGGAGAGGGTAGAGTGGATCGTGTGCTATCCTGCCCCTGCACTGATGGTTAGAACAACATCTTCATGCATTTACAACTGTGGTCACATCCACACCTTGCATTTAAAACACTCTTATGCCATGTCAGTAGCCATAGCTTTACCCAAAGAATCACTTTCTTTTCACCTGCATCTGGGATAGGGAACAAGTTCAATTTAGTTGGCAATTAAAAGTAAACTTAACTAAGTTGCAGTTTCCAAAACCAAACACCAATGAAAGCACCACCATCATTTAGTGAGTGACTTTAGAATCAGCTATTTTAATTATAAGAGGAAGAAGTTTCACAAATAATGATGGACTTGTATCAAAGTTTTGGGGTGTTTTTTTAAAACCACCATTTCATAAGCAAGCATATGGAATGTTTTTCGTAGAGAACATTATTTCTTTTGTCCATATGTAATCCAGGGTCTTTTTATACCAGATGGCAGCTACATCTATATTTTGGTGAGAAAGGAGCTGCAACATATGAAATCTCTGGCACATTCCTTTCAGTGAAATTAAATTAAGAGTTGCTTCAGTGGAAGTAAATTCCACCCAATGTAAAATGATTTCACAACAGTCCCTTTCAAACCTGCATGTGTTGCCTTTATCTTCACAACAATGGGCCTATTTCCATAAAGATCTAAACTGTGGAATCTAGACGTTAATTGGTAATTGAATAAACATGATTAAAATTTTAATCCTTGAAAGCAATTACATTTTCATCTGAAACATTCCTTTGATTGATCCCTTCATTTGAGATGATGCAAACTCCTTGGAAACCATGTAGAGCATGCAAGCCAGTTTATCTACCAAACTGCATATAACCCCCAAGTGAATACCTAATTAATTGCATTCTATGTATTCAGATCTCTGGACTTACTCATGTAAACAAATGGAAGAGCAACCAACTGCATAAAGCAAAGGCTCAACAGTACATGGGAGGATGGGATTAGGCAAAGTTTGAAAGCAATACAGACTAGCACCATGCTAAATTTGCCTTCCCATTTCAGGAAACTCCTGGTCAGAAACCAGGTGGTGCATAGTCATGCAACACATCATAGACTGTGCATAGTATATTTTGTAAGGTGACACTCACCACCCAAGCACAAAATATTTCGGTAGTGAGTATTTCTTGTGTTTTCCATAGGTATATTATCACCACGCCACATGTACCTTGATTCACAAAGACACATTTTATTGTATTCCTCCTTCCCATAAGGAGAGCAGGACAACATACATTATTCCCATGTTATTCCTGCAATAGCCATCTGAGTTGGTCAGGTTCAGAGACAGTAGCTTTCCCATGACCACCAAGTAGGCATAATAGTTTAGCAAGGATTTGAAACCAGATCTCCAGAGTCCATGTTTAACCTTAAATCTGTCAGGCAAACTAAGGGTGCATTTATACATGGAATAAATTGCATTAGCTTTCCTGATTATAATGTTAGTGCTTCTGTCTCATTTTCTAATGCTCCTTTCATACTGCAGTACCTGTTGCGTTATGGAATTGTGGCTTTGTGACTGCTATACAGGCAGGTCACGTAGGGTTGCCATATTTCAAAAAGTAAAATTCCTGACACCCGCAAAGTTGTTTTTAAGGGATTTTAAGCTTTTTGAGCTGTTTCCACTGCTTTTCCCATTGCGTTGCCATATATCTGGGTTTGCCATGAAATTTTGCCCATTCGGCAAAATTTCCCCCTTATGCCATTTTTACACCCGAAAACCAGGACGATGGGAATTTTCCTGATGTATGACAAGCCTAATGTCATGTTAAATTTTATTTATGCCAGTGGGCATTGTGGGACAAAACAATGAACATCATTGGACAATATCACTACTGTTATGCCACACATAACATGATTTTGTTCCCTGCTGTGAAAGCAGCAGGAAAGAACTACATGCCTATATACCACCCCAAATTGTGTCACTTTATTCCCATGATTTCCAGGTTAAGGGAAATGGGATTTTTAAAATCAAATAACATGGAAATAAAGGCCAGACATGTGCAATATTCTACTAACTTTCTAGAAGTGGCTTTCACATAATGTGAAAACTCAAAGAAAAATGGGAATTAACCATTAAGAGATCATCAAGGAAATGGAATGTACATCACATTCAAAGACATACCCTCCAACATTCCTTAGATGAGAATAGGGACATTTCACACTCCTCCCAACTGACCTTCCTTAACCCCCCCCATTTTTGTGCCCTCCCCGTATTTCCTATCAGAAGAAGGGTGAGTGTCACCACTTCTACACCAACAACGCACAGAACACACTATCTTTACTGTCCTGGGAAAACCCCTTAATCCCAATTTTATTTTATTTATTCTTTGGTAGATTTAGAAAAAGAAAAGCACACACCAATAAAAAAAATTTTTAGAAAGGGGCAACATGGACACACAAAACATTACAAAATAAAAATAAAAAGACTCCTTCTGCACTACGCTCCCCCTTTCTTCCCACCCAGGATGGCCCTGCCCCCTCAGAGCTGCCGCCACATGGATCTGGGCCTCAGTAGCAGCAGTCTTTCATCCTCCTTGCCCACTCTCCAGCGGCCACTACAAGCTGCCCAAGGGAGAAGACCAGCAGTGGTGGCCATGAAAAGGCAACGGGATGCTACCTCTCAGCCACAGCCACTGCTGCTCAGGACGATTCAAATCAGAATCCATGACGGCTTTCATAATTCCGACACTGTCCCTGGAAAATCGGGACACTTGGAGGTCATGCAGAGAAAATGTGATCGTGCACTTGGTGTTTAAAAGCATATGTGTAAAACCAAGTGGTCAGCTATTTTTTTCCCCCAGCACATATGGATGAAAGAAGAAGTAATGGGTATATTTGATATAATAATCAGCTCTAAGTAATCTTGGAGAAGTGACTAGGTCTTCCATTTCGTGATCAGAGAGAGACTATTATCAATCATTTGTACAGCACTCCTCAGTATCAAATTTTCCTCTTAACAACCATGTATGATAGATTAGCCTAGGAGATTGTCGTATAACCAGAGACAGCTAATTAACATTGCGACTGAAAGGAGGTCACACAGGCCCAAACTACATGCAATCCATTTCTTTAAATGCATGCCTATCCCAATCACATTTGAAGCAAAGGCTGGGGGTGAGGTTTAAAATGCCAAAGGAGTTCATACCAAGGAGCAAAGCTCTGTGGGGGTGGGAGAGAGGAAGAGTTCAGTACCTCTCACCTATACATCCCTTTGCAATTTCAAAGCTGACCCCCTGCTTTAGACACTGATGGGGGCAGCCCTGCATATGAAAACACAGATCTGCTTCCCTCACTATGTGGCCTGGGCTCCTTCAGGAGGAAGGGAGAGATACGAATTCTATAAATAACTATCATTTTGGAGAAATACTTGGATGTCCATGTTAATGCAATCACTGCATGTTATATTTTGAGGAGGAGGAGGAGGAAAAGAAGAAGAAGAAGAAGAAGAAGAAGAAGAAGAAGAAGAAGAAGAAGAAGAAGAAATTGTCACCCTTCACCCCAAGGTCCCAGGGTGGGTTACAACATTAAAACACAATATTAAAAACAGTTTAAGACAACTTGCAAAATCATCCCAGGGTTCATTTATTCACATCACAGAGCCTGAGCCTCATGTTGTTCTTTAGTGTTTCATTAGGGAATAATATACCATGATAAAGTATGCAGTTACCATAGAAATGCTGAAGAGCTTTAAATAATTGATGTATAGTTAACAATGAACTGTTTTTAATGTGTGTATACATTGTTTGGCTTTGCAGGTAGATTCCCTAAGTGACATTGGTCAGAGAGAACCCTGGTCTTCTTGCATGATGATTGGGGCATAGACCTACTTTTGGGTGAAAGATAAAAAAGGTAAAGGTACCCCTGCCCATACGAGCCAGTCATGTCTGACTTTAGGGTTGTGCGCCCATCTCACTTAAGAGGCCGGGGGCCAGCGCTATCCGGAGACACTTCCGGGTCACGTGGCCAGTGTGACGAAGCTGCTCTGGCGAGCCAGCACCAGCGCAGCACACGGAAACACCATTTACCTTCCTGCCAGAGCGATACCTATTTATCTACTTGCACTTAAGGGTGCATTCGAACTACTAGGTGGGCAGGAGCTGGGACCGAACGACGGGAGCTCACCCCGCCGCGGGGATTCGAACCACCGACCATATGAAGCAAGTTCCCCTTGAATCAATGGGGTTTAACTTCTAAGAAAAGAGTTTAGAATCAAAATGCTTCTGGCTTTATAAAAGTAGTTAATAAAGGATGTGCTCACTAATATGAAATTGTTTCTTCCTTGCCATCCCATTTTGCAGGTTATCGTAGGGATGGGGGGCATGTGTTGTTTTATGCCAGTGAAGATCAATAGAGAGAGGGGCAGAAGCACACTAACAGAGCAATCCAAACTCCTCTTAGGCTAATAATAATAATAATAATAATAATAATAATAATAATAATAAGCTGCGCTTCAGTGCTTTTTTAAAGAAAAAATGTGCCGGTACTCACCATGTTGTTACAGTAAGTGCCACACTTTTATCAGTGTGTGTGTGTGTTGGTACTGTATACTCTTTAGTACCCCCAGAAAAAAATAATACAGCCACCCTTAATCTAAAGCTCTCAGGGTGGTTCACAAGCTAAAAATGTTATGCTATGGAATGAGTGAAGGTGTCCCTCTTCCTACCTCTCTCAACTCAGCCAACCTCCCACCAACCACCACCAGTTGAGTGACACACCCTGATCCTTCCTCCTTTTAGCCAAAAAATGTGCAAGCAGGTGGAAGGGCCTCTGGTGGGATCCCCACTAGAGCCATCCAGTAGAAAGCCTTAAAACAGTGCATCCCAAGGGCAGGAAATAGGGTGGGCTTAGCTGGTCCAAGATCCAGTGGATCTCAGGCCAGTTTCACTGTTGTTATGTGACAGCATTGCGTCTGATCAAGGCCCAAACATTGTATCATCTTCATGTTGATACAATGACCTGTCTGACGCTCTGCCTTCTGTCCCAGCTGCCATATGTTGCGGGAATGTAGATGCAGTCGTGGCTCTGCTGATCCATATATCCCTGTTTTATGGGAGGGGAAAATTAGGACTGCTGCCTAAATTGGGGTGGCTACTGTGGTGCCCTCATAATTTTGTGTTCTACAACTTCCATCATCCACAACCTTTCCCCATGAAAGCTTAGGTGTGAGGTTGTCAACTCTGGCTGCAGAAATTCCTGGGGATTCAAACTAAGATCAGATGTCTAACATGCTGCCTTACCCCTTTAAATGCTGGTTAGAATTCACAGAACCATTTGTACCCCTTCAGTTCACATTTAAACAGTAAACTCTGTCGCCCTTCTAAGATTCTTGTATACTCCTTTTCTGCAGCTAGGAAGCCAGCATGACACCTTCATACTGAAATACTTGAAATTAAATATGATGTTTTCACATTAAACGTGGGTTGGCTTGCCCTCGGCTTTCTTCCTTTAAATTTGTATTTGAACTGGCCTCTTGCTGTTTTTTGTAGACCTGAGTTCTGTTTTTAAAAAGTCAAGAAGCTCTGCACAGGTCATGTTAATGTTCAATTGCACCTGCAGTTCAGCTTTCACAGTGCTGTCACTTAGTCTGTTTCTGTTCTTGGTCCACAGTTGTGTCATTAAACTAAAAACTCACAGGAGGCGTTAGATACAGGAATGAAAAGTATGAAAGAGACCAGTTATTATGATTATTACTGTATTATTATTATTATTTGGTTGCCATTGCACTCATTCCTAGTTTGTTATATATGTCATCATACAGCTTGTTCATGAGAATGCAGAGTGCTGAAGCAAGAGTCTCTAAATCTCCCCATTTCACAGCATTATGAAGTGACAGCATTGACATTTGCTTTTGTTTTTAATGTGCGGTTTCAACATCGTGCTATTTCCCTGTGCATTCAGTGCACCATGTCAATATCTTATTTGCTTCTTCTCCAGATTTTCTCTTCTAATCTGGGGAGACTTTGCCCCAAATGACTTGGGCTGATCTTCCATAGACATTGGCCTCTCTTCTCTTCTCTTCTCTTCTCTTCTCTTCTCTTCTCTTCTCTTCTCTTCTATTTCTGAAGGGTAGGGGGTTTTCCTTTACCCCATAGAGTTCTGTGCAGCTTTATTTATTTATTTATTTAATTTGTATACCACCCTTCATCTGTAGCTCTCAGGGCAGTTCACAATATAAAAACGCAAGATAATTAAAAACAAAAAACCAGAACAAGAAAGAAACAGATCAATAACGCCCCCCTCCCTCTCCACAATGTTACATTCCAGTTTCCTCATGGCATTCTGAAATATGCCCATCATGTTGTGAGGAGAGTGGACATGACAAACAGGGAAAGATCCATCTTCTCCCTCATTAAATGCTGGCCACACAATCTTCCAACATTTTTCTCCCACCTCTGAAAAGAAGTATGCACTTTATACTGGCCAGCATTGTAGTATGCATTCAATAGTGAGCAGAAGTGGTGGCCACCTTGTTGGTTGGTAGGTGCTGAAGATCATCTTTGTATGCCATTTCTACAAACTCATAAAAGGGTATAAGAGATTCTACCTTCTTGCCTGAGGGGGGAACTCACTGCATACTTAGAAGACAAGTGTTTCTACATCACGACTCAAATCCTTCATCTCATTTTTGAGATTTGCATCCCACTTGTATCAGGTGGACATCAAGCTGTTTTAATTTCTGGTGCGCTAACCTGTGTTTCCCCAAAATTTATAGATGCATCGTCTACCACATAAGAAGGCACATCGCTAACATCGAGACAATTCTGCCATAGAAATTGCATGTCTACCTCTGTAGTGAGAAGCCCAAGCTCCTGGCAATGGATCAATTATAGGCATATATGGCTGCAGGCCTCAGTTTTCACTCAGAGGTGCAGGAAAGTCATATATCCAAGGGGGGGAGCATCATCATCTAACTTAATAAGAACTGTATTTCAATTTAAGTCCTATGTATGTATATGCAACTCTCTGTCTCTGGTATATATATAATGCCTATAGAATAAAGATGATGAAGATGGGGGGGGGATGAACTGAGTTGAAATGCATACCACACCCCCAACCTCATCACTCCAGTCATAATCTGTGAAGTTCGGAGAGCCATTTTAGTGATGGAGAGATGTCAATAGGGATGTGTTTATCCTACACATATTCTCCACACTGCTGCTGGGCATCATTTTTATTTTTTTAAAAAATATTTCATTCCCATCCTCACTAGACAGGAACCAGACTGACTTGATTTAGGAGTGTGATGCAGCGTGGTGGATTTTTGCAGTTCTTAAACTACTCTTGAATCCCTTAAACTCCTCAGGGAACTCACTTTGCCCAGTGTTTTTGATGGTAGAGGGAAGACGGGAGAGGCAGTATGAGGGGGGAACCTTCCCTTTTGCTCACCTCTGCTACTGTTCCTACTTTATTGAAGCATGGAGAGGAGAAGGGAAGTGAGGAACTGTGTGTTGGCTTTGGGAGTGCTGGAAGTTTGAGGGACATGGGGTTGGGGTGACCTGAGCTGCCCATGTAGCATGAAGAACTAATCCAGACCTCTGATTCATTTATCTTTTAAGTGGTGGTGGAGATATTATAGAAATCACCGAGGAAATCCTCAATGAGTTCACCATTCTCAGTGGGTTCAAGCCACCCCAAAATCTGAGTGAGGGAAGGAAGGCATCAACAAAGCTTCCAGCACTTACCCTGGACTTTTCTGAGTAGGAAGGATTGTGAGGAAAGCTTTTGCTCTATCCAGGGTTGCACACAGAAGATGAATTAGGGCATCATGGTTTTTGAAAACATTCCCGCCCTTCTCACAATTAATATAAGTTACTAAAAGGGTGTTTATCCCTCTCCCCACTTTAAAAATGAATAAATCAATTCATGTTGCTTGAAATATACATATCTTGAGACCATTTCTGATAGGATCTATCTGAAACTCAAACCAAAAAAGTTTAGTTTTTAATGCCTCCTTCTTCCTGATATTTAGACACAGACCTTTCTCACTTTCTTCATGCTGAGCTGAGAACTTGCTCTTGCTGCAAGCAGTTGTGCCTCTTCGCACTCCCTTTGGATCGATCTAAAGTGGCAGAATGGGAGGCAGAGAAAGGAGCAGTGCAAAAGGTTAAGGGAAAGTACCCACTAATAAGCCATTAAAACCATTACTGTGAGCTTTAAGCTCTGCTATTGTTCTAAAATTCATAGTCAGGAATGAGACAGGGAGAAAAGACAGAAAATGTCTAGCAACTAGGAATTAAACTAATATTGCTAGCGTTATTGCTAATTATAACACCTTAATTAGTATTTAGAAACTCCCATGGGTCTACAGATGTCCATTAATATGGCTGACCTCTGCTCTGGTGTTTTGTAAGAAATGTTTCTGGTGTGCTTGGCACTTGCAGAAGGCCTTGTTCTACAAGGCAGTCATGAGCGACAAAACCTCCAAGTAAGTAGAGGCACCCGAATTATCTATCTAATAGTCATTACCTATGGTTTGCCTCAGATAGATAACTGTGTATTTTATGGAAAATTTATGTGCCAGTCCTTTATATACTATCCAAAATTCATCATCTAGCTTTCATCAATGAATTTCTGGCTGTAGCTCAGTGGTACAGCAACAGCTTTGAATGAGGAAAGTCCCAGGTTCAGTTCCCAGCAATGCCAGCAGCCAATCACTATAGGCAATATTGAGCTAGATGGACCAGTGATCTGCCTCGGTAGAAGACCACTTTCTGTGTTCCTATGTAATCACCACAGATTTATCAAGGTCTCATGAACTCAATCCAATGAACGGAAAACTGGTGATGGAACTACATGCTACATGAAGCTCTGTGACATGCAGTGCAGGAGCTGAAGGGAGGATGTATGCAGCAGGATTGTGGTTTTTAGTTATATTCTATTTCATGTGGACCATTTAAAAGATTTAAAAAAAAATTAAACAGCATGTAAGTCATAAAAATAAAATTATGATCTCCAAAGTATGGAAAGTGCAACAAGAAAAATCCACCAATGAAAGCTTAACTGAACTTTTCTCTCCCCTTTGATAATTTTTGAATGCAGTTTGGAGAGGGTTTTTTTAATAATAATTAAAAAGCAAAAGTGATTTTCAGGACAGTACTAATATGAATATACATATCTATTTCCCCCCATTGTGGGTAAAGGCAGCATGCAAGCTTTATCACGGAGGAAATTGTGTGAAAGGGATGGGGTAAGAAAACTTACTCTCCCTGAGCTCATCTTTCACTTCAGATTGCAGCCGCAGCATTGTGTTTAAGAAGTGCAGAAGGAATGTCGGAACTGAGGATAAACGCACTAGCAATATCATCAGGAAAATGAACACAGTAAGTCCAATGTCTGAATGCACTCTCTGGGCTGCCATTTTGCATCTGCCTTCCCCTGCTACTCCACCACACAGGGCACTATGTTGCACCTGCTTGGTGGCCTTCAGGCTGCTAGTAATAAACAAAGTCAATTCTGTGAATCTGGAGTGTGCCAACACCTGCTTCAGGAAACAAAATCAGTTCCACTTCATCTGACTGCCTTTTGCCTTAGTTACACAAAACGGTAAAAAGGATTTTTAAAAATGTCATTCTAGGAGGTTTGCTAGTTTGAGAATATCTGCTTCAAAGTAATGAGAAGCAAAAATAGTAATAATATTAAAGGAAGACTTTCTTCCCTGAACTGTAACTTCTTGAAATTTTGCTGATACGATATTAAAGGAAAGCTATCTTTGAATTCCCTTTCTTTACAAAATTCGCCATACTTTGCATAAGAAAGTATATTAACAATGCAAAAGAAGTGACAGAATGTTCTTTTAACTGGGAACAGTGAACACCGAGTTATGATGTCTGTATTTTTTTATCACAGAGATTTCTCTCCCCCCCTCCCCCCACTCCCATGTCTGGTTTGGAATGATCTGTTGTAATCTTTTTCAGAGGTCTCCATGGAGGCATTGCAAACAGGATCCATAAATATAAATTGCTGTCGGTCTGCATCATAGAGCTCAGTGATTCAGCTAGCTATGGAAGAAATGGATAATCTAAATTTACTATGCCAAAGATAGTAACATAGTAGTAGCCACGGCCACTGCTGTATCTTTCAAGGTTGCTTCAGCCTAAGTGAGCTGTTTCTGCTGTTTTCCTCTTGAAAAGGTTTTATTAAAAGCAATAAATTTTGCAGATGCATGTTTGAAAAGTAAATTAAAAGTAAGGACAGATACTGCAGTTTAATATTTTGACATTATAGAGTTAGAGCATATTAGATAATTTGATCTTCAATGAACTAGATTCCATTTTATTGACTGGGACATTTGGTACAAACTTACAGTTTGGAGGCCATCTACCATATGGAAATTTTGGCCCTCCTGATATTGCTGGACTACAGTTCCCATCATCCCTAACCACTGGAGCTAATAGGAACTGGAATCCAACAATATCTGGAGGGCCAAAGTCTCCCGAGCCCTACTACATGCTATCAAAAGTGTTATAGGATATGGGAGGCATCCAACTAACTCATTCCAACAATGCAAGGAATTCTGCTTGTGCCAGGGAACTTCTCCTCTCGCTGCATGCCCCCGGTATCTGCACCATTTAGAGCAGTTTATGGAGAAGATATGTGGGGCACATGCAGGAAGAGGACAGGGGAAGTTCCATTAAACAAATGGAAATGTTTGCACTGATGGAACCAGCTTGTTGGATACAACCCCGTATTTTCCTACTCTTTTCTGCTACTTCAAACTCCTTGAGTGAAACATTTGACTCCTAGAAGATTAACATTACCTCCCATAATTCACAAGTTTACCACAGATCATTTATATCAGTCTACATCGTGGGTAGGCAAACTAAGGCTGGATCTGGTCCATTTGCCTTCTAAATCTGGCCCACAGTCGGTCGGGGAATCAGCGTGTTTTTACATGAGTAGAATGTGTCCTTTTGTTTAAAATGCACCTCTGGGTTATTTGTGGGGTTTGCCTGGTGTTTTTACATGAGTTGATTGTGTGCTTTTATTTAAAATGCATCTCTGGGTTATTTGTAGGGCACAGGAATTACAGTAGTACCTCAGGTTAAGTACTTAATTCGTTCCGGAGGTCCGTTCTTAACCTGAAACTATTCTTAACCTGAAGCACCACTTTAGCTAATGGGGCCTCCTGCCACCGCACTGCCGGAGCACAATTTCTGTTCTCATCCTGAAGCAAAGTTCTTAACCTGAAGCACTATTTCTGGGTTAGCGGAGTCTGTAACCTGAAGCGTATGTAACCTGAAGCGTATGTAACCCGAGGTACCACTGTAGTTCTTTTTTTTCCCCAAAATAAAGTCCGGCCCCCCAGTCTGAGGGACAGTGGACCAGCCCCCTGCTGAAAAGGTTTGCTGACCCCTGGTCTACATGTTCTTCTCAGCTTCTCCTCATTCCTCCTTGGGTGAGAATGGGAAAAAAGCATCCCCTGCTTAGTGAATTAAAGCTCCCCCATGTACAAACTGGTAAGCAGTAACTGCCCCACTTCCTTCAGGAACAGTTGTCTTTACACTACAGATTCAGAGCCAGGATTGTGTGGGCCCTCCCCAAAGTGCAATCCCGTGGGTTCCCTTCCTACGATTTTGGGCTCATCTAAGGTTCATGGGGGACACGGGTGGCACTGTGGGTTAAACCACAGAGCCTAGGACTTGCCGATCAGAAGGTCGGCAGTTCAAATCCCCGCGACAGGGTGAGCTCCCATTGCTCCGTCCCTGCTCCTGCCAACCTAGTAGCTCGAAAGCATGTCAAAGTGCAAGTAGATAAATAGGTACCGCTCCAGCAGGAAGGTAAACGGCACCAAAAGTGGCTCAGTCATGCTGGCCACATGACCCGGAAGCTGTACGCCGGCTCCCTCGGCCAATAAAGTGAGATAAGCGCCGCAACCAGGGTCACGACTGGACCTAATGATCAGGGGTCCATTTACCTTTAAGGTTCATGGGGTTTTTGGGGGGGGGGTTAACTTGGTGAGAGGGTCTGTCATCATCATTTCTGACAACACCATATAAACTGAGTCATTCCAAGGCATTGTGAAGGTGGGCAGGAATGCCTCTGTCACAAATACACAGCAGCCATTGGTGGCAGCAAACCTTGCTTTGAAAGAAGGGGTTTATTTTGTTAGTTTGCTATGCCTTCTTTTTATATTACATTACTTTTTCTGTTATGAAACTGGCTTTTTGGTCGATACACCACTATGTCACACTAAATTTCATTCGCACCTTTGGGAGCAGTATCATGCAACAGTCAATGTTATTAGACATGGCACCACCCTTTATTTACCTATGAAATGGTGGGAAAGAACTGTATGTTTGAATAATACCCCAAATTCCATCACATGAGCACTGGTGGGATGGTCCATGAAATCTGTGGGGAAAATAAAAGTGCAAAACTCCTGTGATATTCTGGTTTAATGGGGTGGGTTTTTTTTCTTTTCTTTCTGGAAATAGTTGACGTGGAAATGAGTGCTAAGCTTCCACTAGATTCCTCTAGATTTCCATGAGTGGAGTTTATGGCACTTGAAAGATCACATAAAATATGAAAATTATCAAAGTTCTAGTTGCCAGTTTGAGGAGATTCTGAACAGGTTGCTACTGAGAGCAGAATGCACTGCCTTCAAGGAAGTAAGTTCTCTTTCACAATTCTTTTTCAAAGCCAAAGGGTGGGGAACTACCTTTGAACACAGCAATCTGCAATTGGAAGCTATCCTTTGGACAAAGGAGATTGGCAGAGCGCCTCTCCCTTTGGTTTCAGTTACTGATCTGAGCAAAGATGTGAACTCTCATGATCCAGAGGCACGACAAGCTGTTTCAGGAAATGCTGACCTTAGAGCAACTCTTACTGGACCCCTTTCAAGGGTTGTTAGATGCTTTGTACATGGAGAAAAGTTTATATCAAGCAATGACTGTTCCAGTGCCCAGGAACAAAGGCTTCTGATATGAAAACACATTAAAATACAATCACAAAACAAAAGGTCTTCATGAGGTTTTACTTCGATTTAAAATTCTGACCCTGAAAGCTTAGCAACCAAGGGACAAGGGATAGTCATAACTCTCAGGCAACATTAGGATTTAACCACTTCATTGTTGGAAAGCATTGCATTTTTCTTGGTTCAATCCACTGAAGTTGTTGTGATTTCTGCACACGTTTCCTGCGCAGAATTTAATCTTCCTATGTAATATGATTTTCTTTCTAGGATGTGAATTTGGGAACAAAGGAGAGGGGAGAGATGGCCACTAGATTCAAACAATATTGTTTCACAATGCACAGGTATTTTTTTCCTCCCCATTTGAGGTGACCTTTTTTACTAATGGGATCTTGGAGTGGAGATAGATACAAATGCAAGGGCTGATTCAAGCTGTGATAGGTGTGTGTTGACGACTACTCCTTTCCTTCCATATGATTCATGGGCTCAGCATCTCCCATCCTCTGTCTGGTATTCAAGGATCATCTGGGGGAAGTTCTTTGTGAAGAGAAATGTGATACAGCATCCCTTACATGCAGAAGGTACCAGGTTCAATTTCTGGAATCCCCAGGTAGAGCTAGGAAAGACTTCCCAACAGGGCTGCTCCCAGCAAGGGTAGATTTAGGGCTCTGCAAGTGGTACACACAGAGAGAGAGAGAGAGAGAGAGAGAGAGAGAGAGAGAGAGAGAGAGAGAGAGAGAGAGAGAGAGAGAGAGAGAGACTGGATGCTGAGATTAGAGGGCACCCTCTCAAAGCCCTGTAAGTGAGGTGCTAGGCTTTGAGAAGAAGGCACAAGACTCTAACAAGGTCCTAGAGTCCTCCTGCCTCCTTCCCAAAAACTCGTTAGCACTCCCAGCTTTGGGAAAGAGATGGGAGGCCTCACACGTCACACCTCCTTCCCCAATCTGGCCCCTTCTTACCCACCTTTGGGAAGGCAGCATGAGAGCTGGGGGGGCAAATTTTGGCCTCACACAGGGCATTGTACCCAAGTCTGCCACTGCTGCCAGTCCAATAGTGAGCAATATGAGTCTGAATGTGTATAAGGCATTTTGCTGTGTTTCTAGAAGAGACCAGAGGATAATGTGTGAAGAAGTAGGATAAGGGGAGAGAAGGGAAGTAGAAGGGAAGCATTAAAAAGGAAGGACTGTGTGCTATTTTGGCTAGCTATGGTTTAATCATGGGACTGCATGGGAACTGTGCCAAATACATCATGGAACAGGTGGGTTTTGAGGAGTTTTAAGGAAGAGAGAACGGTGGCATTGCACAGATGTTCTGGAGGAAAATATATCCAATACCATTTCATAGAATTATAGTGTTGGAAGGATCCAGCCCCCTGCAATGCAGGAATCTCTCACCTAATGTGGGCTTGAACCACAATGCTGAGATTCAGAGTCTCATACTCTACAGACTAAGAATAAATACAGATAGATAAACAAACACCCTTGAGAATTTGGGTGAATGTGAAGGTGACAGCAGGGGAGGGGGTTAAAACGGGGGTGCTAACTTATGGCCCTCTGGATGTTGTTGGAATTCAACTCCCATCAGCCCCAAGAAACATGGCCAATGGACAGGGATGGTGGGAGTTGCAGTCTAGCAACATTCAGCGGGCCACTGGCTAGCATCTCTGTTTTTAATAACTATCCATGTATTATTCCATACAATAGATGCAACTTTTAGATGCAAAGATATAGTTCCCCGACATGCTAACACTCAAGCGAGAGTCCACTCCTCCTCTGCATTTTGAACCAAATTCGGATGGTGGGGTTTGTTCAGTAACGTAAAATCCTTTTGACTGATTCTAAAGGTACTACCACTTAATCATGCAGCAGGTTTAAAAACACTGAAGCTCTTTTTAATCCAAAAATTAAGGCAAGCAGGCACCATCTTAAACCCTCTTGCTATGCAGTCTCATTTAATTTTAATTACTCTCAATGAGAGCAGACGCTGTGTTCATTCCTTCCCTTCATTTTCCCCCCATAATACCATTTTTGCCCCACTGCTGTTGCAGAAGTGGGAACGAGAGAGACTCTCCCAACACTGTAAAATTTGCCATGAACTTAACTTATACGGGGAATGGATAAAGCCACGTCAAATCCTACAGCAGGTGTTATTTGCTGAACAGTTAAGCTCAGACCCACAGAGGGATCAAGTAAGAGTTAGGAAACTTTCATTATTTCCCCTTATCTGTCAGGTTTCACATTCTGGAAACACTGTATGTCTAAATCCTGCTTTGGGGGCCTTTTTTATTGGATGGAATTAAATTATTGTCATAAGTTCCATTTTTGTAGCCACTCTGCAGCCATGTTTCCGCGCAGAGCCCTTTGTGGACTTATCCTAGTTTGACTAGATTGCTCTTGGAAGTGATCAGAGAGCTGTAAAATCGCCAGCCTACGATTTACCTTTCCTGTGGGCTTTGACCAACATGACAGTTGCGCTTCAGCTTCACAGATGCAGCTGCAGCTTTTCCCTTTCAGCTTTGCAAGCTATTCGGCTGTACGAATTGCAGAAGTCTGTCTGTTTTGACCTGTAAATCCTTTCTAATTTCTTGCTGTCTTTGTGCTCTGGAAAGGATGTAACATTGCTACATACTGCGATTAGACCCAAGGCCCCTAGAGAGTGGCTGACTCCAGAGCAGAAATGCCAAAGCCAAGAAAACATTGATTTCAAGCATGCGGCTCCTAAGTCTAATCAAATTTCGGTAATATCAGCCCGTGACCTTTTCCCGTACGAGTGAATTTATGCACAGGCTTAATCCCTGGCTCCCTTATCACTTGGTGTGTGCTTGTGCTGCCTTTAGCATAATTATTGGAGAATTTTAAGGCATTAATTTGGGGATGATTGAATTTTGGTCTGAATCATATTTCACATATACAAGAAAAGTGATTTTTCTACATTCTCCAGAACAAACCATAATATTAAGTTAGAACGGGGAGAAACTCGCATGAGTCTCAATTGTCCCTTTTTCAGGATCTCACTATTACTGGAACATGGACTTGTGATATAATGCTATGGCAAGATACAGGATCTACTTTACCCAAAATCCATAAAATGCATTACGCCAAGGCTCTTTGCACAACCAGAGCACAGATGCTGGAAACACGATCATTTATACAAGTCCTTCTTTCAGATGTTTAATTTGGCAATTTAATTTTGCTTGAGGGCAGGAATATAATCAGTGGAGCGTAAGAGTTGTAGCTGATGAGCTGTTGCTCACAGAACACTTTAGGACTTTGAGGTTTGGGATATTTTTCTAGCACTTGCAGGTAAACACACTAAAAAAAGTCTCCCAGCGCATTATCAAGCAAGCCCCATACCTCGATATTTATAAATATTTAGTTTGGTTTTGTCTACATTGATTTATATTTTCATGTGCATTTTATAAACCAGAAATCAGATTATAAATCTCTCAAATAAAATCTCTCAAACAAAGTGTGTTGATATTCCCATCAGAGGAGAGAGGGGGGGGGACCTAGTCCTCTCCCTGAAATGCATTTGATAATCTAATTGCAAATATCAATGGAGAAAGCAAGAACCCTAACTAGCACCCCACAGTTTAGAAATTCAGTGTAAACAAAGGGTTATCCATTTATAC
The DNA here is from genome assembly GCF_964234715.1 of Podarcis melisellensis. Taxonomy (NCBI): domain Eukaryota; kingdom Metazoa; phylum Chordata; class Lepidosauria; order Squamata; family Lacertidae; genus Podarcis; species Podarcis melisellensis. Next base: position 42,188,814 of record NC_138539.1, on the reverse strand, counting down.
ATACTGGGTTGGATTCAGATTTTATCTCTCAAAGATGTAAATGCTCCTTTCATCTATAGGAGACTTTTGCTTCAGCAGAAATATTATTTAAACGGCTAAGGACCGCAATACTTCAAGGACCAGCTCTTTCCATATTAACCTACTCCTTCTTGAGAGATCCAGAGGGTGGCAGCACAAGAAAGGGCCTTCTCTGCAGTGGCTCCCTGTCTGTGGAATGCTCTCCCTAGGGAAATTTGCCCGGCACCTTCATTATACACCTTTAGGCACCAGGCAAAAATGTTCCTTTTTAACAAGGCCTTTGGTTGATCTGCTTTGCATCCTATGCCCTTTACAAATAACATCAAACTTGCCCTGCGTGTTTCTATTTGTGTTTTGTCGATACTTTGTAAATGCTTATTTTGTAGTAACCCAGGTGTATCAATTACAGATAGGTAGCCGTGTTGGTCTGCCATAGTCAAAACAAAAAAAATTTCCTTCCAGTAGCACCTTAAAGACCAACTAAGTTAGTTCTTGGTATGAGCTTTCGTGTGCATGCACACTTCTTCAGATACAGGTACAAGAAGTGTGCGCATGCACACTTCTTCAGATACAGGTGTATCAATTCTGTAATGATGTGCTAATATTAGGTACTTCCAAAGCACGGAACAACAGGCTTCAAAGTACAGTGGTACCCTGGGTTAAGCACTTAATTCATTCCAGAGGTCCGTTCTTAACCTGAAACACCACTTTAGCTAATGGGGCCTCCCGCTGCTAACCTGAGGCACTATTTCTGGGTTAGCGGAGTCTGTAACCTGAAGCGTATGTAACCTGAAGCGTATGTAACCCGAGGTACCACTGTATTTACTATTTTTCCTTTTTTGAATCTTTCTGTTCCCTCTTTGGACTTAACCATACACTAAGCTAGTCTGAAAGTAAATAGTACTAAAACCAGCATGACTTGCTTCCATGTGAGTGTTTGTAAGTTTCCTAAGCATATATGCTTTGATGACTGAGGCTAATAGATATCCAAATGGCTAATTTTATTTTTTAAAAAGCTATGCAAATATAAAAATAATAATCAGAAATTGATGAAAATATTATGTTGCAAAATTACCCACTGGGGAAGCCAGAAATGAAGTTTAAAAATAGAATGCTCCAACCTGTAGGGTTTAATATAAAAAATCAAAAGAGCCACATTTCCCCTTCTACCAATAAGAGAAACAAATTCATCTGGGTCTTTGATTATGTAAACTCACCCTAAACATGCTTACATTACAGGCACGTCCAAGCATTTGTTTGAAAACATGAAGGCTGCATATATACCACATACATTGAAACCACATTTGAAGCACACACCCCTAAGAATCTTGGGAAATGTAGTTTGATAAGGGTGCTGGGAGTGTGGCTCTGTGGGAGGTAACTGGCAGTTCATCAGATTCTTGGGGCATGGGTGCTTTAAAGGTATGCAGCCTAACTCTCCTGGGGCAGGGATATGCATGTAAGCCTCACCCCCAATGCCCCCATGCATATCACCCAATGTGCTCCATTCCCGACCATCCCAGTACTGAGCAGGGAAGATCTACAGGGGGCTTCTATTTGCAATTGCATGAGTAGAAATCTGCCTGACTGAGGGCCCTGATAAAATTGGGTCCATATAACTGCAGGAAGCATTATACTCAGGTTCAAACAAATGCAAGTAGAAGGCATTATGCAAATCTTCCCTGCTCAACATTGAGAAGGTTGGAGGCTGAGGAGGGAAGTCTATAAAAGTACGCATGGCATAACACTAGAACTCATGGATGTCCCACGAAGCAGAATGTTGGAAGGTTAAAGCACATCTTCATGCAGTGCATAGTCAACTATGGAACTAAGGAGGCAGTGATGGCCTCCAACTTGGATGGCTTTAAAAGAGGATTAGACAAAAAAAATCATGGCAGATAAGACTATCAATGGCAACTAGCCATGTTGGGGGCTATTTTGAATACCAGTTCCTGGAAACCACAGGTGGAGAGAGTGCTCTTGTACTCAGATCCCGCTTGTAGGTTTCCCACACGCATCTGGTTTTCCACTGTGAGAACAGGGCAATGGACTAGATGGGACAATGGCCTGATCCAGCAGGTTCTTACATTCTTACAATATGCAAAAGGACAGTGCAGGTGGGGCTGGAGTTCGGGCCATTGCCTGAACATGTCTAATGTGTTCAAAAAACAAAGACTAAAAAGGCATTCTGCAAGAAAATGTATCATGGATATGCTTGTAATATTTTTTCACAAATCACTTAATTTTTGAAATAAATAAATAAATAAATCTACAATTAGTTTTGGATGGGTACCTTGGAAATTTCCTGTGTATGCTCTGTTAGCTTAGTCTATGAATTTTTATGAGGAGTTTTACCACAGACACACTGACAGCAAATAATTATAGGAGAGCATGTAATGATTACTGGAAAAGAGTCTCTAAAATAAGCTACTGAACATGATATTTTTTTCCTAAAGGAAGCCTGTTTAAATACATACACAGTCTTAAAAAAAAATCTATAGGGAATATTTTATGAATTTTAAATTCTACAAATACATAAACGTATGTAAATCAGTTATAAGCCATTCCAAACAGCCATCACATTTCTTCTAGTTTACTGTGGCATCTCTGATGGTATCAGTCAACAAAAGGAATAAAAAATAAGTTCTCTATCCTGTCCTTTTTGTCCTTAAATTCTTTGAAAGTGCAGATACTGACTGGAGAAGCTATACTCTGGATTGCTGTGCCTATTGCATAGTGCTTTCTTTTTCAAATCTACCTTATATGCAATTTTCATAACTGCCAGCCTCACAGATTCTGCAAAGTTCTGAGAGCACTGTTCCATTATTTCTTGCTAAGGGAAGGACAATGTAGGAATGGTAAATTTATTTTTTTATTCAATCGACTGCTGCTGGTAAATGTATGCAAGCTATTCACAGTCACAGAGAATAAGCCTGCCAAGATGAATTCTGTGAAGATTGGCATGCAGTTCTATCACAGGCTCCATAAATGTTCACCTCTGCTACCTTACCCATTAACCATGCTTGCCCCATATTCAAATATCACCAGGACCAATGTCAGAGGAAGGCATTGTAGAAAATCTGCTGGTACCCATGTAATGCTTATGGCAGATTTTTCCTTGCTCCAAAAAAGGATTTCAGGCTAGCCCACCCCAGGACTTATACTGGGCTGTCTGGGCAAAAGAATTTCTGGATGGAGGACTATCAGTCTTCATGTAGCTGCACACAAGGAAATAACTGCAACACGCTGGTAGGGCAGCAGGCCACAAACATATTAGCCCTATCTTTGCCAATTGTTTTCCAAGCCCAGTTCACGAGGATTACTCTGGCAGTTATAGCCCTAAACAGCTTGGGACCCAAATATCAGGCAGATTGCCTTCTCCAATATTGACCTTAAGAAGTGGATGAGGCCTGGTCTCTTCTCTTTATTGCAGGGGTGGGGAACCTCCAAACATGGCCCACCAGGCCTCCCCATTTATCCCACAAAGCCATTTTGGGCAAGACATAGCTGCCTGGCATCATGTATGTGAGGTGTGGAGCATTTATGGTGTGGGTCTGATAAGTGAGTTTCTGATTGTTCCTTTGCTAGTGCAAGTCCACTGATGGGCAGTGGGAACATGTCTTGCTTGATTGAAACTCCTGTTAAAGCAAGGGGGGTCGCCATTTTAGCACTGGGTTCAAGAAGAGTCACAAACTAAAGGTAGACTAAATTTAAAGTTGGAAAAATAAGAAAATGAGAGAGACACAAATTGACGGATTTCCCCATCCCTACTCTACCAGATTTGTTGTAGCTTTCATAGGGAAGTTGTATTTTCTCTAGCAAGGATGAACCCTATACATAAAGTACACTCCTTCTTGTAAGTAAATCACTTTGAGAACAATGAGGCTTGCTTCTGAGTAGAAATGTATAGGGTGGCATTGTTAAAGTCTACTCAGAAGTAGGTCCTACTGAATTTGACGGTGCTTACTTCCAAGTAAGTGAGATAAGAACTGCAGCTTTTAGCATTTTCAGCACTTTTTTAATGTCCATAGTTTTGTGACTGCACGCCATTTGATATTCTAACATGTTGAAATAACTAGAGAGAATTGGTCCTCCTTAGATTGCAGCTCACCATCTAGAGAGGTGTGGGGAACCTGTGACTCTCCATACATTGCTATACAGTCGTACCTTGGATCCCGAATGCCCTGGAACTTGAACATTTTGGCTCCTGAACACCACAAACCTGGAAGTGATTGTTCCAGTTTGTGAACATTCTTTTGCAACCTGAATGTCTGATGGGGCTTCTGTGGCTTTTGATTGGCTGCAGGAGCTTCCTGCAGCCAATCAGAAGGCATGATTTGGTTTTTGAACGTTTTGGAAGTCTAACAGACTTCTGGAACGGATTCCGTTCGACTTCCAAGGTGCGACTGTACTACTGCTCTCATCAGCATGGCTAGCATGATCCATAGTCAGGGGTGATAGGAGTTGCAGTCCAGACACATATGGAGAGCAACACATGTCCCCTTCCTCATTTGGAAGTTTAGATTACTTTTGAAAACTGTTCTTTCTTCCAAAATAACGTGTGGATTTTTTTTTGCTTACTCCATCTCTCTCCCTCCCCCTCTCTCTCTCACACACACACCATGTTGCAGAGCATTACTCTCAAGTACCATCTTCCCAGAGGACTTCACCTCCATCCAAATAAAGCATTTACAGTGTAATGCCTTCACATTTTTTCCATAGGTGCTAATTGAACTGTTTTAGAGCACTGCATCTTTCCACGACTCTGCTGTTCATTTCCAGAGATTCAGAAATCAGATTCCAGTCTTACCAATTTCTTCAGTGTCTTGTGGTTTATGAAGAATTACAAAAGGCATGAAAAGCTCCCTCAGCATTATTAGATGTTCTGGGAAATTGTAGCCCATTTACAACTCTCCCACCCACCATGGCCAGTGTCTGGAGCCAGCAGTGCAGAGATTATCATAGCCTTAAAATTGTTTTTGTTTAGTTTTGGTTGTTACTGTGTTTTGTATTTTTACATTGTAAACTGCCCTATGATCCTTAGATGAGGAGCAGTATGGAAATTTTAATAATGATAGGTAGGCATCTGTCTGTCTTGAGAGACAATGGAGGAAGTCACCTTTCATGGCAAAGTCAAACTGTTGGAAAGCTATAGTGCTTGCTGTTGCTGTAGAGACTGATATGGGAGAGACATGTTTTGTTGCAGCTGGGGCAGATGAAAGTATCTGGTTGTGCTGTTGCAGATGCACCATGCCGTTTCTTCTCTCTGCACTCTTCCCAGCAGTTGTTCTTCCTCTGGTGGATTCACAACTTCACTGTTCAGTTTCCAAAATAAGCTCCTACATACACTACTCAGGGACACACATAGTATACCTGGTGCATAACTTAGAAATGAATAGCTACCCATTATCCAAAGCAAACATTCATAAATCTATTTTTTTTATCAAGGAAAACAACTTTTCAGCACTGCCAGACCAGCATATAGCAAACCTTTATTTTAAGACCTGCAGGATAGAGAAGTCCGGGCACAATGTTGTAACAATTTGATGTTGACTTGTTCAATTTCTCCTGGATATTTCTGAACATATGATCCATGATGTAATTTTTGCTGAAAATGCCAAAATGGACCTTGAATATATGAAGACTTCAAATATTTCAGTTTGGTGTAATAAAATTAAATCGGACCATAAAGGGCTGTTTATCTATTGGGATTATTAACTTTGTTTCCTGTTAGGTGTGTATTTACTTAGTTTACATTTCAAACTATGCCCAAAGAATATCTGACCAGTAAATCATTTAATAGGCCAACAAATGACTGCCCTTTTGTATGAGGACCAGGCCAGACAGAAGACATTGACTGTGCACACTTTACTGGCTTAAAGCACAGTGAGGTCATCTCCCCACAACTGCAATCTTCCAATAAAAGGTTGATTAGACAATTTCAAGTCACATGACTGCCGGATGATGTAGACAAGTTTGCACCCATTACATATGAAGGGTGGGTGACTCTTTTTTAACCCTAAGCAATGTCAACTGCCAATGTGATTTTCTTCTTCTTTTAACCTAAACAATTTGGAGAATTATGGAATTTTAACTTCAACACTTTGCTGTTCTTCCTCTCTGTGATGTTTGCATAGGATGACAGTATAGAGAAAAAACGTCCGATGAGCACTGAAAGCATATGACAGTCTAAGCATGGCATTGCTATAGAAACCCCTTCTGGGGCTTAGGTTCCATGGGGGAATCATGTAAAAAGTCTTAGGATTCAGCTCTAGTACTTGCTTTCATCGCTAGGGCACAATTTAGCATATGTGGCCTATATGAAAAGAGGAGGGTGCTTTGGGGCATGTGCCAAATGCATCCCTCTCATTGTGGCATCTATTTTCAATTGCTCTGTTGGTGTCATATCTATAAACTCTCCTCCCCACCTCCCACACTGCTATTATGCAGATCATGCTCTCTGGCAGCTCAGACACCGAGTATTTCAGGAACTCTCAGGCCTGACTGTCTCTTCCAGCAAGTCTCCATGGGAGTTAAGTTTTACTTGGCCTTTTCCTCATTTTTCTTTCACTCCCATGGCAGCTGCAATCAATTATAGGGTTCACTACATCTGAGCATACTCATTAATGTCAGAAGCCATGTGCTCAGTGCTCAAATTACATCCCCTTATCTTTTGTGATGGCTGCACTGTAACTACTTGTCCTCAACTGCATGCTACATGCAAACACATATGTATTTTTGAATTATTATGCATTTGTATTGAACAGTGCTAAGTGGTGTCCCCCCCCCCCCATGGATGTGTTTTGATATGAATATAATGGTACTGGCAGAATTGCAAATTTCCTTTTTTATGGTGAGATGATTTTGTGATCCAATTGCTTGTGGATGAAAGAAGGGAGTGGCACACAGGAGCTTAGAATCAAAAGTAGCACAGAGAAATATTGGTTAATATGCTGATTGTTGCAGAATGAAAAATGATTAGTTGAGCAAAGAGCATTCAAACCAGACTGTCTGCAAAATAACAGCTGTCAGCTCAGGCAGGGAGACTGAGGGGCAGAAAGGCAGGCAGTAAACCAGCAGAATCCCTAATCTGCCCCAATTGCCCAGTGCCATGAATATACACTCTAGATCCCCTCTCAACTGGATAGAGAGCCTGGAGAGAAAGATGGAATCTCTATAGACTACAGCAAGTCCCTCTCTCCCACCCTCAAGTCTGCCCTGATGCTGCACCCAGCTGGGTAAGACCACAGCTGGGTAAGACCAACTCCACTCTGCTCACCCACCCAGGTCTCAGGATTGCAGACCAGATCAGCTTCCTCATCCATAATCAGATCATGGATGGCATTCAGCAACAGCTTAGAGGGCAATCCAGTCAATCTTGATGGAGAAGTTGTGCCATCAGATGTCCGAGCCCTGTAAAGTTAGACGTATTATCCAATGAGATTTTTCCGTCTGTATTGCCACAAACCAAGGAATCTGGCTACAAAATAGGGAAGCAATCATTAGTCTAGGTTGTAGACTTGGTACCCTTGTTAAGCAATGACCCCCTCAGCTAAAAAAACTTGCAAGGCTATAATACTAGAACTGGCAGAACAACCATAGGTTCCCCTTTTGTGGAGCTACCTACTGAAGAGAAACTGTAGTTATTACTTTCAGTAGCTTTATGGATATTTGGGGATATTAATGGGCCTGCTGATGTATTTTACATTGATTTAACTTTTTTGATGTAGTTTAAATGAATTGTTAATTGTTGGTTAACAATAATGATTAATTATTGGATTGTTAATTTAGGGTTGTAAAAGGCATTGTAATTTTAATTCTGTATTACAGTTATTATATCATTGTCTTTGTAGAAAATACAGCATAGAAATAAACTGGTGATAAAAATAACAATGGGTAACAGTAAGGAAATTAGATATGTACAACTAGCAGCAGCATAGCTAAACTTGGAAAAGAGAAGGAGAAAGCTTAAAAAAAGAGAGGAAAGGTAGGGACCAATTGTATCTCTCCTAGGCCTAGTAGAAAGAGGGAGGGGCTGAAACCAGAGGACGTCCTTATCACTCGACTGACAATAGTTCCTAGGATTCATTGTGATTGGGAGCTGGGATGACTTGAGCTTGGAAAGCCCATGAAGCCTATAATGTTGTAATGCTTCCCTGGGTGGACTTTGGTAGGGAAGTGGGTAGTGATGGGATACCTAACTGAACAAAAGAACAAAAACAGAGAAGGGAGAGGAATGCTGGGAACAGGGGAGAATGGGAGGCAAATTAACTAAGAAGTGGGTTTGGAGCAGCCTGAATGTCCCACAAAGTAAGCTTCCTTCTGTACTCACACAGAGGGCTCTGTGAGTGTACACTCAAGACAGCTTACAATGTTTGGTTTTTTTTACTTTTGGTAGAAATGGATGAAATTTGCAGGCATAGTTTCACCTTTTGAGGATATGAAGCCTGCCAAACAGGCAAATAGCTGCAGTTTTTGGTGTGCAAGGGGAGTGATTGTTTAATTGGGGGTGGGGTGAGGAAAGGAAGTCCTTGTGGGGATTTTAAGGGGAGGGTTGTGTGAAAATGGCATATATCATAGATGTCTCCTGGATAACCTGCAAAATTTCAGATGAACAGAGGTAGGGTGAGTTATGAGGAATTAAAAAAAAAACATTCTGAGGGTTGATTGTTATTTCTGACCAGTTTACAGCAATTTCTCCCAAAGGCAAGGTGGAAGTACAAAGGAGCATCCTGAGAAAGTCATTGCCTGGTTGGAAGCTAAAGCTGCCAGTCAGAAAACTACATCCTTTCATCTCTCTTCCCATGTAATGTTTGCCTTATATAGTGTTGAATGTGTATATTTTTGTCTTTGTTGGAGGACACCACCTCAGTTTGGGCAAGTCCCAAAACTTTGAAATAGCCTCACTTTGGCTAGGGGTTCACACTTTCATCCACAAATGTTTTTTCCTTCAGTATTTGGGGAGAAACTATGCCATTAAAAACACCCGTTAAAAAGCAGTGAGCAAATTCTGTTGATTGAGCAAAATGCAATAGTTCAAAATCCTATTTCCTCCCCCGTTGTTCCCTCTTCCGCCATCTGCTGCCACCTATGCCCTTCTGTGGCAGATCATATGAGATAATGAAAGACATTATTGTCAGTCCCACATCAAGCAATGATGGCTTCAATCCTCTAACTGCTTCAGTCAGGAAAAGATGTAGAAACAGTAAAGGCTTCCTGTTGCTAAAAATGTTCCTAATACACATGAGTGCTGGGGTGGATTTCTGAAGTCTGCAGTGTTGTAGAAAGTAAAGCAAAAAGTGATTTTAAGTTCCAAGCGTAGCATTTCGTTTTTGTGGGTGAAATGTACATTTGTGTGCCCTCCCTTCATCTAGTACAGTACATGCTCTTGGGGAAGAAGTAAATAGATAAAAGGAAGTACAATCTAAAGGGAATTGCAAAAGAAGCAATTTTATCTTGCCAGTACAGTTTCTTCAGCTCTCTGTTTATTATGGCCATGATGTGCTTCATTACTTGTACTCTCCTGGCACTTATCTTCTAAATGTAATCAAGATCTCTTCATATTGTCTCTAAGAGCTCATTAGAATAATAGATCAACAAAAGGGATTTATGCACTTGAATTTCACACAGGTAAATCTTTTATGGTTCCCTGATAAAAGTGAGAGCCATTTTGTTACTTAATTACGAAAAGTGTAACCCCGTTTGAACTTTCTGTAGTATGGAGCCACTGGGGCTGACACTTCTGATGGCATTTGCTCGTGGGCTGATGAGCTCTGAGAGTTAAACCAAGCCAACTATCAAAGCTTAGGCACTTTCTAAGGTTCCCTATATCTAATTACTACCAGGAAAAAGTTTTCTCCTGAGAGGAACCACTTTCATTCTATATCTGACAGGTAGAAATTAGTTGCCTAATGGAATGGAATTGTTCTGCAAATTGAAGGAATTAAGTGGGCTTTTTTTTAATTTGGACTCCTTCTAAATTAGATTTTAATTTGGATTCTAATGTGACGAGGTTGATGGTGTGAAGGAGCTTGGGTTGGATCTTCTCCAGTAATTTTTTATTACTCTCTCCCCAGATTTCATATGTCTCTTATTTCCTCTGGACTTTTCTTAGTCTCTGAAGCTATTATGCTTATATGTTGAACTTGATTAATAAGTTTGTGTGTGTGCAGAACGGAGCCAAATGTGTGGAGTCTTGTTTTCATTCATGTTTATGGCTGCTTGTAGTGGCGTGGACTTATTCCATTCCAATGCACCTAAATTAACCCTGGACAAAGGCAGAGGCAAAGAAAGATCCCACACACACACATATCCATCCCTTCCCTCTCAATTCCAGCTGTTTCCACAATTTGGTTTCATTTTTATTATTTTTTTAGAAAAAAGGGAAGAAAAAGCTCTTATTGCAGGGGACAGGGACTGCTAAGGCCACAGAGGAGCCCATGAGCTTACATAGGAAATTTCTGGAACAACTTAATGTGCCTTGTTAATTGCAGGATATGCCTCAGAAATGTGAGCACGCAGCAAATCCACACTTTTAATATTTACCTAATTTTCACATTTGTATGCTTGTAATTTGACAGGTTTTTGTTTGGCTGTGGCAGACCTTGGGGTCTCAAATTTCAGCGATGCCCTGTGTGATGGCAAAATTCAGTACTCCTGCCACTGGCGTTTCATTCCACATCGTAATTGTGGCACCTTCAGTGGCATCCCAAATTGGTCGCACTCTGCTAAATCATACTCTCTCTGTGGAGAGCACACAGCCTCTGCTGGCCTTTCTGTTTTTGCTTGCATTATAGTGACCAACTCATTTCTGCACTGCATTTGCATGTATATCGAATATCAAGCAGATGATGTTGGTTTATCTTCCTTAATTTCAGATGACCATTATTACATCAAGTACTTCATCAACATGGTTCGTTTGTTCATCCACAGGAAAGTATCCCCCCCCCCCAACTATTATTCATTATACTGATGTGAAATTCTTGCCCATTTTCAATTTCAGCATTCTGGTTTCAAAGTTAATCAGCCAACTGGCTGAATATCCCCCACCAGATTTGATTATAAATGGCTGCATTGTGATAAAAGTAATCTCCACTTACTGTAGGTTATTTAGTGTTCTTGTTTTCCATTCAAAGCATCAGAGAACTGCTTATATTTTCTTGGGGGGAAATGATTGGAGTGCTTTAGCAAACCAGAATTTCTCAATCAAGAGGGGCCCTGGTTCATGCTGAAAAGACACGATTCACAGGAAAACACATGAGCAGCTCTGTCAAATGTGGATTCCAAGGCTGTATTGAGGATCTGGGTTTACATGCCCAGTGAATTTCAATGTTGTTACAATTAAAGGTCCCCTCTGCTGATTCTATGTAACAATAATTAGAAATCCTTTCATTTAAAACCCATTATTATCTGCTTGTCCATGCATTAAAAAGTGAAAGAATGGAACAAAACTGCTTGAGTAAAACATTTTAGCCTACTAATATAAATGTAGGTGAGATCTGCCGGTGGGTATGTCCTTGAGCAATGGAGGCGAGAAAAATCTTTTTTTTGCTTTTGAAACACGTTGAAGAAGGGGGAGAAATAGCATGTTCCTCAGAATCCTTAATGAAATGAAATAACTCAAGTGCTGAGTCACCAACTTTGATATCCGACAATTACTTTGTTATTCTGAGAACATCCTTTTCAACTGAGATCTAAATAGCAAAAGAATTGAAACCTTGATGGTTTCTGTACCCAGACAAGGCAGGGTGTTTTGGTTTTTTAAAAAAAGTTTCTTTCAGAATCTAAAAGACACAGTACAGTTTTATTTAAAGCATTTATGCAGTTTTATAACAGGCATCTGGACAGGGGAACAGATTAATTCATAACTTAAGTCATCAGGCTAAAATGCTAAAGGTTGGGAAAAGAAACTAGGAATAGGGCCTGAGGAGGTTTTGATTCAATGAAATAACAAAATCCATGAAAGGGAACAAATTAGGTCAAGTAAGAGGATATATGGTTTTTTTGTGAGGGAATGATTTAAAGTTCACTGACAGAAATGAACACACTAAAGGGGTTTTGCCCTTGAAACTTTAATTTTAGTTCAGGAAAGACAGGGAAAATACACTCATTTCCCCAACCCACACACAAATCCATTAATATGTTATTGGCAAGTGCTTGATTCATTAGAGAGATTCAGATCATTTATATAATTTGTGTGTGTGTGTGCTCATGAATGGGCTAAAATGAAGAGGTAAATAATTTGTCTTATTTCTCAGACAACATTTTAGCTTCTCGGTCCATCACAAAATTTAACCATCTAGAGCACTTTAGAGGGTCATTGCACCAAGCCTTCAGATTGCTCAGTCAGTAGACTCTTAATCTCAGGGTGTCATGTACTGGCAGGACAATGAGGGGAAGGAAGAGGTTCCTGGCGATGGATATAGCTAGGCCTGGGTCACACTGGGACAAGCTGGGGATAGGGAAGGAGAGGTTGGTGTTGGAAGTCCTCACAGGGTGAGGGAGGATTGTGAGGGGATGGGGATCCAAAGCAGCAGGACCCATCACCAGAGTTGGAGGGGGGCCCATCTCCACAAAGACAGCAGGCTCAGAGGTGTAGGGAGCAGCACTCTAGGAGCACTGATGGGCACTCTAGGAGACTGAGGCAAACAAGGGCCCACAGCCCAGCTCCTTAGCTGGACAGGTGGGGCTCGCTAGCTCCGAGAGGAAATGTGTGATTTCTCAGCTGGAACAGGTGAGGGTCATATGCCTCTGCAAGCCCAGATGCTGCAATTAGCATGCAAAGTACAAAAGAGAAGCAGAGCTGCGGTGCTGTGTCTTTTCAACTGCCTGTGTTGATGAACCAAAGCTAGGATGCTCCATGATCTCTGTAGGACATTAGACATGTGGCTTGACCCTGGACTGGAGATGACATACTGACTTGCTGCCAGGTAGGCCAGGGTTCAGGATTCAGGGTCATGGGTTTGAGCCACATGATGGACAAAATATTTCTGCATTGCAGGGAGTTGCTCTAGACCAGTGGTGGCCAAACTCAGCCCTCCACATGTTTTGGGACTACAATTCCCATCATCCCTGACCATTGGTTCTGTTAGCTAGGGATGGTGGGAGTTGAAGTCTCAAAACACTGATCTAGATGACCCCTGTGGTCACTTCCACTTCTATTATTCAGATTTATATTGCTTTTAATAATAAAGTAGACAGTTAAGCCGCCACATAGTAAAAATGAGCAATGAACAATAATTTATTAACAAAATACTAATAAGACTTGACATAAAATAATTAACCTTTGTCTAATTCAATAAGCCATATGATAAGCCATTCCATTGTCCAATTAGATAGGTAAATAGATAGATATAAAATCAGTGGCAGATAAATACTTCCTTTTGTCCAAGCATTTTAATGCATTTTTTGGCCTCAGTTACATTAGTTTATAGTTTTTTATTGTCTTATGATAGATTGAATTCTTCTTCCATTCCATTTTGCTTTAGTATTACTATTGTGCATCACCCTGAGATCTGTCTGGAGGAAAGGCAATTTACAATTTTTAAAGTAAATAGAAGAAAACAATGTCAAAGGCCACTCTACTAAAGGCAGAATTTGCAAATTTTGTTTTAACTTCCGCAACTTTTCGGGTGTATTAGAAATGTGGCATTGCACTGTTTGGGTATGGGCTTCTTTCACATTCCAAGCCCTGACATTCAAATGCATTAGAATTACTGGACAAAAGATGCTGGAAATGAGAGGGACTTTGTGGAAAGCATGGCCTCCATGGGGCTGTCCCTGAATAAGTTTGGCCCAACTCATAGCCGTGGACATGCCTTAGACCTGGTGTTCACCTCTATAGATGTTGGTGATCTGACATTCAGTAAAAGTAAAACAAAATGCCATGGTCAGATCACTTCCTGGTGCAACTGGACTTCCCCTCTGCAGGGAGGTGGGACCGATTTGGATGGTCCGCCCCCGCCACTTAATGGATCCAAATGGTTTCCAGAGAGTGGTAGGGGATGTTTTATCCCATGTTGATGGCCTTTCAGCTGATTCCCTGGTGACCCATTGGAATATGGAGTTAACCAGGGCTATTGACTGTCTGGCTCTGAAGTGTCCTCTCTGATTGCATGGAGCCCGGACAGCCCCGTGGTTTTCCCCGGAGCTGAGGCTGATGAAACAATTGCTGAGACGGCTAGAGCGCCGATGGTGGAAAACTCACTCTGAATCAGACCGGACACGGGTTAGAGCTCAAGGTCGAGCCTACCAAGTGGCAATGGCAACAGCGAAGAGGACCTTCTTCACCACTTCTATTGCATCTGCAGAAAACAGCAGCAGGAGACTCTTTCAGGTGGTTCTCAATCTATCAGAACCACCTTCCTTATTGGGGCCGGGTTGGGACCCCAAGATCTCCTGGAATGCTTTTGCGAAGTTTTTTGCAAATAAAGTTGCTCAGATTCGGAAGGAGGTAGACTCCACCATGGGAACAGGGCTGGGGCGGGAGAGTGCTAGACTCCTGTCTAGTCATGTTATATGGGATAAATTTCAATCTGTTACCTCCGAGGACAGACTGCTTGGACGAGTGAAACCAACCACCTATCTTCTTGATCCTTGTCCATCCTGGCTGATAAAAGCAAGCCGGGAAGGGCTGGGTGATGGGCTCCATGGGGTGGTGAATGCTTCCCTCTGCGAGGGAGCCTTCTCAGACCCACTGAAAGAGGTGGTCATTAAACTGCTTCTTAAAAAAACATCTTTAGACCTGGCCATTATGGCCAACTATCGCCCAGTCTCAAATCTTCCATTCTTGGGCAAGGTGATTGAGTGGGTGGTTGCTGAACAACTCCAAGCATGCCTCGAGGATGCAGACCATTTGGATCCTTTCCAATCGGGATTCAGGCCTCACCATGGGACTAAAACTGCCTAGGGATAAAGGTGAGAGCTGTTTCCTAGTTCTGCTGGATCTCTCAGTGGCCTTTGGCACCATTGACCATAACATTCTTCTGGACCGTCTAGAGGGGCTGGAAGCTGGGGGCACTGTTATACAAGTGGTTCCGCTCCTTTCTCCTGGGCCGTGTCCAGAAAGTGGTGGTGGGGGATGAGTGTTCTCACTTGTGGGGTACCTCAGGGTTCCGTCCTCTCCGCCATGCTTTTTAATATCTATATGGAGCCACTGGGAGAGATCATCAGGGGGTTTGGGCTGGGTGTTCATCAGTATGCAGATGACACCCAGCTCTACCTCTTTTATTTTTTTTTTAATAATATTTTTATTTGCTTTTTTCCAAGGCCAAATACATCATCAGTTATTCAACAAAAGCGATTTTACAGAAAAGAAGGGGGAAAAGTTGTAAACAAGAAAGAAATCATACTTTGCAAACAATTTTTCATGATCTACTGGACTTCCCCACATCTTCCATCCCCTGCATCTTTTTCAATAAAATAAAGTTTACAGCAAATTAATACCTTGTTTCCTGTGTTTTTGTACTTTCCTCAATTGTATATTAGGTTTAGGGGAAATATTATTAGTTCACGATTCCAACGGTCCTCAGAATAGAAACTTTACCCTAGACTTTAGTCATTTCACAATCAAAACTTAAATTCCAGCAAAATCAAAATTTGATATCTGAAGCTTGTTGTCTAAAAACTTAACAAATTCTCAACATTCACATAACTTATAATGTTTTTGTAAATAGTCCTTAAATTTTTTCCAGTCCTCTTCCACTGCCTCTTCTCCCAGGTCTCGAATTCTGCCAGTCATTTCGGCCAGTTCCATATAATCCATCAGCTGCGTGTGCCACTCTTCCAGCGTGGGTAGCTCCTGTACCTTCCAGTATTTAGCTAAAAGGATTCTTGCTGCTGTAGTTGCATATAAAAAGAAAGTTCTATCCTTCTTTGTCACTCTCTGGCCCACAATGCCCAGGAGGAAGGCCTCTGGTTTCTTATAGAAGGTATACTTAAATACCTTTTTCAACTCGTTATAAACCATTTCCCAGAATGCCTTCACCTTCGGGCATGTCCACCAGAGGTGAAAGAATGTTCCTTCAGCTTCCTTACATTTCCAACACCTTTTATCAGACAAATGATAAATCTTTGCAAGTTTGACTGGGGTCATGTACCACCTATATATCATTTTCATAATGTTTTCTTTCAAGGCACTACATGCCGTGAATTTCATACCGGTGTTCCATAACCTTTCCCAGTCTTCAAACATGATGTTGTAACCAATGTCTTGAGCCCATTTAATCATAGCTGATTTAACTAGCTCGTCTTGTGTGTTCCATTTAAGCAGCAAGTTATACATTCTTGAGAGCACTTTCGTCTTAGGTTCAAGTAGTTCTGTCTCTAATTTTGATTTTTCCACCTGGAAACCAATCTTTTTATCTTTTTTAAACATCTCTTGAATTTGGGCATAGAGAAACCAATCTCGCACCTTGTCCTTTATTTTTTCTAAGCTCTGCAGCCTCCAATTATCTCCAACTTTTTCTATTATCTCACAATATTTAGCCCAGCCACTCTCCATGTTAAGTCCTTTGGTGGCCTTGGCCTCCGTTGGTGATAACCACCTCGGCGTCTTATTTTCAAGTAAGTCCTTATATTTAGTCCAGACATTAAACAAAGCTTTCCTGACAATATGGCTCTTAAATAATTTATGTACCTTTACCTTGTCGTACCACAAATATGCATGCCATCCAAAAGCGTTGTTAAACCCTTCCAGATCTAGAACATCAGTGTTTTCTAGTAGAAACCAATCCTTCAGCCAGCAGAAGGATGCTGCCTCATAGTATAACCTTAAGTCCGGCAGGGCAAACCCCCCTCTTTCTTTGGCATCTGTTAATATTTTAAATTTTATCCGGGGCCTTTTGCCCTGCCAGACAAATTTCATAATGTCCTTCTGCCACTTTCCAAAACACTCCACTCTATCCACGATCTGCAGGGTTTGGAACAAAAATAGCATCTTTGGCAATACATTCATCTTTACAGCTGCGATTCTTCCCAACAAGGAAAGTTTTAATCTTGACCAGATTTCTAAATCCTTTTTAATTTCGCTCCAACATTTTTCATAATTATCTTTGAATAGGTTCAAATTTTTCCCAGTCAAGTTAACCCCCAGGTATTTCACTTTTTTAACCACCGTTAACTCCGTTTCCTTCTGGAACTCATCTATTTCTAAAGAAGTCAGATTTTTCGCCAAAACCTTTGTTTTTTGTTTGTTCAACTTGAATCCTGCCACCTGACCAAACTCATAAATTAATTCTAAAGCTCTTTTGGTACTAGACTCTGGCTCCTGTAGTGTTAAAACCAAATCATCTGCGAAGGCCTTCAACTTGTATTGTTTACCTCTGACCTGTATTCCTTGTACCACCCGATCCTTCCTAATCAAATTCAGCAATACCTCCAGGACCGAAATAAATAGCAGGGGTGATAGGGGGCACCCCTGTCGTGTTCCTTTTTCAATTCTGAACTCTTCTGTCACCACATTATTCACTATCAATTTAGCTTTTTGCTCTGAATAGATTGCTTCTATACCATTTTGAAACGCCCCTCCCACTCCCATCCCTTCCAAATTTCTCTTCATAAATTTCCAAGATATATTGTCAAAGGCCTTCTCTGCATCTATAAAAATTAATACAGCTCTTGTGTTCATATTTGTCTGCAATAGCTCCAAAACATCAATAATATTCCTAGTGTTGTCAGACAAATGTCTACCAGGGAGAAAGCCTGCTTGGTCTTTATGAATTACTTCATTCAGAACTTTTTTAAATCTACTTGCCAAAATGTCAGCAAAAATTTTGTAATCCACATTCAGGAGTGAAATAGGACGATAATTCTTGAGTTGAGTCTTTTCAGATTCCAATTTTGGTATCAAAGTGATGAATGCTTCTTTCCACGATTCCGGAGCCCCCTTCCCCTCCATAATTTGGTTACACACCTCCACTAATGGCTGAGTCAAATAATCTTTTAAAACCTTATAATATTTGGAGGTGAGTCCATCCGGGCCTGGGGATTTCCCCAATTGCATGTTCTGAATGGCACTTTCTATTTCCTGCTGTGTTATTCTGTAATTCAGGGTTGTTTGTTTATCTTGGGATAATTTTTTCAATCCATTACTTTTTAAAAATTGAAAAATCTCCTCCTCCGCCTGTGGACCTTGAGTAAACAGTTTTTTGAAATATCTCTGGAAGCACTTTCTAATTTCTTCTGGTTTCTGAATACTTTCTCCATCAACCTCCAAATTGGTAATAGAATTCAGTTTGTGTCTCTTTTTCAGCTGCCATGCTAATAATTTTCCACATTTGTTTGCTGATTCAAAAGATCTTTGTTTCATTTGTTTAATTTTCCATTCCACTTCTTGATTTATCAATTTGGCATATTGTGCTTGATGGAACTTAATTTCTCTTAACACTTCTTTTGACTTTGGGTTAAGTCTAAGCCTTTTTTCACCCTCTCGTATCTTCTCTAGAATCTTATCTCTTTTCCCATTCCAGAGTTTTTTCTTAATAGAATTTTGTTGAATCAGAAACCCCCTCATTACAGCTTTGCTTGCGTCCCAGATTGTTCTCTTGTCCACCGAGGTATTCATATTAATTTCAAAATAATCCTTCAACGTTTTTTGGGCCTTCTTCACAATCTCCTGATCTCTAAACAAAGTGTCATTCATTCTCCATCTGAAGGATCCAGCTGGCACAAGTCTCAGATCCATTTTCAATGCGTTATGGTCGGAGCAAGTTTTAGGGCAGATCTCTATTTTTTTAGTCTTAGGGGCCAGCCCTCTAGTTATCCAAATTTGGTCAATTCTTGTCCATGATAGGTGAGCCTCAGAAAAGAAAGTCCCTTCTTTACCTAGTGGGTTTTTGATCCTCCAAATGTCAATCAAGTCCATATTGTCTGTCAGTTCAAAAAAAGATTTAGGTAGTCTGCCATCTTTAGTCAGATTTTGGTTTTGTGACTTGTCCATATGTGTAGAGACGACTCCATTCATATCTCCCATCAAAATGATGTTGGTGTAGTCTATATGATCCAACATTATCTCATGCAGCTTTTTATAAAATTCCGATTTCCCCTCATTTGGTGCATATACTCCTACTATCAAAAATTTTTCTCCTTGTGTTTGGATTTCAATCGCCAAAATTCTTCCTTGTTCATCTTTAAATATCAACTTTGGTGCTAGGTTCTCTTTTGCATAAATCACTACTCCTCTTTTCTTGACTTTGTCTGAGGAAACAAATTCTTGGCCTAATCTTTTGTTAATTAAAACTCTCCTATGGAGCCTAGTCACATGTGTTTCTTGTAGGCATATAATGTCCAGTTGTTCCTTTCTCAATATATGAAAAATCTTTTTCCTTTTCTCAGGGGAATTTGCACCATGAATGTTCCAACTAAATAGCTGCAGAGACATCTTGAATCAAATTGTTAGCCAGTAGGAGTGTCTTTCTTGCCGTCAAGATCTGGAGGTATTGCACCAGGCGGAGGTGGTGGCCAGGCACCTGCTACTCCTTTCCGAAGGTCCTCCCCGTAGTCGTTCAAAAATTTTTCTTGGTCTTCTGCTGATCTAATTCTCACTTTTTTCCCTTTGATGCTGAAAGATAGTCCTTGAGGGAATTCCCACCTATAAGGGATTGTGTTGTTTCTCAATAGGCTTGCGAGGTCTTTATATACAATTCTTAAATCCAACAACTGTTTCGGTATGTCTCTGAAGATTTCTGCAGTCCTTCCCTGAATCACCAGTGTATTTTTAAAATGAAGGCCGAGTATATTATCTTTTTCTTGCTTAGATCTCAAAATGACCAAGCAATCTCTTGGTTTGTCCTTCTTTGCTACTCTTCCCAGCCTGAAAGCGGTGACAATTTTAAAGTCCTTGTCTTCTGCAATACCCCAGAACTTTGATATTTCTGCCGTCAAGTAGCTGATCAAATCTTCTTTCTCAAGTTCTGGTATATTCCTGATCCTAAGGTTGCTTTCCCGATTTTTCAATTCTGCCATGGACAGGTAGGCTTGCTGTTCATTAAGCTGTCTGCTCAGTGGTCTTACTTCTCCACTTACTTCTTCTATCCTCTTTTTGTTTTGGTCTGCTTTTAAATTTGCTTCTTCAGCTAATTTACGATTTTCTGCTGTTATTGATTGCAAATTTCCAATAGCCTCTAAATTTTTAGAAACTTGGTCAGTCAGTTTGTTAATTGTGGCTGTCACCTGATCAAACTTAGAGGCCTGCTCATCTGCTTTTTTATTCAACGCAGCCAGCTGTTCCAAAATTTCCTTAGATACAGGATCTAGCCCTCCTGCAGCCATGTCCCGAAAAGCTGGCTGTTTAGATTCTCCTTCTTGCAGACCTGTAACAATTGGAACTGATGATCTACGAGGCTGCACAGGCAAAGTTGTTTGTACTAGTTCAGATTGTTTTGCTTTTTTGGCAGCTCTTGTTTTTGCGGCACCACTCATTCCACAGCTGTCCATGTGGCAAGGTCAAATTGTAAATCCCATGGGAAAGACAAACCGAAAGGAAAACATCCAGGCAGAAGCTTTACAAAAACAACCTGCAGTTCCCAGAGACTAGATATTCCACAATCCAGTAGGGGGAGCTCCCCAAGAGTTAAGAAAAAAAAAGTGAAAAGTTTCCACCATTAAATTCCCCACTTTAAAAGTTCCAAGAAGTTCCAAAAGTTAAAAAAAAAGAACCAAAAACCAAGGGGTAGAACCTTCAAAAGTTCACTTTAACTAGCAGAGGGTAGATGTTCTTTACAGTGGTGCATGCAACAGTTCCTTATTTGTAGCCACAAAAGTAGCCCCAATGTATCTTTAAAGTTTTATATACAGTTACCGCAGTCTGATGATTTTTGTATCCAGACAGCCCGAGAGCTGGGTTTTGAAACTTTGTAATCCACAAAAAAGGGAAAGGAAGAGGTTGCTATCTATATCCTCTTGTAAAAAGAAAGTTCTTAACTTTTCTTAACTTTTCATACACTTTAATCCGAATTTGCAAGATATACTCCAACTTCTTAAAAGTCCCTCTCAGCGCTTCAGATTTATAGCTCTTTGCTTGGTGTTTAAACAGAGCCGGAAGACGGACTTCCTTTTTAACGTCTCCCGCTTTCAGCCAAATTTCAGAAATTTAGGGTCCCAAATCTCAAAGATCTTACTCACGAGTAAGTTGATTCCAATCGAATGTTCAAGGAAGAAAGGTCAGCGCTCATCAGCAGCAGCCGCGCGGCTTCACTTCCGCGGAAAGAGCGATGAACTCACAGCACCGCTACCCCCTCCACGTTCCGGAGCCCCTTACGGGGTCCCTTCTTCGTTTCCGAGGTCGCTCTTGGTGCCCGCCGAGTCCCACGACCACAGGCTCACTCTACCTGTGGTTTTTCTTAGCGGGTCTCCGCTTTGCCGTAGCGGACGACCCTTTTCCGCGGAGCCCCTCTTCACAGCGCGAAGAGGACCGCCATTGCTGTTTCGCGCCGCCTCCGGAAGCTCTACCTCTTTTAAATCAGAACCAGCGAAGGTGGTGAAGGTCCTGTGTGAATGCCTGGAGGCGGTTGGAGGATGGATGGCGGCTAACAGATTGAGGCTGAATCCTGACAAGACAGAAGTACTGTTTTTGGGGGACAGGGGGCGGGCGGGAGTAGGGGACTCCCTGGTCCTGAACGGGGCAACTGTGCCCCTGAAGAACCAGGTGTGCAGCCTGGGAGTCATTTTGGACTCACAGCTGTCCATGGAGGCGCAGGTTAATTCTGTGTCCAGGGCAGCTGTCTACCAGCTCCACCTAGTACGCAGGCTGAGAGTCTACCTGCCTGCGGACTGACTTGCCAGAGTGGTGCATGCTCTCGTTATCTCCCGCTTGGACTACTGCAATGCGCTCTACGTGGGGCTACCTTTGAAGGTGACCCGGAAACTGCAATTAATCCAGAACGAGGCAGCTAGTCTGGTGACTGGGAGTGGCCACCAGGACCACATAACACCGGTCCTGAGAGATCTGCATTGGTTCCCAGTACGTTTTCGAGCACAATTCAAAGTGTTGGTGCTGACCTTTAAAGCCCTAAACGGCCTCGGTCCTGTATACCTGAAGGAGCGTCTCTACCCCCATCGTTCAGCCCGGACACTGATATCCAGCGCCGAGGGCCTTCTGGTGGTTCCCTCATTGCGAGAAGTGGGGTTACAGGGAACCAGACAGAGGGCCTTCTCGGTAGTGGTACCCGCCCTTTGGAACGCTCTCCCTTCAGATGTGAAGGAAATAAGCAGCTATCCTCGCTTTAAAAGACATCTGAAGTCAGCCCTGTTTAGGGAAGTTTTTAATATTTAATGCTGTATTGTTTTTAACACTTGATTGCAAACCGCCCAGAGTGGCTGGGGAAACTCAGCCAGATGGGTGGGGTATAAATTATTATTATTATTATTATTATTATTATTATTATTATTATTATTGCCAGGTTTGTTGTATAATCTTATCACAAGTTATGTCTGGTGGGCAGAGATAAGATCACTGGTAAATCTTCCCTGCACTGATTGTGTTTTAAAATGTGCCATTGCTATGCTTACGCATTTGCACCAGTGAAATCAGAATGGGAAGAAGGGTGGGGTCGACAGAGCAAGCGTTTAGCAAGGGTGGATTGGAGCTCCTGTAGGAGGGTGCACTGGCAGAGGATCCTGGTGGGGTGCCATCGCAGCTGCCCCCTGCCCACACTGGGTGCCACGCCCCTGCAGGTGGCGTGCCATGCCCCCAGGATGTGTGCCACGCCCTCAGGATGCATGCCAGTCCCGCCCCTGCCTGCTCTCTGCCTCCCGGTGCCAGAGCATGAAGCTCCACCACTGGGAGGGTGTGGTGTGGAAACCTCTTTTTAGAGTATGAGTTCCTGTGTTGACAAAAGGGAGTGTCTGTTGATGCTGCTACACTGCCTTGTTTCTACAGAGGTGCTTCTTGATTTACCATTCAGAGAACATGGGATTAAAACAATGTTATACTGGTGTTTACCAGCCATGAACTGCTAGGCTGCCCAAAGAGGGGGGAAACTGACACTGTGGTTTAGAAAAATAAATCTATTCATCTGCTGCTGTACAAAGGGGGGGGGGCGGGAGAGAATTGATTCCCATATTAATCAACACAACTGACCATTCTTTTCATTTATTAATCGTGGGCACCTGTCATGCCAGGTGAAGCAGAAAACATTTATGAATTCACCCCAAAAGCTGAGCTAAAAATGACAGCTTCTCAGTGTGAATTTTGCATAAAAGTTGCTTGAAGATAACACTTGGAGAAATCAAAAAGAGATGCTGGCTGTTTCAGACCTTCTGCTCCTTCTGCTAGGGAAGCACAGCACAGCTTGTCAGGAAAATTATGACAACAAAGAATTCTAGAGATACATCTGAAGGATCCTGGTATATGTAGTTTTTCAGTGGGGATATATATATATATATAGCCACCTAAATGAAAATGCTGTCCTTTTTACTTGTCTGAAATCCCTCTCCAATTCCTGCTGGAAGCCCAAGAACTCTAGAACTTGAATGGAAGCCAAGGGACAACTAGTCAGGCAACCTTGTTCTCCTACGCTGCTTTAGATGCCATGGCACAAATTCGCTGCTACAGCAAATGCTACATCCTATGCTAGGCAACAGCTACCACTGCTATCTGCATAGGAGTGAATTCTATGTACCCACATTGGAGGTGTCATGCTGTTACCCATTACCGCCAAAGTGTCTAGTTAAGTGAACTCATTAATGATTTGGAGTTTTCCATGGCTCGCTCTCGCACACACTCCAAAAAAAATAAAAAATGATCAGGCTTTTCAAGAGATCCTATCAGATGCTTCAAAAGCAAAAAAAAGAGAAAGTGAAGTGTTCAATACAAACTTGAAATACTCAAATAGGTGAAATGACCACATTTTCCAAGCAAGAAATACCTTAACAGAAAACAGGGAGGGGGAGAAGGTATTCAGGCTGCAAACAGGAGCATCAATTTCTGGCTATTTCAATATTAACCTTAAAAAAAATCAATGCAGTTTCAGTGTCACAATAAACCAGAGGTGGGGCCCAGTGGTTCTCCAGATATTATCAGGCTACACAGGCTACAGCTGCCATCAGCCCCAACCAGCATAGCCAGTGGTCAGCGATAATGGGAACCTCTAGAGGGTCACAGGTTCCCCATCCCTGCAATGAAAAATTAAATTATGTTTAATTTAAATAAAGAGAAACAATTGAGGAAAACCTCATCTGCATAGTCATTAACTTTTCCCTTTGCTGATGTCAGTTTCATTGAGGTATTAGATTTGAAGATAATAGATATGTGCACCGTGCATTTAAAGCACAAAAGAACCCTGAGAACTTTAGCTTACCCCTGACAGGGCTACAATTCCCAAAATGCTTAACAAATTATAGTTCCCAGGATTCTTTGAGGGAGGGTCAAGGAATAGTGTATGCAATCTCAATTACACTTTTTAAGAAATTCATGTTCAATAAATGCATGACACTTATCAGACTCCATTTTATTTCAAATAGTCCTTCAGATTATTTCCTTGTACAACTTTGGAATGTGTTTAACTCTTCTAAAGCTGAGGGGTGAGGGTTCTGCAGTGTTGAACACCAAGCATACAAAGAGGGAAAAATATATACCCAAACAACAATTTCTGGCAACACGCCAAAAGGTAATACATCACTTTCAATAGTGTATTATCTTCTGGCATATTGATGAGCATTATATTTCAGACATTAGCTTGTATGTGTGATGCTTGGAATGGTTTACACCAAAATCCATCGCTTCAGAGGTGATATGTGTAATGTGTATGCTCAAAACCATCCAATTTTTTTCTTCTGGGTCTATAGGGTAGAACGTGAATTGGAATGCAATGGATCACTCTGAAAACAATCAATCATCTATGACAATTTGTGTTGCAAAATGATTTTGCAAGAATGAGTCTGTCAAAAGTCCCAAAATAGTAAGGCTGGTCTCCACTCCCCAGTTCAGTTTTCTTTAAAAAAAAAATCTCCCCCTGTAAAAATGGGGATAAATAATTGCTGCCTTCTGAGGCAGCAGAAATTTGGAGAAGGGGTCACCGCTTACCTTGCTGTGTGTCACCAGAAATTGTGGCTGGTGTGGGAAGCCAGGGAAAGTACCTCACACCACATCCCTGTGTGTGTGTGTGTGTGTGTGTGTGTGTGTGTTCTCTGCATAATGGTTTTTTGTTCATTTGTTTTGAGTTTTTAGGATATAGGTATGACAACAATTTCCCCTTCATGGTGGTTTACATTCTTATTTATATATATTTGGGAAAATGTGTTTATCATTGGTTTCAAAGAAAAAAGGTGAACTTTAGAAGCTGAACATGAATTTGGCATGCTGGACTAAACTCCAAGGAATATATATTATTGATCAGAGGGCAAGGACGTGATCAAAGGCACATAATCCATTATTTTTGCACCTGGTTCCACCATTTGTACATCTCCAAACTTTTGGTGTGCAGTTTAGTGAATGATTCATGGCATCTTGTGAAATAAAAGGTTTTGGAGCTCATAAACAGTATTAAAAGCCCTTTTGGGGTGGAAAAAATAGAAATCCCATGCCCTCACCTAGTTTTTAGGGAGCAAACAGTTTGAAAAATGGGGATCTGAAGGAGGTGCCCCTGGGAAAGAAACCTGCCAAAGTTCAGGGAAATGGTTCCAGAGACTATTGCGCCTTGGGGTAATACCAGCTTGGTTTTTTAAAAAAAACTGAGGAGAGATTATCACTGCCCTCCCCATTCCTGTAAAAACCTTCCATAAAGAAAGAGATGGGAGGTATTGTTTGTTTGGTAGGAAAAAGTACAATTGGGAAAGAAAGCAGCCACCACACTGCTCTCACAGCCGTAACTTAAAGAACAATGAACTACTGACCCTTTTTTCCCCAACAGACCTTTTTTTTCAACATCCTACCCCAAATTACGGACAAATAGATTAATAAACATTTTGTGGGGAAAGTGATTCACTTTCCTCCATTATCTCTTATGTGGTGGGATAAAGAAGGTTGTCTCTTTCTCTTTCTCACCTGAAAATAATTAAGAGGTAACCCAAGTGGTGTGTGTTCTTGATTGCACATTCCTAAAACTTAGCAGCTTCACACTGCTCTCTCTTTCTGGTGGCTATTTTCTGTCTCCTGACAAACCCTACAAGCCCACAAGTGGCCATACAACATGAAGCTATCCAAAATGTTGCCTTGGAGTTGCAAAGAGCTCTAGGGTTTTTTGTGAAAAGTGAACAAAAAAGTTCTCTGCTGCTGTTCTTTAACTATAACAACTCAGAGCTCTTCAGTGTGCCACAAGCAACATTTTGGACAACCGCACTTCTTGCAAAGCACACGGATCTAGAGAAACATAACAATATGGGAAATATAGAGCTATAATATACATTCAAGTGTA
Organism: Podarcis melisellensis; assembly: GCF_964234715.1. NCBI lineage: Eukaryota > Metazoa > Chordata > Lepidosauria > Squamata > Lacertidae > Podarcis > Podarcis melisellensis. The sequence continues at coordinate 42,162,445 of NC_138539.1, read as the reverse complement.
GAAACTTTAAGGCTTTAATCCAAGCACCCCCAAATTCAGCCCTCCAGCTGTTTTAAAGTGCATACACATAGCAGACTACACTCCACAGGAAAAGCAATCTTTCACCCTTCAAGTTTAGGAAACTTTATTTTAGTACATAGCGGAAACCTGAAGTCAACTTGCCTTACTTAATGACCCTAAATATTTCTCTGCAGAAGGAAGTGTCTTGGAAAAACCTTTCCCAATAGTTCCTTTCACTTGTCAAAAGATCCTGTCAAAAGATCGTATTTTTGTGTATAATAAGGGATGACAGGACAATGGTTTCATTAGGGTACTATCCAGACTGGCCAGGATAATCCAATCAGCAGGCATTATTGAGTATCTTGACAAACAGCAGACAAGCCACACCCTCAAATTTCTGTTGTCAGTTGCCTGTTTCTGTGATGCATGTAAAATGTTTTAGGTTGGTCTTGGCCAAGCAGTTTGGCAATTTCTGGAGTCTTTTTAAATTGCTACACACTTTTATTCTGGGACCTCACCTTTCGGGGCAACACCCATCATCCCTGACTAGCAAGACCAGTGGCAAGGGATGATGGGAATTGTAGTCCAAAAACATCTGGAGGCACAAGGTTGGGAAACACTGGACCAGAGAACGCCAGGCACCTCTGTCCTCCACTGCCTCCCGCAGTTTGGTCAAACTCATGCTGGTAACCTCGAAAACACTATCCAACCATCTCGTCCTCTGTCGCCCCCTTCTCCTTGTGCCCTCCATCTTTCCCAACATCAGGGTCTTTTCCAGGGAGTCTTCTCTTCTCATGAGGTGGCCAAAGTACTGGAGCCTCAGCTTCACGATCTGTCCTTCCAGTGAGCACTCAGGGCTGATTTCCTTCAGAATGGAGAGGTTTGATCTTCTTGCAGTCCATGGGACTCTCAAGAGTCTCCTCCAGCACCATAATTCAATAGCATCAATTCTTCGGCGATCAGCCTTCTTTATGGTCCAGCTCTCACTTCCATACATCACCACTGGGAAAACCATAGCTTTAACTATACGAACCTTTGTTGGCAAGGTGATGTCTCTACTTCTCAAGATGCTGTCTAGGCCTGTCATTGCCCTTCTCCCAAGAAGCAGGCATCTTTTAATTTTGTGGCTGCTGTCACCATCTGCAGTGATCATGGAGCCCAAGAAAGTAAAATCTCTCACTGCCTCCATTTCTTCCCCTTCTATTTGCCAGGAGGTGATGGGACCAGTGGCCATGATCTTCGTTTTTTTTATGTTGAGCTTCAGACCATAATGCACTAGTTACTTGGATATATAAACACTAGGGCTATGTTTCCCAATCCAGGTCCGGGTCTGATTCAGCAATCTGAATCTGGTCTCAATTCAGAAAAAGTTGATCTCAACCTGATGCATTCTGACCTGATCTGGATCTGAAAATCCAATTCTTCACTACTCCCATTCACTCACATTAGGAAACCAAATAGTTATAACTCCCCCACTCACACATATGTGCATGAAATTTAGAGACATGGTAGCCATTCAAAGAGGGGGTGAACCTTGTCAAACTGCAGATAGGTAGCTCCAAGAGTTTTGTGGCAGACACATTTAAAGTTTGTTTGTTTGTTTGTTTGTTTGTTTGTTTCTAAGACTGTACTGCCATTTGAGTGCTCAGTCTTGCCAGTTCTCATCGTCTTTGTGTTCTGGTGCTATTCAGTGCAATAGCTCAAGTCTCCTTCTGCTTCAACACTCTTACGTGGGGTCTGTAGTTGCCAACCTGGCAAGGGGCTGTTCCTCCCTTCAGTGTCTGCTTCCTTTGTCACTGCCTGCCTGCCTGCCTGCCTGTCTTGAACTGGTTTCTGTGAAGTGGTGGGGCTGAGTGACTCCCTGGAGTTTTCTTCCCCCAAGACTTACTGACGCACACAAAAGACAAAGAGTAATAAAGACAAATGCAGAAAGCAGAACGGAAATATACTCAGAGTCCTGTAGTGATTTCATGCTCTTTATTGCAGCTTCTAAAACAGTGATCGAATTGCCCCCCAAACCTCAGGCTTTTATATACATTATTTACACAATGAGTCCCGTCTGATTGGCTGATTCTGCTTCCCTTCTGGAGCCTGATTGGTCTTTTCCTGCAGGCCAATCAGTTGTTGCATTCTACGATCCTACTTGCCTATCATTCTAGGATCCAAGCTTTGCACATAACAAGAACAAAGCTTTCTATCCCTCCCATAAAGCCCTGTGATTGGAGGATGCTGGGTGTTAGGTGCCCGGCTGTAACTTGCCCGGCTGACCAGAATGAGAACATCCTCTCTCAGGTCTACTGGCCAAACTCCACCCCCTACCAGCCATTCAAATTTAGTTTATTGGCAGGCTAATCTGGCCATGAGGCAGCTGGCCAGGGAATTACAAGGCAAGCCTCAAAGATGAAACTCCTTGTTTCCCTGGAATGGAAGGCAGACCACAAAGTGCTGCAACTGCCGCCCACCCAGAGCAGGCTTAGTGGCTAGTCTTGCCCTGGATTTGAAGCTAGAGCTTTCAATAAGCGAAGTCCAGCTCTCTGCCTCCCCCTCTTCCCGTCTGTGTGTTATCCTTCTGTAGTGTTATTAATAACCACAACAATGTGGAAACTCTTTTGTCTTTTTTAGATATTGTTTTGCACCCCCAGATCAACATGAATTGCTACAAATTGATTCAGGTCAACCTAAACCGCTTGCAGCCGGTATCGCATAGCAAACCACTTCCCTGCAGTACAGACCATGATGATCTTTAAAATCTTCCCAAGAGACCCTGTTTGCAGTTCCCTGATTTGTACACGGTTCAGTTTTATTTGATCTATTATTTATTTATCAAAGTGTTTAGAAACTGCCCTCTCACCAAACATGAGGGTGGGGGTACAACAGCACAGGAACGTTTAAAGGAATGCGAAGCAATTGTGAAAATGGCTCAAGGGACATTTTAGATGACTGCGTAGGCCTGTAGGCATTAAAAAAAAAGGCTTCAAGAGCTGCCAGAAAGTAAATGCCAAATTTCTACTAAAAGACAGTTCCACTACATATAGCTTTATTCTGTTTTTATCCAGTTTATAGGGAATTCTATTGAATATCATTGTTGTCCTTTTATTGTTTTTAGGTAAACCACTTAAATCTTTTGATACTATAGGTGGGGAACTAAATATGCTCTTGATATGTTGGCTGCAGCCAAGGCTAGATACCCAAGTACCAGAAAGTAAAGTGTAAATTTCCTGTTAGGAAATGTTTTACAGTATTAGAATTTATTTTTTATTATCAGTAGGTATAGTGAATTTTGAGCCTGGACACCATGTGCTCTTTAAAAAAAAAAAAAGAAACAGTGATACTATACTGATAAATAGCTGGAGTTAAATCATTGAGATGGAGTTTTCTTGGCAGGGATACTGGAGTGGCTTGCCGGTTCCTGTTCCAGGTGGATCACATTTGGTCAAAACTCTCCACTATGACCTGTCCATCTTGGGTGCCCTGCTCGGCATAGTTCATAGCTTCTCTGAGTTATTCAAGCCCCTTCACCACGGCAAGGCAGAGATCCATGAAGGGGCAGTGATTGGACAGTGTTCTCGAAGCTACCAGCATGAGATTGACCAAACTGTGGGAGGCAGTGGAAGACAGGAGTGCCTGGCATGCTCTGGTCCATGGGATCACAAAGATTCAGACACGACTAAACGACTAAACAACAACAGGTCTTTGAGATGCATGTAGGGATCTCTGCATTTATATAATAAAGTTGTTCTATCTATTCCCAGCAATGCTGCTGCTGGAAGGCTAGCATGATAGATTTGTGGAAAAATAGGTTTCCCCCCCTCATATTTAGTTAATTTATTGTCAGACTCAAAGAGGATGATGTTCAGCTATAATGTCAGGTATATTGTTGTTGTCAGGACTAGCAGAATATTATGCTATTCAATTGCTGCTAAGACTATCTTGAGCCTTAAAGGGCTCATAATTCCAATTCAATGACAATGCTGGCATTTAGCACTCTTTTGTAATATTGGTTTTGAAGCTGTGCTCCTCTAAACCAGCTTAAAATGCTTCAACTAAACATATTTCCTTAGAAAGTAAGTCCCCCCCCCAGATTGCTATGGAGTGTTCCTCTAAGGAAGCAAGCCTTGTCACAGTTCACCTCAGAATGTCAGCATGTTGAAGGAGGCATTCAATCACATCCTTGAAAATTAGTTTGGTGTAATTAAAGTGGAATAAAGCACACTGGCAGTCTAGTGCAATCATTTTCTTAACAACTTAAAAAAACCCACCCAGACCTTTTTGCAGTTAGGAAAGTGACAGGAAAATGCAATGTTTTAACTTATTTTAACATGGCATGTTTTTATATTATTGTAACCTGCCCTGGGACCTCATAGTGAAGGGCATGTAAGGAATCCAATAAATAAATAAATTGGGTGGGATAAATGATTGGTTAATGGGCAGACATATGAGCTTCACGCAAGCAACTCAAGAAGAATGCCCATTGTTGTGTAATCTCCTTGCACACCTAAAATAACAAATTCCCAGTGAAGACTGGGCGTCCTATAATCTCAATGTAAGCATTATGCAAGCAAATCGGAAGGAATGCTCAATATACACAGGTCATGTGGAGGAGCCCATTGAAGCTGTAATTAGGAAAGTTACCTGTGTTTTTTCAAAACATTCTGAGAGAAAAGTAAGGGAGCAAACAATGCCAGATTTGCAGTTAAACCAGCTGTAATAGAATTTTAAAAAATTTAATTGCATTGTTCTCCTTTGCAGGAAAAAGGTGGGGGCTGTTATCTTCAGGTAAATTCAATACTGCTCATTAAAATAAAGCTTCAAGTTAAGATTATTGTAAAGGGCTACCCTGTTTTGCTCTTCCTCACACCCTTCTATTGGCCCAGAAGACCTTCAGAGCCCCAAGACCCTCTGACATTAACTGAGGGGTGCTGGTGAATCCTTTATTCTTGAACTAGGAAGTCCAGGGCTGTCTTCACTGCAGGATTTCCTTCCATGCATATACAACACATCTGAATGTCTCTCATTTGTTACCCTGTACCCTAAGTCCCACTCTCCAATCCAAGGAGAGAAACCCACTTCTCGTATCAGGTAATGCAAATTCCAGGACTAATTAGTGGGACAGGAGACCTTAAAATAATGTAAATATATTTCACATCTATCAACCAATTCGCCCCTTTGGTTTCACATAATACATGGGTAAGTAAAGGGACCCCTGACCATTAGGTCCACTCGTGACTGACTCTGGGATTGTGGCACTCATCTCGCTTTATTGGCCGAGGGAGTCGGCATACAGCTTCCGGTTCATGTGGCCAGCATGACTAAGCCGCTTCTGGCGAACCAGAGCAGTGCACAGAAACGCCGCTTACCTTCCCGCCGGAGTGGTCCCTATTTATCTACTTGCACTTTGACGTGCTTTCGAACTGCTAGGTTGGCAGGAGCGGGGACCGAGCAACGGGAGCTCACCCCGTTGTGGGGATTCGAACCGCCGACCTTCTAATTGGCAAGCCCTAGGCTCTGTGGTTTAACCCACAGCGCCACCCGTGTCCCTCAATACATGGGTAGTTGAGTCTAAAAAGCCTGGGACACAATTTTTCACAACCCTTCAGTGGCTATAGTGGCTCATTGGTATTTAGCATTAACTCTGGAAGTGTATACTAAACTAAGCTTCAGGGTGTATATTTTGCTCTAGGCGGCTTAGTGAGGTTTCCTTTTCCTTCTCCCTCCCAATAGTGTTTCCTTTTGTGTTGTGTCTTCCTTAAGATTGTAAGCCTGAGAACAGACTTATCATTGACAATCTCTTAACAATCGCTTGGGTAGGGTGGGGGTTAAGATCAGGATAAAATAAAATGAGAATAATAATAATAATTTATTATTTATACCCCGCCCATCTGGCTGGGTTTCCCCAGTCACTCTGGGCGGCTTCCAACAAAATATTAAAATGCAATAGTCTATAATAATAATTATAGAAGATGATATCAGATTTTTTTTAAAAAAACCCTACTGAGTTTTTTCAGAGAGCTCATAAATAGCAAACCAGAGGAGCTCAGTTGGTTGGAGCTTGATGCTGATAGCACCAAGGTTGCAGATTTGATCCTCATACGGGACAGGTGCATATTCCTGCGTTGGAGGAGATGATCCTTCCAACTCTGATTCTATTATTCTATTAATTTGAGACCAAGCTGGCGGGAGCTTGGGCATCACCAGTGCCTATTACTGGTGGTGGCGTGGTTGTGCAGGACTCTTTACACTTTGTGTTGCTAGTTTTGTGACTCATGGAGACCAGCAGCAAAAGAGATAGTAAAGCAGAGGAGTGGTTCTGTGTGCCATAAGGTTATATTCAGCGCAGCCACTCAGTGTTTCATAGGCCATGTTTATGGATGTTGGATAAAAGCAATTAGCAGATTTTAAGAAGCTTTAACACTTCAGCTCTTTGACAAATGGTCTTATAACAGCAATTGGTCGATTTATTTCCTTTTCTGCCAAACATTCACCTTCAGCAGAAGCACTGTATGCATATTAATTTTACTTAAATTTATTCATAACTAGATTAACAGTTCCTGGCAATAATTTGTTTTGCTTTTCTGCTCTCAGCCATCTTCTCCCTCCCTCCCTTTCTCTTCCACCACCTGCCGTATTTGCCTTCTGCTCAAGTATGATGTTGACAGTTACTAATAATGCGGATTAGATTTACTTACCATGGCAGGCAAAACATGATGTAAAGACAAAACAATAGGATCCTGCTTTCTTGCCCTGTGTTTAAGCAATGGCTTAAAAACCCAAACCAGATTTGCAAGGGCTGCTCTTCAATTACAATATAGTGAGACTGACACACATATGTGAGTTCAACTTACCATTGTACAGTGTCTCGTGCCGAAATTGCCATTTGCACTTGGTTCAGTAAGGACAGACTAGTTTGCAGGGGATGCAAGGAGCTGGAATGGGCCTGAGAGACTTTTCAGATATATGTCACCCTTTGCCACTTATCAGATCTGAATTTTTCTAGCAGTTGGAAATATCGATAGATCAGAGACATTCTTATTTAAGTTCAAACTTCTCAATTCCTCATGCACTTCTTCCAGTCTCCTGCTCTTGATTTATTTGATTTATTAAACCAAATGCTGGGGAGAAAATTAAAATGTAGTGATTCAGTTCAGACCAAGGGTGCATTTATTATACATTATGGATGTGTTTAGATGATGTCAGGAATTATGGGCATAGTAACTGAGATCCCTCTAAATCAATATAGACTGACCTCTGGCACCCTTCATGAAACAGTCTGGCAATATTGTTGTTTCTATTGCAGCAGTCAGGGGCATTTTTTTGGCTTGGAAAACAGATGAATCGCAATAGTCATGTGGCATAACCTGTAGTGCTTCATTATAATAAGATTGCTTTTCATAATTGGCACTGCTAATGTGAAAAGTTTTTTTGTCTAATCTAGGCCACAACAATATTAGCAAATGAGATTTAATTTAGCTGCTGGGAACCAGAGTGGGAAAACTGATATCACTTGGAAATTAGAATCTCATCACCTCCTACTACAAACAGGAAGACATCTGGGCATTTAAATGTAATACAAGTAGATTGTAAATTATATAATGCATGATGCATATGTATGATGGATGGGTTCTCCGAAACTAGTTTTGTTCTCATGCTTCATGATTTAAATAAGTGCTCTAAATTTCTGATAGGATATTTCTAGGTCAGAATGAATTAATTAAAACAACGAACAGGGAATCTTCTCTTAAACTAGGGGCTTTTATTATTTCCATTTGAACTTCAGTAATGTTTGAAAGAAGAGAATTCATTTCTCAGACATAAGCACAAAAACGCTGGAGTTAAAATGTATTGTGGTATGAATGCTCTATTGGCTGTGTCTTTTTGTTACCTACGAAACATGTTAGATATTAGTGTGAATTATGTAGTTGATCTGATTTGATATTTGGGATTCAAAACACACACACACAGCATAGGAACAGCATAGGAACATAGAATGCTAATGTATCAGAGCATCAGTACATCTCCTTCAGTGCTGTCTACCTTGGTGGGCTACAGCTCTCTATAGCAGGTTTCCTCGGCCCTCCAGATGTTTTTGGCCTACAACTCCCATGATCCCTAGCTGGCAGGACCAGTGGTCAGGGATGATGGGAATTATAATCTCAAAACATCTGGAGGGCCAAGGTTGAGGAAACCTTCTCTACAGGCTACAGGCCTTCCTGGAGATGCTAGGTTCTGAAACTGGGACCTTCTAAATGCAAGCTCCACCACAGAACTATGGCCCTTTCAATAATCTTTCTCCAAATAGACCAGTCAGAGTAATAAACAAAAGATTGTTTGCATCTGGGTTACAGGAAGAGTAGCAGACACAATCCTACTCTCAGAGGAGATGAATGAGTGTTGTTTTGCGTGGGCTGGGGGTAGGAGGAAATATTTGGAGGTGTGAGCCTACTAGAAAAAATGGCAATGATTTACCCCCTCTTCTTCTTTTAAACACAGTTTGGCCAACTGGCAAGTACCATTTTGCCCTATAGTGTCCCTCATGGATTGACATAGTGGCCGAACTAGGTTTAAAGGAGACATAAAAGTGCAACATTTCAGAATGTACTTCTTTCCATGTAGTACATTTTAATTTAGAAATGACTACAGTTGCTTTTTAAAAAGTCTTGTCTATAATTATCAGATTGAAACATTTTATCTCATGTAAAGACTCTGTTCCACTATAGGAATAGCCATCTCAGCTATGATGCTTCAGGTTCAATCCCAATTATTTTACTCAGCCTTGTAATACCAGAACCTGGAAGCTTCTCCTCCAAGAAAGCCACACTTCCTGAGGGCAGCCCAGCCAAGACAGCTTTGAACCACTTTATGGATTTGACAAGAAGAAGAAACAACAAGAAATAAGAATGCTATTATAGAGGATGATTGTAAGCCAAGGCAGAATATGAGGAAGTTAAAAAGAGGGCAAAAAGAAGCAGGAAAGATTGGGGGAAATGATACTACAGATGGATTCTAGCATTTTCTCACAATGGGAAGCTGCACCTAATGTATGAAAATTGCACATAACAGGGGGCAAGTGAATAGGTTGGAGATGAAATTCAATTCAGCTCACACTCAAAGGCAAACCTACATAATCCACCGTTTCCAAAGCAATGCAAGAACCAAACCACAGGCATCTTTTGAAATTCACACTTCTCTTATTTTTGTGGTGCCACTCTCTAGACAAGTAATGATGTGCACAAAAAATAATATAGACTTATATTTATAAAGTGTGCATAAAAGTGGATACATTTGTGAATATAAGATAACATACATTGTATTAGAGGACATTGTTCTGCCAGAATGTGTATATTAGACAAATTTACATATGAACATGTATATTAGGAGAAATTCAGACTAAAATGCCAACAGTTTTTCATGAGGGCAGCCTGCCTTGTCCTCTGGCCCCTGCTTTCCAGCTTGCAAAACAGACACAATTTTCTGTTTCCTTACACCACCACCCACTGCAAACCTGGAACTTCCCCTCCGCCATTCTGGCATTGTCTTTTTGCTAACTGTGCAGGGCACATAGTCTTCCTGGTGGCTTCTCTCTGTGTCTTTTGTTAGGTCTATGATTCGGCCATTCCAGAAATTACCTCCTGATTGCTCCTCTGCCAGGTAGTTTCCTGGACCGGAAAAGCTGAGTCCAGATATTTAAAGCTGAACTTTCAGTTTAACCCTCCAAGCATTGCTTAATTCTAACTTTTATGAGACCTGGGGATTTAGGGGAATCTGCCCCTTCCCCAACTTTAAAAACAGTTTAAAACAACTTACAATCAGAAAAATAAGGTGGGTGGTAGAGCAACTGATTTAGACCCCCCAGGATGCCTTACCCAACCTATCTATGTTTCTTGTCTGTCTGTCTATTCCACTTGACTGGCTGAATCTTTGTTAACTGTTCTTCTGCTAGTTAACCCACATTGGGAAGATGGATGGTGCTCCAGATGGTCCATTTGCCTGTTGGATGGTGTCATTTTGGCTAGTGGTGGGAGAGACCTTGTTCACAGCCCAATTCAGAATCGGGCAAGTAATTGCAAGCTTCATTGGAAAAGGCTTGCTTCCTGCAATCTCTTGGCATCATTAAATAGTGTCCAGGACAGGGACAAAAAATAGGTGGAAATAAGCAGTGCAGTATGCACATAGGACAGATCATGAAGCTGAGGCTCCAATACTTTGGCCACCTCATGAGAAGAGAAGACTCCCTGGAAAAGACCCTGATGTTGGGAAAGATGGAGGGCACAAGGAGAAGGGGAAGACGGAGGACGAGATGGTTGGACAGTGTTCTTGAAGCTACAAACATGAATCTGACCAAACTGCGGGATGCAGTGGAAGACAGTAGTGCCTGGCGTGCTCTGGTCCATAGGGTCACGAAGAGTCGGACACGACTAAACGACTAAACAACAACAACAACATGCACATATACAGAATCTCCTTTTAAATCCCACATTGTGGGTGAATAGGGAAATGACATTTCAATTTGTAACACAGCACTACGCCACTGGCAAATTCACATTCCGAACCAAATAATCCACTTCAGTTACCTCACTAATCTTGCCTTGGTTGCCTCAATACTTGATACAAGCTCTGGGATAGCTCTCCACTAGCACATCCCAACAGTATGCAGGAAATTAATCAGGGATGATGGGGAAATCACTCTAATTTGGGATCACACCATTTTGTACATGCATAAAAATTTGCCCATGTGCACACACATAATATTTTATCTCAAAAATACATATTTCTAAACATATATCCTCTCACATGAGAATTTTTATCTGGATTTTTTAATGTGTTTAAGCAGCAGAGAATTGCATTGCAAGATTCAGAGAAGTGTGAAATCTGGTGGATAGCTAAGTGCCAATCCTTGCATTTGTATGTGGATCAAGCCAGTTCATATCAGAATTGAAGAAGGGCAAATTCCTCAAAGTTAACTAAAAACTAACTTAAATCAGAACCACTCATCTCCCCACCACCCACCCTTCTGAGCTGGCAAGGCCTCAGAAGCAATGAAAGAGTTTTAAGGAAGACAATGGAAATTGAGTGAAATAATGGAAATTGAGTGAAATAATACAGAACAATACATTGAAAAAAATCTTGTTAACTCCCATCCCTCTTTTTTGACATAATAAATAAACAGCTTGTAGGTCATGCACTTCCTGGCACCAAGTTACAAAATGTGTCTGTCTTTGCTAGTTGAAACAAAATAAATGTTCTAACCTCTTGCTGACAAGCAGCAATGCAATTGTGGCTCCAATTCAAAGTGGGAGATGCTGACACATCACACTTATCTTGAAATGGTTGTTTCAGAATGACTTGTTTGATTTCCAGCATGACTAGACAAGGGTGGGGGGAGGGAATCATTTTTAACCAAGCAAAATAATGAAGCATTGGACTTGGTCATGTCCTGCAAATAATCCATAAAGATTTGAGCTATGCATTGAGATTTTAAAGGCTGTGTAGTTTATTTTATTCAGTAACCATAGTGATTTTGCATGGCATTATGCCAAAGAAACTGCTTTGAGCATCACTTGGTGGTAAGGTGGGATAAAAATGTAATTAATACATAGATGGATATAGTGTTACTGGTCTTTGACACTTTATCCATGTCAAGAAACTAGTGCAATTTGATACTTCAGAATTGAAAAGCTCTGTGCTCTTTTTTTTAAAAAAAGTTTGCACTGTTAGGACTGTGGGAGTGCAAAAGAAGCCCCCAGACCACCTAGGTAGTGAGGATGGGGGCTCTATAGTTCTTATTTTCTAACTCTTGGACCTACACCACTTATTCATCCTAAACAGTATTCTAGGACCCATGCCTCCTTTTCACCATTCCCCACTTCTGGAGCCCAAAGTTGTTTTCCTCATAATGTTTTATTCACTTGCTGTTAGGATCATATGTTTGTGTAAGTATGTCACTGTAGGCTGGCAACTGTGTAGGTGGAAAACAGGAGCAACCATCAGACTGTTCAGTTGGTGCTGCTGAGGCAATAGGTCATCCTGCTCTCCTAAAAAATCCCTGCGTTATTTTGGAAAACGTGGCCTTCTAAACAACAAAATGACATATACTGTTTCATATTCTACATTCCGGGACACAGGTGGCGCTGTGGGTTAAAGCCTCAGCGCCTAGGACTTGCCGATGGAAAGGTCGGCGGTTCGAATCCCTGCTGCGGGGTGCGCTCCCGCTGCTCGGTCCCAGCGCCTGCCAACCTAGCAGTTCGAAAGCACCTCTGGGTGCAAGTAGATAAATAGGGACCGCTTACCAGCGGGAAGGTAAACGGCGTTTCCGTGTGCGGCTCTGGCTCGCCAGAGCAGCGATGTCACGCTGGCCACGTGACCCGGAAGTGTCTCCGGACAGCGCTGGCCCCTGGCCTCTTGAGTGAGATGGGCGCACAACCCCAGAGTCTGTCAAGACTGGCCCGTACGGGCAGGGGTACCTTTACCTTTACCTTATTCTACATTCCCAAAATGCGTTCCTAAAGGAGGGAAATGCTGAAGCAAAATATGAACTTGAGCAGTTTACCAAATCAAACTAAAATGCCTACTGGGGTATTGTTGTTTTAAGTCTTTGGTAGGTGACAGAAGTTCAAAAGGGACTTCCTGACCTCAGCTGGAGTCCTGTGTTTATAGAGCAGTTGTATATTTATATAGAACACTCATATTTCTACATGTTTACATATTCAGTTTTCTCAGTCTAAGCTTGAATCTAATTTCTAATTCAGCTAACATGCTCCATATTTGAAATTTGACAGATCAATACGAGATACACAAAGTATACCATTGTTATTTACATAGTACATCTGACCTACTTGTTTTCTTAAAGAAAGAAAATTGCCTTTGAAATGTGCAAAGATATTCCCCATGGACAGATATACAGATAGATGTCGTAAGTCTTTAAGCTGATCATAAACCCTGGAATCCTTAAAACCTTTGGAAGGGGAATATATGTGTAGTTCAGAGCTATCAAGGTTGCAGAGCTTGTAAAAATGATCTTGGAGCCTTATAATAAAAGTCTGAGGAGTTTTGTCCCCTAGCATAACCTTGATGAAAAAGTCAAGAGTTTATGAAAGACCATGACTGAAGTTAGTTACCATACTTTCTTTGAATAAGTCTAATGGCATGAACTGATTACACAGATAGTTCTTCTGAGAAACTCTGTAGTATGTTACATCCAAAAGGAAATAAGAAAACTAGCAGAAAAGAGCAGGAAAAATTATCTCAGTGCATGAATTATGGCAGTGAATATAGGGGAGGGGACAGGTATAATGAAATATACAATCTATACCCCCTGGACCTTTTCCACCACTTTTGGCACATCATGCCCCTCTAGGCTTCTAAAAATAAATACTTTAATGGAACTGGGACTTGTCAGAGTACCCTGAATTGTCTGTTTTTATTCAGCAGTGGGAGAAAATGGTGTGTGATATCCCACATGTGGAAGAAACAATGACCTATATGTAACATGCCTGAAGATTTTGTATACTATGATTATGATAACAAGGGAAGAAACTATCTGCAATGCAGAATAGCATTTCCCCGACCAAGTGTCCTGCAGATTTTTTGGCCCACAACTCCCATCAGCTCTTGCCAGCATGCACTGTAGTCAGGGCAGTGGCAGCTTTAGTCCAAAGCATCTGGAGGGCACAAGATTGGGGAAGACTGCTGCATGAAAAGAAAGTGGACAAGAAGCCACCTGATCAACAGTCCAAGCACACTTTCATGAGGTGCAGTGCTCAACAATAAAGATACTCTCAGATATCTCATAGGCCCTAAAGGCTTGGTGCCCACTGATACAATGGAAAGAAAAAGCTCACACTTTCAAGTCCCCTTTCAGTGCAGTGTTCATTCCATAGGAAAGGCCCACAGAATATTCCCCACCTCTGTGAGGAACTGAAACTAACTTCCAGCCCCACAGTAACTGCTCACAAATAAGCAAAAAATCCCCACATGTCTTTGAGAACACCTAAAGAGCAACTGTGCTCTACTGAGATTTGTTTAGTCCTTCTATCCTTACTTATAATTATGGATCACATTTTTTTCCCCAGCAAAGTGGTAGTATTAATAATAATAATAGTAATCCTTGAATACTCCTTTTAGAAAGGAGTACATCTGTCCACTACCTTGGCAAGTAGAAGGATGCTGATATTTCAAGAGGAAGCAGACCTAATTTAGACCTTTTGTCATTTGTTCACTGAAAAGGAATTAAAGTCAAATATCAGGGTTCAACATGCCTCAAACAAATCTTTGAGCTTAAAGAGGCTTTCATTATATTCTCTTAATGTTAAGGGCATCCGAACAGCTCGAAAAGTCACCATAACTGTTTCACCAAACCTACTGCTAGCTCCACAAAACTTTTTCCTTGCAGCTTCCTTTCCTGCAATTACTTTTAAATGTGCGGAGACATAAAATAATAGAGCTGTAGGGTTGGAAGAGACCCAGATGTTCATCTAGCCCAAACCCCTGCAATGCAGGAATCTCAGCTAAAGCACCCAAAACAGAGGGCCATCCAACCTCCAAGGAAGGAAAGTCCACCACCTTCTGAGGGAGTCTATTTCACTGTCAAACAGCTCTTACTGACAGAAAGGTCTTCCTGACATTTAGTCAAAATCTCCTTACTTGTAACTTGGTTCAATTCCTACCCTCTGGAGCAGGAGAAAGCAAGCTTTCCTGTCCTGGGCTTCAGCTCCTTCTTTTCATCATTTATTTTATTACCACCAGGCTGGGCACTGTTTTCCTTTTGGGCGAAGACAGAGGCATTGTAGGTGTTGAGCAGTACTGCCCTCTCTCTGTAACCCAATAGCATTTTCCCATCTTTTCCATGAAGAACTACTACTTGCTTGTTCTTTCTCTTGCTTCAGACATAGCCCCCCAAAAAGCCTTATTGTTGCAACCCTGAGCTCATTCTGAGCTTTGGCTAGCCTGATCTCCTTGCAACTGCAGGCTACTCATGGATACTCTTCCTTTGTGGTTTCCCCTTTCTTCCATTTCTTATACATGCCTTTCTTAAATCTCTGCTTTTCTGTAAGCTCCTTATGCAGCCACACTTTCTTTAGATGCCTCCCATTTTTCTTTCTTTATGAAATTCTCTGTATCTGGGCCTTCAATATTTCACCTTTAAGAAACTCCCATCCATCTTGGATTCCCTTCTCTTTGAGTACTTCTGATCAGGGGATCTCACCCAGTACTTCCTTAAGCTATTTGAAATTGGCCTTCTTAAAGCCCAGAGTGCACATCCGACTACACACAGCTTTTCCCTTGTATCATGAAACCCAAGAGGAAGTGATCAATTCCTCCCAAGGTTCCCAGTATGTCCACTTTATCAATCAGTTCAGCAGTCCTGTTGTGCGTCTATTCAATTATGAATAATCTTTGCAATGAACTTTGGATTAGCTGATTTTTAGGTCCCTACCAGTCATCAGTTTAAAAAAGAAATAAAGGCTATTATTATGCTCTGATCTTACACAGCCCAGGTTTCCCCCCAATTGTTAATGCAAAGCCACACTTATTCATGCCTTCAGACTTCTTCAGCCTCTTGGTACATGGCAAGCAGAACAAAATTTGCTGCAAGCGAGGGATATTGGCAAGGTATGATGGAGATTAGTACAAAATAAATTCATTTGCTTGTCTTATTGATTTTCAGCTTCATGACATTATAAGACTGCACAATGCATTGGTTTCAAGAGGGTAGTTCAGGCTGACAAACAATGGGCTGGTATCCCCAGGGAACAAAAAACAATAGTCAATACGGATATGAGGAAATCTGTGCATTACTTACGATAGTGCTGTCCTATTTCCTTCAAAGATACAACAACATGTTAGCAGAGAGTGAGTCGTCCACTAATCCTCTGACTCTCAGCTTCTGTAGACCTGGATTAGTATGGCAACTGATAACACGGATAGCAAAGAAAGAAGTTTGTACACCAAGATACTTCTTTTTATGCCTAAGGTTGCCAACGAAAGAACTCTCCTATAAGAAACATATGGTAAGACCAAAGAAATCCAGGGCGTATTATGTTTGTTGGAACATTGATAGTATTTTAGTACAGCATACTTCCCTTGTAATGTATCCAATTAAAGGTTTGCAAGAAAATATTGTCACAATAATGTTGCACCTTACAAATGAATAAGGTTAATAATAAACAAATGCACGGAGGCTGCTAATTGTCACAAGCAGAAGAGAGCCATTGTGCCCATGTCCTTGCTTATGGGCTATCCATAGGTATCTGATTGGCTGCTCTGAGGACAGAATGTTTTGCAGGGTGCCAACTTTAAGAAAATATTGGGGGGACACCCGCATAACTCATCACATGACCCAGTGTGTGCACACCATTTGAATGACAATGTCCATCAACTTTCAGGGGGCCTGGCTCCCTCAAATATTTTATTGGGGGGCAAAGCCCCCTTGACTTTAGGAGTTGGCTCCTATAATGCTGTGCAAGTCTGAGTAAGCAGGGATCTTCATGCGTTCTTATAAGGAAGCATTCCTTGAACTAAGGAACACATGGGAATGCCTAGCTATTGCAGAAATTCCATCTGCATATACAGGAACAATTATTAAAAGTGCAAGAGCCCCATCTTCCTCTTCCTCTAGGGACACTGGTATGGCACAGCAATAGCCAGTATTGGACTCAGCAGCATGCATTCTTTATCAGTGCAGGAAATATTGAATCGGAGTGTACTTAATTTTTTCCTCTTAATGAAGACTTTGACTGTTTTTATGGGCTCCTTTTCTTCCTCTCTGCAACAGAATGTGACAATATTTGTTGAATTACAACAGACAAAATTAAATGGCATCCCAAAGTGCTCAAAAATGTAATGAAAGTGAATATGATATGCATAAATTGAAGTTTCTGAGTCAATGAATATCAAATTCTGTACCTCAATGGCTAATTAAGATAAGTTTGAAAGTATTGATCTAAATTTAGACAGCTGACATGCCACTGTTCACACATGTCTCATAAAGTTGTTAGTTTCATATTTGCAAAAACATATTTTGTCTCCTCGTTCTTTTCATCATAAAGAAACACCATGTGCAAGTTTTAGCACTTATTAAAACAGATCCCTTTAAAAGAAATATAAGAATATCTCTATGGCCTAAATAAAAGCTTCATTTGCATGCGAGTAGAATAATATAAATCCATCACTCTTCGCTCCAAATCACTGTTGTTCAGTTATATGTTTAAAAATTAATGTTTTTCTTCCCCGTGCTTCAGGACCCTTTGCAATCTGAGGAATAATATAGACTAGTGGTTTCCAAAATAAGTGGTACCACCAGCTGGGGGGGCCCATTGGATGCAGGGAGGGGCGCTCTAAGAGGCAAGAGGGAGACAGGGGGCTCTGAAGGTATAAATGGCTGAAAAGCTGGTATCACTGAATCATGTTCCTCAATTCTGTTGAATTAAAATAAATAGTTTAAATTGGATTGTGAATAAATGTGCAATTAATTCTTACTGTTTTGAATTTTATTGTTTACCTTAATGTGTCGTGCGAAGCACGATTCTGAATAATGCTTCTTACAGGGTAGGGAGCACTGGGGATGAGTTTATAGAAGGAAGGAATCAGTGGCACAAAAGAGTTTGGGAACCACTGATACAAACATAGAATATAATCTGAAATGATGCAGAAGTGGCCATTAGTGTTATTTCAATACTAGGAGCTTCACTCCAGTTCATACTGTTCTCCAATCCAGCCAATTTGCCAACCCCTTCACTTTATACCTAACCCAATCCCTTCCTTTTACACTTCATCCCAAGAACCATTCACCTCACAAAAACCATTTTCCCCTCACAACTTGCCCAAAACCTTTGCTCCTCACTCAACCTTCTCTTCTTTTGTTTACACCTTGTCAAAACCTTGGCATTATAATATCAGTGCTGGAGCTGGTGGTTGCCCAGTTCCAAAGTTTGTGAGGCCAACATATAAATCATAAAATGTCCTCTACTTCTACCAACTTCTTTGGTCACTTTTTATCTCTGCCAATGAGTTCAGCAGGAAAAGTGGAGGCAAGAAAAGACTTTGTAGTATTTCCCCCTCCATCATTCAATTACTCTTTGAAATAAACCCCTATAAATATTCGTGGCATTGTTCACTGGCAACAACACTGTTATTAACTCCCTTGTAATGATTTCCTGATTAAACTGATGGCATTCTTTGGCTCCTGCTTTCTGAAGTAAGCTTGACAAGATAAAGAGTTCTTGATGCCCAGCAATGACTCCGCTTTCAATCACTTTCAGAGGCAGCAACTAATAAGATGAGTGTGCAACCTCACAAGGGCCAACAAAAATCATTTTTTGCCAACTCTAGGCAAGAGAATTTTAAAATGCTATTCTTTTAATCTTAATATCCAAGTGTCTTTAGGGGCAAGTACAATTTTTCTCTTCCTCATTTAAAAGTTACATTTGAAACTTCACTCCTTACACTTTCTTCTGATTTTGATCACTTTAGCATCTCAGTGTTGTTTTTTACCTTTTTATTATGCAAAGGTATTATTTAATACCTTTTTATTATGTTTTCTAAGTGTGGCCAATGAACAAAGAGAGAATATTCCCCCATAGACTTTTGCTCCACTGTTTTAGGATTCTACTGTCCCATCAGAAAAAAAAAAATGGCCACTAATGTCAACTTGGCATAACAGTGAACCTCTCAAGGCAAATAGTCACTTCCTTAGGATCTGTAACAGCTCTGCTGTTTAATGGCAGGCTGTCAACTAGAGGCCACCTATGCAATTTATTTTTTACACTCAGTTACTGGTGAACTGCTAATCTTTAAAACTCATACAGCTAACAATTCACAGACCAGATAATCTTACAGTATATAAAACATTGCTATGTATAAAAGTATACAATTTTTGGATAACCTTCCCACACAGGATTCATTGTTTCTCCACCTGCATCTTTCATGGGGAGGGAGGCGTTTCACAGATGAAGTGTTGGTTATGAAGGCCCTCTTCCTAATTTTTGTTATGTACCCTCAGAAGGCAATGGCCCCTGGAGAAGGGCCTTCAAAGATTACTTCAATGCCTGAGCAATTTTATGTAGAAGAAAGTAGTCCTACACAGGTAGAGATAAGCACTAGCACTTGGGGCTGAAAATTAACTAGGACTAAGTGCAGTTATTCAAGAACTAAAATACATTTTTACATGGTCCTAGTCCAGATGGCAACAGCTAGAGAGCTTTGATGAAGCAGCCCCTCCCCCCCAAGCTATGTCCATTCCACATTTTATATTTATTTGGCTGTGTAGAAAAATTCACTTCAAGTCATGAAAAAATTAGCCTCATCTTTCTCCCTTCTTCATTCACAGTTAAATCAATAATCAAATTGCTATTCCTTTCATTTTCTTTCTCAATCACATTTCTAGTGAAGACCTGTTCCAGTGCTTTTAAAAGAACACTCCTCTTAAGCTTTCACTCGTATTGCATTGATGGAACAGCAGAGTGTTTAAACTATCTCCATTTAGTTGTGTTTGTGAAATAAGATAAAAAAGCTCAAGGCAAGTCGGGGCTAAAAGCAATGACTGCAGGTGTGTGTGTGTGTGTGTGTGCGTGCGTGCGAGAGAGAGAGAGAGAGAGAGAGAGAGAGAGAGAGAGAGAGAGATGATTTTGTAATACTTTAAAAATGACCTTTCCCCTCATCTGATTGCAGCAGTTTGGCCTTGACTCTATATACCACCTTGACAGGCTCAATTGCTTACTTTTTCAAATTGTAAATTAAGACAGAGAGACAGTGAAATCAAAACTTCCTGTTACTTCAAATTCCAAATTCCATAAAAACTGTATGAGGATATATGCAGTGGTAACTTTTTTAAAAAAAGGAAACTGTCTGAAGACATTTTAAAGGGATTTTAATAGTCTTTATGGGGGAGATTCTGGGGTGCTCCTGTGATCCTTGATGCAGTAGGATAGCAGTAGCACTCCCTAGCTGCAAAGCTGCTCTGTTGACACTTTTAAGTGCCTTTAGGATTTAAAGCTTGTGGCACTTAAAAATGCCTTTGTTTCGGTACCTCATCACTTGCCTCCTAGCCCAATTTTCCTCCAGGCACATTTCATTGGTGCCAAAATTGGGGTGTTTGGGCTGCTTCCCAGGCCCCACCACCAATGCTGAAAGGTCTTCAGCCGCTTCTCTTCACAGGCCCACCACCACAGCCTAACAAACCTTCAGTTCTTCAGGAATGTCCTCGCTCCCCAACATCCATTGGCAACTGTGCTGCTGAGACCGAGTGCAGCCACTTAAAATAAGTTGTTGGCAGACCTGAGTGAAGGCAGGCTTCACTCAGGTCTGCCCCATTATCTTGCCCAATACTGATTGATTTGAATCACAGGTGAGTCCCAAACTTCCCCTACCACAGCCGATTATACTTTTTGTAAGGAAACCAAGCTTTTTTCAAGTCATTTGGAGCCTTTAAAAAAAATATCTTTATTTTACTATCAACAGATGGAGACTTGTTTGCTGTAACTCCTGAAACTCTGTGTGTAAAGAACTTCACTTATTTGCAAAGCTAAGTGTCTGTGATTTATTCTAGCCTACATATTTTCATGGGGAACATTTGTTTAAAAATGGATGAGGGAAGATTCAATCTAACCAAGTTTTAATGTGCTTGAAGCAATTGCCAACTTTGCTACTGGACAGTAGGAATCTCTCTTCCAAACCTCTCTCTCTCCAACCATTACCAGAGTCTCTTGCAGCAACTTGGAGGGCAAAGCTGAGGGGCAGTCTAGAGAACATAAGAATATCTCCGCTGGATCAGGCCAGTGGCCCATCTACTCCAGCATCCTGTTCTCACAGTGGTCAATCAGATGCCCATCGGAAGCCTACAAGGAGGACCAGAATGCAACAGCATTGTTCCCTCTTGCGGTTTCCATCAACTGGTATTGATTGCATACTGCTTCCAACAGTACAGACATATACTTCTATTTGTGGCATTGCATGACAAATGTTTTTCTTTCTTTTTAACAGCTGACGCACACTGGGTGAACATCTTCATGGAGCTCCAAGACTTAATTCCTGGTCAGTTCCCTCCAGTTCAGATCCTATTATTTTATATGTGAAATTAGGAAGCTTTGCCTATAAACACACATTTGCACAAGCGAACTGGTTCCTGAAGAAATGGGGGGGGGGCATTGCTACCTTCTCCCACTTATCAAATGATAGGAAGGAAGCAAATGTGTTTCTCACCCAGACCATTAAAAAAATGAAGGGAGAATCTGTCTATTCCCTTCCTATCACCAAGTAAGCAGGGGCAGGGAGGAGGGGGAGCAAACAACCAGGACATTGGGGAGCAGGGACTGGGGGGATTCTGTGGTACAGGGGTCATACAGAAAACATCTTGCCCAAGGTCTCTTCAGACGTGGCAGTGCCACTGGGGATGAAACAGAATAGAATGTGTCAAAATGGCCATTTTATACATAAAAATACACTGGCTAAAGAAAGCTAGTTTCCAGTACAGCCCCCCATCCTACCCCGGCCAACTGTTTAGATGGGTTGTTTTCAGGAGCATGGGTTGCCTTGAATCAACTGTTTGTATGTATTTTTAGCAGATGCACCACTGTTATGTACTAAGCTTGGATCCTAGAACAATAGGCAAGTAGGATCCTAGAATGCAACAACTGATTGGCTTGCAGGAAAAGACCAATCAGGCTCCAGGAGGGAAGCAGAATCAGCCAATCAGACAGGACGCATTGTGTAAATAATGTATATAAAAGCTTGAGGTTTGGGGGGCAATTCAATCACTGTTTTACAAGCTGCAATCAAGAGCATTAAATCACTACAGGACTCAGGACTTCAACCACACAGTGAAACATTCTTAATCTATTTTGGTCTGATTCTGAGGAAACATTGCTGCTAATGCAGCTCATGTTTCGATCATGGCAAACACTCTAGGCCATGTGCTGGGACCATAAATTTATTCACTACTCCAAATGATCCAGGACAGGGGTAAGTCTTAGGACTCATTATAACTTAGAGAATGTCAACTTTTGTGCCGTCATGGCTGGGAAGTGTAATACCAGCTCATTTACTAATGAAGGAGGAGGTATTCCAAAACAACTTTTATTTCCTAAAGCTAAAACATATTTTTTTAAAAAAAATAAAAAAGAGAGAGACTACTTTGACCTTTCCGGGAGTTTTAAAATTATTTTTATGAAAGCAACATAAGTTAGAATCCACTCTACATAATTGTTTTGACACCAGGAACAGTCTTTGTTCTTATTATTCCTTCCCTGCCTCCTGGGGAATTTCTCCCTCTTACAGTAATGCACTGCACACCGTTTATTCTGGTACTTTATGGTGTTAGTGCAGGGAGCAACAAAGTCACATTGCAACATGAGAGGTCAGGGAAGATAGTGCTTGCTGTGTCGCTCCAAAAGGAAGAGAGTGGATGACACATTTTGTTGAGCTGTGTCGGTCAAGGAAGCAAGCTTCTGAATTGTACAGAAAGTCAGAACCCTGGCTGTCTGAAACTATTACCATGTGCTGAAGCAACAGAAGGTGAAGGATGCCATTCATAGTTAAAATGTGATAAAAACATTTTAAAGCGTAAATTTTTAATTTGAGATCCTATCACACTCTTGTCAGCCCAAAGGAGAGACAAAAGGAGATGCCACAGCAACAACAGATGCAATTTCTTTAGGTTTCTGAAAAGTATTTGTGTTGCTGATTGGAAACTAGTGGTGGTATTCAAAGAACATATGCCATCATTGCAAGCATTAACTGCTCTTATCTTTTCCCCCTGTGCATTCCCTAAACCTGTACTGGGTTTCTCCCAAACCTTCGGAGCAAAGTTTGAGAGGGTTATTGTGCATGCTGGGAGAAGATAGGAGATTTTTTTAACCTTGCATGACTCTAATCTGGGAGGGGGGTTACAGTCAAGCTAACCCACCTCAGCCAACCCAGGGACAACACACTTATCCAGACCCAAAATGGTAGGAAATGTTGCTAATGTTTAATTAGGGTATTAAAAAAAAAACCTACAGTAATTAAAGATACAGCTGAAAGTGGGGCAGAGGAAGGGGAGTTCAGATCTGCAGGGTGTTCCTTCACAAGTGGCTCTCAGTCTTCTCTTGCCCAGCTTAAACATACCCAGTGCCCCACCCCATCCCACTGTTTTTCATAAGGTTAGGCTTCCAGACCTTTATGATATTAACTCTGGTATTGCGGAAAGATCACTGAAGATAATCAGGCTGTGGATACTTTCTGCTTGCACTACATACTACCTCCAATATAATTTCTTGCAAAATCCATAGTTGGGTGATAATTTTATCATGACCAACCAACGTGTCACAACTTTCTGAGCCAACATTCAAGTACTCCAGAACTTATCAAGCTAAATTTTAACCAAAAGAGAAAACAAAAGATATGGAGGGGGAAATCTTCTTCTTTGGCGATCACTTGTATCCGAGTAAGATTGTCTTCCATAAACACGGTTTTAACAATGAGTCTTTAAGTGACTGTGAAGGCCAATTCTGGATCCACACATCCTTCCACAGTGGGGACATTGGATTCCAGGCGGGAGTTGATCACGGTGTGGATTTGCCAAGTGTGCTTTCCTCTTAGCACCTTTCTCCCTTGCATCCTGAGTTCGAGTGTCTTCAAAGCCCATGACACCTTTAGTAAAGACTGTTCTCCAACTGGAGCACTCTCAGGCCAGTGTTTCCCAGTTGTCAGTGTTTATACAAAAATTTTTAGATTTGCCTTGAGACAGTCTTTAAACCTCTTTTGTTGACCACCAGCATTATGCTTTCCATTTTTAAGTTCAGAATAGAGTAGTTACTTTGGAAGACGATCATCAGGCATCCACACAACATGACCAGTCCAATGAAGTTGCTGTTGAAGAATCATTCCTTCAACACTGGTGATCTTTGCATCTTCCAGTACACTGATATTAGTTTGCCTGTCTTCCCAAGTGATGTGTAAAAAATTTTGGAGAGACCATTGATGGAATCTTTTGAGCCGTTGGAGATGGCGTTTATAAGCGGTCCATGTTTCACAAGCATATAGTAAAGTTGGTAGTACAATAGCTTTGTAAACAAGCATTTTTGTTTCCCTGCGAATGTCCCGGTCCTGCACTTCATTCGGGAGAAAGCCGCACAGGCAGTGCTTAAGATGGGAATATCAAGAGAACAGATATAAGGACAAGCATGACGTCTTTTATCTTAGCAAAACTGGACTAGTTTTAGGTGACTAGGTGACTTGATTTCAGTGCAGTGGTGTTGAAATGTAAGCCTCTTAGAGTAACAGCAAAACACCCTTGAAGTGGCAGATATAAATTTAAATCAAAGCCTGAGCCTTCTAAATTAGGCCATCATTTTGAGGAGCTGGCTTAAGCTTAATTTGTTCAATTGCAACAATTCTTTGAAAAGGAGAAAAGAAAACCTGTTTCTAACAAGTCCTACTCTGAAAAGATGTAGAAACCTTGAATATTCAACAGAGCATGGAAGTGTGCATATTTTAAAGAAATAGCTTAACTTTAATGAAACTATAATTTTCCAAGCTTCAAAAAATTATGTGATGAACAGAAATGCTTGTATTAAGTTCAGCTACAGGCCACACAGTGACTACAATTAGTTTTTTTTGGTTTTTTTTGCAGTATCTGCTGTTATAGAGTAACTGAGGCTCCAATTCTGTGCACCCATACCTGGGTGCAAGCACCACAGAATATATTAGGACTTACTTTTGAATAAACTTGTAGAAGCATTGGGCTGCCAAAAAAGTTAACAGATTATGAATCCAGGTGCTCTGAGAAGGGTTGAGAAAACACGCAAATATATAAGGCTTGCTTATCCTACATATTTCAGTGACAATGAACAGATTTTACATCACTTACATTCTTACTTCCTTCGCCCAGAGAGGAATGGTTTGTTACCTTCTCTAAATAGTGCTAGTTCATATAACTACTCTCCACTTCCTGCTTTATGCTATAGATGAATTACCTTGAACTTCACTGCTTTAAAATCTCTCCCCTAATTTCCTTCCCTCCACTTCTTTCCTTACATAGTATGTCATTCCACCTTTGCTATCTGTATCAGAGGCACCATGTTGAGCTCTATAAAGCATTTGCTTCTGTTTTGCATTTCATTGTTCTCTGTTCAAAGCAGTCTGCAGGAAAGATAGGCAAATCATGGTGTCTCTCCACCACCTCCTAAAGAGTAGTTTCTTTGAGCTAATGTCTCAAGATGATTACCACTGGATGCATAAATAACTTCATGTAGAAGAAGGTTGCGTCAGACATTTTACATCTGTTAAAATGGTGCTAGATTGTGCACAGTGGTCCACTTGTGGCACTTCAGAGTGACCTTTTCAAAGAGATTGTTAGAGATCTTAATTACCAGTTTGGTGGATTAAAAAAAAAAAGCATCACACATATAGTAGCGGTATGCTCAACAGGCATGGAAAAGATTATATACCCTATTGCTAGAGAAATGGCATTATTGATTAAAATATTCAAGGAATCTGTCTGATTGTTGTAAGCAGCTTTAAGTGCTTGCAAGAGGAAGGTCACATCCATGGAGATTTACCAAGATGAGACACTTGCACAGAAATATTTTGCAAAGCAATTTTTGCAAAGCCATTTTCCATAATATAATGCATTTTGTATGTTATTTTCACTTATACGTGCTTTTATATTCACACTTCACCCTGGTATATGCAATTTTGTGCACAGTACTTGGCTGAAGAACTCAATTGCAAAATTCACAGAAGTGCACATTGTGAAGGATGGCTGTGTTTTGGTTTTCATTTTGTATCAGAAAGTGTGAATTATGTAGGTTCCTATTGAAATGCAAACTGAATTGAATTAACCCCCCATCCTTAATCAGCAGAACCATTTTATTGAAAATCTTCAATGCTCTAGAGATGCAGATAATGTTTCTAGTGTCTACTTATGCCAATAATTTGTAAAGCAAGCCCAACCATTCTATTCTTTTCACTCTCAGCACCTTTGTACTATGGCTATGAGTGGCAAAAAGTACCATTCTGCTCACTGTCACAGCTTGCGCCTGGAAGATTTTGGGGCTTCATTACTAGTTTCATTACTAATCTAAAGAAGGCACTTGTAAGTTGTGTTTACAGGTATTATTTGTGGAAAGCCTGTAGACAGAAATACCATCTCTAGATCCTCTCTGAGCTGAAAATGAGAACACACTTTAGAAGCATAGAACTGTAATGTTGTTGGCTTGTGCTTGGCTTGGTGGATCTCATGATATACAGGCATCCTACATAATTCAATACCCCATTTAGCTCTCATGTGGAAATATTAATTCTTGTCTCTGTTATTCTGATTTTCACTTCTTCACATTGCTTTCAATATGCCCCTGCTCATGCAATAAATTAGTCTTACAGCATTATATATTTTAAAGATCAGCAGCATGACAGTTTTATGATCATTTCACTTAAATTAACTGAAATTTCCTTAACACACATAAATCCTTCTGGTTTAATTTATTAATATCTAAAAAACCAAAACTCTATAATTATTTCAGTAGTTGGCAACCGGGATACAGTGACCTGATGTAGAGTGAGTGGGTGCAGTCGCTAGAAAACAAAATCTATTACATCAATTCTACTTGTAACAAGTTGGTGCCACAGCCTGCCATATTCTATATATATTCCATATTGGAACTCAAAGTAGTGTACAAAGGGGTCCCAGGCCCTGTCCAGAACCAATATTGTTACTTCACCATGTGCCTTCACACCATGTTACCATAAGAACATGATACTCATGGATCCAGAAAAACATGATCAGACCAAGTTGAAAGGCTCATCTAGTCCAGCATCCTGTTCTTACAGTGACCAACCAGATGCCTACAGGAAGCTCACAGCATTATGAGTGCAACTGTACTCTATCCTCCTTGTGATTCTTAGCAACTCTAAGTGGTCAGGAGTTATTAAGTTTAACTCCATTTGCATTTGCAATTTTGAATAGACCTGTGATAATAAATATTTCAGAAGGAATTATGCTGACATGAAGTACACTATACAAAATAGGCAACAAATTTTCCTCCCATGAAAGCAGTTTCTATTGGTTCTACGGAAAAGTTACTGCAGTCTTTATTTTCTGACTTTAACAGCATAGAGTGGCAATAACAATATAGTAAATCATAGTAGGTTATACAATATCAATCAATATCTGTAAAATATCCACAACATATTCATAAACAATTCATATGCGCCCTAGTTAATATCATGCTGGGTATTTTCTTGTATCCTGTTACACCAATATATTACAATAGACTTATTTTTAAATTACTGGATTGTCTTGAAGCCTTGCAAGTGTCAAATATAAATAGAACATACATTCATAAAAGCTCCCTACAATTTGTACTTATAGTTTGTTGCTGAACATAGGTAAAGGTAAAGGTACCCCTGCCCGTACGGGCCAGTCTTGACAGACTCTGGGGTTGTGCGCCCATCTCACTTAAGAGGCCAGGGGCCAGCGCTGTCCAGAGACACTTCCGGGTCACGTGGCCAGCATGACATCGCTGCTCTGGCGAGCCAGAGCCGCACACGGAAACGCCGTTTACCTTCCCGCTGGTAAGCGGTCCCTATTTATCTATTTGCACCCGGAGGTGCTTTCGAACTGCTAGGTTGGCAGGCGCTGGGACCGAGCAGCGGGAGCGCACCCCGCCACAGGGATTCGAACCGCCGACCTTTCGATCGGCAAGTCCTAGGCGCTGAGGCTTTAACCCACAGCGCCACCTGTGTCCCAATGTTGCTGAACATGTTACCTGAAACATATTACCTGAAACATACTGAAACATTCAGAAATTCATATCAACACAGATGGAAAATTGATTTAGGATTAGCTATCTCATTAGCTATCAGTAATTGTATGGTTGCTGAACATATTACCATAGTATTCATAGTCAAAACAAAAAAAATTCCTTCCAGTAGCACCTTAAAAACCAACTAAGTCAGTATTCATAATTATATTGTATATTTTGCTTAATTTGTTTTTGGCTTGTTAAAATAAAATTTCAAACTCTAATCTCTTTAAGAGGACTTTGTTTCCTTGGTAAATAATTACTAGATGTACTATTTGTAAATACTAAAACAAACATGGGTAATGGGGTCCTATTTCATTATTTATTACTCCATAAGATTTAAACATTCCATACTTAAATAGATTTCTCAAGTCCTGTCCACCCATTATCATTCTATAATTACAAAATACCTAACAAGGTACCTAACAAGGTGTCACACTATAATTCCTCATTGCAATGTGCATTGTTTACAGTGATAATCCTAGTCTTAATTTTCCTTTCTTTGTTTTCCAATAAGGGATAGGTTTGTTTTGATCAGTTCCCTATAGAATTTACTGTTGAAGTGTCTTTTTAAGTTTCATCAGTTGTGATGAAGTTTTTCCCGTTTCTCTGATTTTTGTTTTTTAGAATTTGCTCAAAACCATTTACCAGATTGTGTACAAATAATATGTCTTCTGCCTTCATTTTGAACTTTTCAACCCTATCTTAAGACCACTTATCGCCTTTCTGATTCTTACTGATTCAGTAAGAAGCTCATAGATAAAGTAAATAATAGTTGGGATAGGGGACATCCTTGCACCATTTACTAAGACATAAATAGATGAATTAACTGAACCCACATAGAAAATTATCCTGCTAGACCAATGAAATGTGGTTTCCATTCTAAATTATCAAAAGCATTCTCAGCATCTAAGAACAGAAGTGCATCTAGGCTTAGTTATCATATGTGTTATGTTTTTATGTCCAGTTTTACTTTACAATTTTAAATAAAGACTTTCTGGTCATCTGCAATGAATCTCCAAACAATTATGTTGCCTTTTTTCCATAATAGCGGTCCACGTTTAAAACCCTGATATAAAAGAGCAAAGCTCAATAGGACTCTACTTTGGAAATGTTTTTGTTTTACTTCAGTATTAATCAATTTGGCTTTCTCCACACTTTTTTTTTAAGTATGTTTTTCCATAACTTCATTTATTGCAGCCAGAAGGGGATATGCTAATTCATTAAGAACATTTTATAGTATTCTGCCATGAAGCCATCTGTTTCTACCACATTTTTTAAAAGTTCTGCAATGCACTGTACAGAGCTCAGTAATTGTAAGCAGCTTTGTAGATTTTCAGTATCCTTTTCTGTTAGACATGGCAGTTTAATATTTCTAAAAGACAACAAGAACAACCCTGAACTCCCTGTTCATAATGGCATTCTGAGAAATAAAGTTCCTCGTAACATTCTCTAAATTTATTAAAGGTGTATTTTGGAATTATGTAAATCTTAATCACATTTTTTAAAATACCATAAGCTTATCTGGTTTGTTGTCCTTCTCAAAAATGCAGTTTCAATAAACATAGTAGTTAGTAGCAATTAGTGGCAATGATTATTAAAGTTATAAGTTTAATGTGCAAAAAATGCTTTGTTTGAATGCATTGCAATTAAAATGTTGTAAAGGGAAGTTTACCTTAAGCAAGAGGTTCCACTCTGGCAGAAGCATCAGAGACGGCTGGTATTTTTCCAATGTACTACTTGGTTATTTTGTAACGTTTATCTTATTGTAACTAGTATTTAAGACTGTTCTGCAGGGAAGCTTTGGAACTCATTCTTGTGGTGCAGATAATTCACTTCTATACACGGTCCAGACCACTGAACAACTCTAACAAAAATCCCAAGAAGCAAAGTTCAGAAGGATAGTGATTAGAACCACTGTTCATACCTAAAAATATAGACACAAAGAGATTGTTGAAATGTGAGGCAGGTTTTAGTTCATCCAGTTAATGGTAAAGATTTTATAATTTGATAAAGTTAACCTTTAAAGCATAAAAATCTCTGAGTGCTGTACAGACTTGTGCAGAAGCATCTCTGCATTATGCTGTGGCATAGCATGGTTCTTCTACATGTCTTGCTTCCTGCAGTGCGTCCCCTAAGTTTATATGAGGTGCTGTCCTAGTTTAAAGAAATTTAGAAGTGCTCTAAGAATGGACAGAAAAATGGAAGACTCTTTTGCAGGGAAAGGAAACTTTTGAAAAACTGGAGGACAGACTTTTAGCACAGAATTGATAAAAATTCATTCTACTTGCAAAATATCAAAGCTTTTTACATTGATTTGATAGGAATGTTATCTGTCTGCTGAAATTGTGATGGCACACCTATTAACACCAAGAAAATCTGTGTTTATGAATGTAAATGAACAGTGCAATATATGAATGACAGAAAAAGGGTTTCTTTTGACATTGACACATGGTTGGCCAGCTGTTGTTCATCACCTTCATGTGTGTGCTGGCAGTGATAAAAACACTCACATTGCTATTCACACATTACAGAATATGCCCATTGTGATGAGGGAACTCTGCAGTGTGTATTTAAAGGCTAAACGTCCAGAGTCCTTATTTTCATTTTATTTTTGAGGGGTGGGGGGTATACGCTGAGAAAAACAAACCACCCTCATCTCCAGCAGGGTATAGACGA
Source organism: Podarcis melisellensis (assembly GCF_964234715.1). NCBI lineage: Eukaryota > Metazoa > Chordata > Lepidosauria > Squamata > Lacertidae > Podarcis > Podarcis melisellensis. Next base: position 42,131,993 of record NC_138539.1, on the reverse strand, counting down.
TACAGCCTTGTGAGATGCAGAGTATACAAAGACAGAAAATTTTGTGAGAAAGTGCGATCCCTCTGGAGAGCTTCAAAACCCAGGGTTGACACTGACTGCTGCAGTTCAGTGCTGTTCACCTCTCTGATGCCCCACCAAACACTTTTCTACAGCCTATGCATAGTAGGAATATCTGCAAAGCCAATGGCCATGATGTGGGCTTTCCCTTGATTCATGAATGTATTCTGTTAGCTTGATTCAATCAGAGTAAAAGGAATGTATAAGTTACTGGAATTTGGTCATTGGTCCTAATTCTGTAGCGACCTCTGAAGTGACAGGAAACCCATAGTAAATATATACAGCACAGTGTGATTTATCTCTGTATAGGGAAATAGAATGAGCGTGATGTTCTGAATCTTGCAGGATTGGACAGGAGTGTCTTTGAACCTATAGGACTGTGGTCTAGCTCTAGAATCTAACACAGGCATTCACATCAGTCTATTTCCAGAGTTTGGACTGAGATCAGGGCTTATGTAGCTGAAATGGCACCATCCATGCACAAGAGGCAGTAGTATCTCCTGTTGGTGCATCTGCTGCTCCTGCTCTGGCCCACTCCAGCATAATCCCTGTGAGCTGCAACAAAGATGGTGTTGGGAAGGCAACTGTGTGGCTCTGCTCCGCCACGCCAGTAACTACTGACAAGAGGGAGTTATCAGCAGGCTTGGGAGAACCCCAAAGAAATACATTTCACATAAGGAACCCTAATGGGAGGGGGGGCAGAACAAGGTGGCTTTGAACCAGCACAGCAGCACTCCAAACTGCAACATTTTGTTGCAAGGTCCCACTGGTCTAGATATAAAAAGAGCTATTAGGTATATCCACGCTCTATTTGACTTGGATCAGCAGTGTTCCAGTGTAACCACCGTGGACTTAGCTAGCTAGAAAACGAGAACTTCTAATTAATACAAAACTATTCTTTCATTTGCAACTTCCTGATTGACATTTCTCACCCAAATGAAAGTACCCCACTTTGATTTGAAATGTTTAAAGATGTCTTCACAAGTGTAATAAAAATATTCAAGGTGATGAAAGACCAGGAATATGATGATGTTCTTGTAATTATTGCAGAGCTTGCAGGTACAAACCATCTGGCAGAACTGTTAATTTCCTAGCAGCCTATTCTCTCAGAGCAAGTTAACTTTCAAAGTGAGCATCCATTTGTATTCCAAGCCAGTGTTTGCAAAGGTCATTCTCTCAAGTCAATACACAAAGACAAGGGATCTAACAGAAACCTGTGTGTTTATTCACACGTTGGTCATGCAAGAAAAGCAGTTGTACATAAATTTCACATAACTTAACATAGCAGCAACACATTAATATTCTGAGCTCCCAGGTTCCTATTTTTAATCAAATTAAATCTGAAAATCTAATGACATCTTATCCTAGAAGAGCAGTTCTCCCAAGTCCAATTCTTATGAAGTCAGCCTGAAACTGCAGCCTCATGTAGAACAAAACATATGAGCCAGCATTACCATGATGCTTCCCAGTTGCAATTCCTATGGCTGTAGTGGCTCCTTTTTCACCTGCTACCAGCTCTCATGAGTTACACCAAAGGTCTCACACTCATGCAGATAGTAACTGCCTCTTACATTACTTCTGCCACATGCCATGGGGTTACATGTCTCAAATTTTAGTCCAAAATAAATATGGAGCCTTAGAAAAATTCTCATCTTGTTCAACACAAAAATACAATTTTTTTTCATTAGAAAGTTTGGTTGGATGCCATGGGTATCTCTACAGTAAAGGAAAATCTTTCAACTACCTCTGTTTTTCTCCTGGAAGGACACCTGAGAGATGTGGTTTTGTGCAGGATCTGAAAACTTGTTATCCATCCCCAGCACAGCCACAAAATTACAACTCCATCCAGGAGACTTGAGCTGCCTTGTATGTGCAGTGCAAACTTGTCACATGCTCTGTCATTGACAGCTTTGCAAACTGGGTCGGGTGCATTAGCAAGTTCACAGGGAGCTGGCAGAGACAGTATAAGGGGCAATACAAGCACCACATGCAAAGAGGCCGGAGTGTTTATTAAAAGCAGATGATCTATAGTCTTGCTTCTTCAAAGAGTCTTATTTTTATTTTGTTGAGGAAATGAAAAGCAATTTTCACAGCTAAAAATTACCTTTCCATAGAGCCTCCACTGTAATTCTGTTATCTTTATTTTTCCTTCAGGCAACTCACTTCCTTTTGTGATGAAGATGAAGGGGAGAAAATCACGATAATACCATTTTTACCTTCTACCACATTGCGTTTCATTTTGATGCATGTGAAGACAGCGAATCCCTGTTGAGTGCCTAGTTCTCTTCACAAAACCTCATTAGTTTTCTCTTTAGTGTATTGACAATTCTCTGGCATTTATGGCAATCATTTAGAGGCCCAGGATGGCTGTGTCCCATATATCCACACCATCAAATAATCCTTGTATTTGTTTGAGTGGGTTTTACAATCATGAATGATGCCGGCTCAACAGCCCTAGAGACTGAAGTGCTCCACTGAATTCTTATACCAGGCACAACACATGTCTTCATAGGCTGAACAATGTTTTCTTGTATGAGGAGTTAACAGTGTTTGCAGCTACAGAGCTAGTGGCTGAAGCTGAAGTGCCATTTCAATGAAGAGGCGGGTTCATATGTATAACTAATTTGAGGCTCAAGGGGAAGGAAGGGGAGGAAGTAGTCTGTGGCAGAGGCACTTACCAGCAATGTATCGTCAAGTAAGACAGAGTCACATTAGGCTAGAACAGTGTGTAAGGTTCTCACAAGAGCATCAAGACTGGGCAGGTTAGATGCCGTCCTATTCTGAGGGATTGGAGCCTGACAAAATTCAGACAGGCAAGTGCAGAGAGGTGAGGTTGTGCAAATGGAGTCCAAGAGTTAAAGCTCACTCCAATCCATGTTGTGATCCCAGTCCAGTTTTGGGCCCTCTGCTGCTGCTATGTACTGAAGAAAAACCAAGCACATGGTGCCATTCACTTAATTCACATTCAGTTTAGTCTGTCCTTGACATGCTCTCTTTCCAGGAGTAGAGAGTTTTTGATTTGTCCCTCTATATGCTTTCTAAAGTGATGCATCCTTAAGAAAATGATACAATTTGCCTTTTCTCTCAATGGCCAACCCCTCTGATGAATTGTCCCCAGCTCCAAACCCACACCAGTCAGTTGCCAACCATTTTGGTTGTGCACAACAGAACCATTTATAAAGGGTGTTGGTTGGGAACATGGTAACACTGCACTTCATTACTGCCCTGTGTGATATGCTGATGCTGCTGTGCTACCATGTTGCACAATTGACAATGACTCATAAGACTGGGCTAAGAATGTTTCTCTCTCCAAATCTCACATCACAGCATTCAGCATAAGGGAATCAAAGCAGTTTATGCCCATGCTGGAAAATGAGCTACATGATTTCCTCCTGTTTTAGAACTCTGTATATTATCTTCTGACAAGTAGAGCTTTTAAATTAATAGAAAATGCCATTTCACAGTGTTTAAGTCCTGTTAGGGGAATTCATTGGTGAATCTAAAAGTCCTTGGAATATCTTAAAACTTATTTATTTTCAACCAAGTGCCTTTCAAATTATATCATCTCATATTAATTCTCTGTAGTAAGCCTTGTTTACACACACACACAAACACATGATTAACAAAAGGAGGTTTCTTTTTAAAATAATAATGGCGAAACATTTTTGCTTACACTTAATCAGCTGCTCTGATAAAAATGAAACGATGGATGTTTCCAAGGCGAAAGTTATAGAACTATGAAGATGGAGCTATGAGCAATACAAAAACAAGCAAACCGGGATGCTGTGGGGGTGGAGTGCTTTGACCTCCTGGCCTCATATGCCACTATAGTGGTCACACAGCTAAAGAAAAAGCTTCTGCCACAACAAGAGCTGAAGCTGGAGATAAGAATGTGATGATAAAAGAAAAGCTTGCTAGGAAGCTAGGATCATTAGAAGCAGAGGTGGAGCTAGCTGCACCGGCACGCGGAGCGGCACACATGCTGTGCACCCAGGGACAGGGCTAGCTGTCTGTAGGGGTGGGGCAGGCTGCCCACAGGGGCGGGGCTAGCATTCCAGGGGGGGCTAGCATCTGGGGGGCACAGCAATGTCACCCCCCGGGATGACATACACTGTGGACCGCACCCACTGCAACCCCCTTCCTCCGCCAGTTAGAAGATCCATTTTTAGGCAGAACTCAACATTACATTTCCTAATGATTTTGTCAGAAAATTAAGGTATGTTGGATGCACAAATAATCCCTTCAGCTCAATTAACTAGAACTTCTAGTCATATCTCTCTCTCTCTCACACACACACACACACACACACACACACGAGAGAGAGAGAACACTAGAATTGTAATGATCCAGTTCCAAACTTCCTGGAATGAACAGACATCTTCCTAATCATCTGAACGACCTTTTTTTAAGAGTAAGATTTTCTTGGATGGATAGAATAGCCTTTGGCCACTTTCCACAGAAAGCAGAGGGAGGACTCCTTATCAGTTCCCACTCTTTCAATCCTCCCCTTCATAAACTCAAGAAATTGCAAGGCACTTGAACTCTGATCTATTTGCACAAGGGTCTGATTATTTATATTTCCAGCTTGCCTTCAAATCACAACTTTAATATAATGCATTTTAAGTTGAAACTCTGCCCTTGGATTTATTATGGAGCGGAAGAATACGTGATAAATTTCAATCACAAGGACCAATATGGCATATTCTTCTTTGAACCAAATCAGCCTCCCAACTCAGCAATATCTGACAGATCAATCTTTATAACCTACGTGACCAGTGAACACTGCGTTCTGGACAGATTCATTTAATGATCAGCTCTCTCATGCATCCGTACCACCAAAGGAAACAGTTACATTTCAACGTGGCTTCAGGTGTAATCCAGATGATCCTGATTCTGCCTGACTCATAAAGAACAGTGCCATGAGCCTCCTAACTGCTTGAGAAGAACTGCAGGATTTACCATTCTGAATTATGTCTGTCAAGCTGGCATGTTCATTCCGTCTTTAGCATTACATCTTCCTGGGTAACAGATGGAGCTAGTAACTCTGAGCTTTTTATCATTCCGGCTAGCACTGCCTGTCATAGCTTTTTAAACCCAAAGACTGCAAAGTTTTAAAAAAGCTAAAAACGAAACTGTACACACAAGTGGCATGTTTGGGGAACAATAAAAAGCAATTTGACCCTTAATCATTCTGCTCTTCTGCCGCAAAGCAAACTTTCTGTTTAATAGCTGCAGTTGAAATAAAGAAACCTGTTGCTTGCTTTTCTCCAATGTGCTTTGAGAGAGAGAGAGAGAGAGAGAGAGAGAGAGAGAGAGAGAGAGAGAGAGAGAGACTCTTCTACACTTCTGAATTCACTCAGCCCTGCTCTTATGCACATTTGTCAACAAATATGTTATCACAATCAGTTCTACCACCTGCATCAGAATTAAAGCACAAATAGCCAGCCAAAAAAAGCCTGTAGTTTATCTCAGACACTTCAGCTTGAAGGTGCTAAATGTGTTTTCATGCACTTCAGTGTTATTTCAAGTTATACTAAATAATATCTGAGAATAGTTTGGCACAAAAGTAGGGTGGATAATACAAGCATGTATAAAGCAGATAAGCTATCTAGAAAGATATTCTTCATGGTTCTGGGCTGCATGCTCTCTTTTTTTTTTTAATAATAATATTTATTAGGCATTTCCAATTATAACAATATAAAAAACAAAACATCCCAATTTAAAATCTTATTTTCCATAACATCTTTCCAAGACTTTCCCTCCCCTCCCCCTCTTGTATTCCAATTCTTACAAATAAGTTCAGCAATTTCTTATCCCAATTTTTAAACTTATTGTCATTAACCCAATTTAAAAATATTTACCCACCTCCTAAAATCGACTTAATCCCTTCCACGCGTTCTCCCCTTTAATATACATGATAGATTAAAATGCAATAAGATAAAATATAGTTTTACACCCTTTGGATTCCAAATTTCCCTCCCCCTTTCCCCGGTTGCGTCCCCAATATTTCTCAAATCTGATGTCTTCCTGGAGCTCCCACATTTATTTAAACCATAGTCCTTTACCAGTCATCTTTAATTTTATATATCCAATCTTGGAAGGAGACTATCTCAAAAAGGCCCATTTTTTCCACCCAGACTTTTATATACTTGGGAGTAAAAACTACAATTTTACTTCTTTATACTTTTTCAAGTCTGGATGTCCCAAATGTTCCCGCTTCCAACTTTGTCCAGTTGTCGATTGTTCTTGTTGTTCTTGTTGATCTCTCTCCTCCTTCCCCCCCCTTTTCTTTTCCTGTTTTCCTGCACAGATGTTCCAATTCCAAAAGTCTCTAAATTCCTCTGCAAAGGCTCTGTTATTCAGGAACCAAACATGATGCCAAGTCCCTTCCATTCTTCAATAGATAAGTCTATTGTCTGCTTTACATGTATAAGCCTCTGTAGCCAAAATAGTGTTCCATTTCTGCAGTTTCCCAGGAGATAAAGAGTTCTGTTCAAATTCAATGCTGACAACTTGTAATATCCCTCAGCTCCTCTAGGTGGATTGCAATAACTCAGTTCCCTTCCAGATCACGACCACCAATCATAATAACTTAGTATTCCTTATTTTAAACATTTTAAATCCAAATTATAACAAATGTAACTGGCAAAGTCCTCGCAACAAAGTTCTTTTTGTTCTTCTGCTTTGACAGCTCTTTGACAGCTGTCAAAACCTCTCCTTGTCTTCTCCGGGCGCTCTAACAAAAACGCTCCCAGGTTCCGTGGGGGGGTTGCTTTTTGATTCAATTCCACTATTCTCCTCCAGCTCAGTCTTATAATTTTCCATCACGAAATTTAGTAACTTTCTCAAAATAAGGTTGCGCTCGATCTTAGATGTTAAATCCTTTACTTTAGCTCCTCTACAACAGGGGGGGCTGACTTCCTTTTTACGCCCTCCCCGCTCGTTCCAAATTTTTTATAAATTTATCGCCCTTTTTTTTTTCCAAATACATTTTTATTAACATTATATACATAACAAGCATACAAACAGATACAAACAAATACAAAAAAAAAATTACAACAAGAAAAAAATCAAAATATACAAGCCAAACTTTTTTCCTCTCTCTAACTATACAAAGAGAGATTAATCCGGCTACTTCACAAAAAAGGAGGAAAAACAAAAACAAAAAAACAAAACAACAACAACAACAACAACAACAAAACAAACAAACAAACAAACAAACAAAACCCTCCTGGACTTCCTTCCATCCTTTTGGTAAGTATAAAATATTTACTTCCATTCACGTATTTGATTTTTGATCTGTAAACCTAAATTCACACGCTGGTAGTATTGTTCTGACCCTGCCAATCACATTAAACATTCATTCCAATGTAGTTCCAGTATTTACTCCAATTTTTCAGAGATTTCTGTTCATCATGGTCTCTTATTTTACCTGTTAATTTATCAAGCTCAGCATATTTTATCATTTTAATTTGCCAATCATTTATATTGGGGATAGTTTCCACTTTCCAATATTGTGCCAACAGAATTCTCGCTGCTGTGGTGGCATAGAGGAATATCGTTCTATCTTCTTTTTTGATCTCTTTATCCAACATTCCCAGCAAAAAGGCTTCGGGTCTTTTGGGGAAGGTGTATTTAAATATTTTTTTAAGCTCATTGTAAATCAATTCCCAAAAGCCTTTCACCCTTTTACATGTCCACCATAGATGATATAGGTCACCCTCCACCTCCCCACATTTCCAGCATTTCTTATCCTTTAATCTATACATTTTGGCCAACTTCACAGGGGTGTGATACCACCTGTATAGCATCTTCCAAATATTTTCTCTCAGGGACATACATGCTGTAAACTTTATGTTGCGGTTCCACACTTCCAACCACCTTTCAAAGTCGAATTTATCGCCCTTTTTAGTCCAAGTTCCAATTACTCACGGGTTATACTTTGAATCCGAATTTCCAATGGAAGAAGTCAGCGCTCTCCGTCGAATGGCATGCGGCTTCGCTCGGCAGGGGAAGCGGAGTACTCAAAGCACCACCCCCCCTGCCACCCGTTCCGTAGCCTTTAAAAAGGCTCCTTCGCGGGTCGAGGGGGGGCTTAAAAGGTGCCAGCCGAGTCACCATGTCCATGGGTTTCAGCGCCCATGGTTTTTGAGGGTCCCCGCGTCACCGGCGCGGGAGGACCCAACCCCTGCCGAGCGGCTCCCTCCGGAGCTCGGAGGGAGTCCGCCATTCGGCGATGGCGCCAACCCGGAAGTCCTGGGCTGCATGCTCTCAATGCTATTTACCTATGCTAAAGGAAGGAAAGACATAGGTACATATTAGAACAGTACAATTTGATTCCCATCATATCCATGTATAAACTTCAGGTTCTTGTTACTTTTCAAAGCATTTTTGCCATTTTCCATTTAGTGCACCATGAGTAATTATGGATGGCCTTAGTGACATTTTGCTAAAGAAATAATTATCATTCCATGCTGTGTGGCTGAAGGGGAAGCTATCTCTAATTAAAATTAAGTGGGGGGGGGACTTAACTGCAAATATAACCCCCCGATTGCTTGTGGCGCAGCCTCTTGCTTTTATTGCATGTTGTTGATTATTTCTTTGAATTATTCCCTTCCATGTATATAAAAAATGTGACATTAACTACAAGGCTGGCTTTCACCAGTATGCATATATAGTGGGTTTTACTGAACTGTTGGCAAGGCATTCCACATCTTCCTCCAAGCTTGCCTCCTTTCCCAGAAGAAGCAATTCCAAATACTTCTGTTTCCATGGCAGGAGCTCAGAGCTGCCTTATCAGGATCTTCATGAAGCTTTCCCATGTGTTAAAACACTGAACAGCAGGTGGCAGCTTCTTAGGGAAGGCCCCTCAGGCCCTAGATGGATGATGCCCTCCAAGGCTTGCTATTGGATCCTCCTTTTCATATACTCTTCTTAACAGAGTGCAATGTGTGGGTTTTTAAAAAGAAAAAAAAGAAGAAGAATACCTGATACTTTAAACTACTAAGATTTCCTTTATTCTATTAAGTATGAAATTATAACTAGTTATTAAAACTCACATTTGTCAAGTAACTAGCACACCATTAGTGACTCAGTAGCCTTTAATTCCCCCTTTTGTTGCACAGGAAAAAGCAGACCGAAAGTGCATAGGGAAAGACTTAAGCCAGCCCCAGATCAAGGCCTAATTTGCAACAGTTCTACCAGTCATTAGTGTGAATTAGAACATTTCCACTCCATGCATAAATTTGTATAACATCTGCAATGGGATCTTGCCTTTCTTTGCATCCAGGGGGCAGAATATTGACTTTGAAATATATTAGATGAGAGAGCTCTCTTCAGTGTGCCCATGTAATTTTCATTCAAATATACAGGAAACCCAGACTTCTATGCAACATATATCTAGCAAGAATAAAGACTCTAATTTGCAAATTTGGGACTCCAAGTACAACAAATTGCTGGGTAATTCATTACAATGCTGGATGTGCTGTTTAACATTAAAGGCAAAAGCTACTCTAATTTATTAAAAGGGAATCATTAGCTTGATTATTTTCCACATATACTAGAAGGAGAAGATGCCACTGTAATCTATACTGATGTTCGAGATAAATAGTAAGAGTGTTGGCATATATAATTGGTCAATTTATCCTTGTTCAGTTTCCAATAGTGAAATGCCAGGCAAAACCCCCCTCCTATTTCCCATCCTTTATTATTATTTTCTTCAGAGATGACTTGATGGGGTGGGACTTTGCTTTTCGTCCTTTTTTTTCCCCTAAAAGGACATCCACTGCTTAATCATTCAGTGAACAACAAAACATACAGTGCATGGTAGTCTATAATAGTCTATGATTTAAAACAAAACAGTGGTAGAAAATAAGCTCTTAAAATAATTTACTTTGGCAAAATGATTTTAATCTGGATCTGGACACAAAACGTCTTGTGTGCAACCTGTTTAACAAGGGAGCTTCTTAAAATACTCTCGTTTCTTAAGCAGTGTATACAGTTCACAAGTCTCACTGTGTTTTTCAACACAGATGTAAACTATCATGCCATCATAAACTTCATCCTGTAGCAGGACTGCTAACAAATGACTGTGATTTAGGCTGATAAAATAGAGGGTGATCTGAGTGACGCTAGTTTTTGCAAGTGGAGACTACTGCTAGGAAATGAAACTCAGCGTAAGTGCGATCCTAGCAAACAAGCGGAGCTGCCCCTATCATTCAGCAAAGTGAGGCTGCTGCATCAAGCAGCAGATAGTGAGAGACGGGGAGTAGTGATGGGATACTGGAGGACATAGTTGGGTGTACCACATGGCATGTCTGCTACCCTAAGGCATGGTGGAGCATGCTGTCCCATCACCAACGTTGAAGCTAGTGTTGTCCTTCAGTTTCTCAAAAGTTCCATTTTTCTGTCTCATTCATGGAGCTCCTTATAGTTTCTCTAGAATTGTTGTGGGTGTGGGGTTGAGCTTATTTTATCATTGTGAGATGACAGGGGGTTGCACACGTTTTTCTTCTTTCCATCAAATGTTTCTCCAGAGCTTTACAGCCTCCCTGGCTGCCCCTGCTTCCTGATCTGCAAAAGCTCCAAGGACACTTCTTGATGTGCAAGAAGTCAAGGGGGATGACTGCTGAACATGTGAGGTCAGTACAGTTGTTAATTAAAGTCATTCCTTTTATCTTTCCTCGAAAAGAAATCTTGCTCTACTGATTTCTTTAAAAGTAAAAGCTTCACTCTTTAAAGGTAACAAAAAAAAAGCATCTCATTTATTTATTTATTTATTTATTTGCTGAAAAATGAACTTGTCTGTTCAAATGATCTTCAACCTTATATATTATTTTCATTCATATAAATTGACATTCTGCTGAAAATAATAACCAAGGACACATAAGTTATATAATTTTAATTGACTTTTTGGATAGGGATGCATGATATTATGAATTATTATATGCAGATGGAATATTTTGGGTTTTTTTCCCCAAAAAATAAAAAAAGACAACAGTCTCTCGACTTTCCTGAATTTTCAGGAAAGCCTAGATGATGATGTTGTGGGGTTTTCGGGGCACAAAGCAGAGTGAAATGAAAGAAAGGATACTCACAAACACCCCTTGACCACCTAGAAAATTAGGTAACCATAACAACCCATGGGGATTTAATTGAAATTTCACTTCCTTTTGGATAATTTTTGAATGTATTTTCTTTCTCATCAATTGATAGAGAACGGTTGAAGAAAATGCAGTAGACATTTTTAGCAGAGCACCAGCTGAAGTACAATCCAACTGTCAGTTTGGCTGGTTTCTGAACATGGGGTGGTGGCATCAGGAGGGACCACAGGCAGGATAAAACCTTGGGCTGGCTCTGCAAACAGGCTACTGCTTGCTAACTAAAGCCAATCCTATTTGTTTCTGTAAGAAGCCATTGATCCAAATCAAAGTGTCTGCATGTGGTGGCTGCTACTACTGCATGACCCTGGCCATTTAGTGCAAATCATATGGCAGTGAGAGGGAATAGTTCAGTGTCCTGATTCCCCCACTGCCTCCTGAATAGGTATCACGGATTATGTGACTAGAAGTCTCATTTGGTGAGAGAACTGAAAATGTGGCCAGCAAGTAACAAATGTCCTCAGCCATCATTGGCCTTTAAATACAAAAATATTTCATATGATCTTATTTGTTCCGTTTGTGGAGCTTGTCCAGGTTAGAAGATCCTTCATTTGTTTGTCATAATGAGACCATATGTCTCTAATGAGACCAGAAATAAGTTCTTTATTTATCTCGAACTTTGTTTTGACTCTTGGGCAAGCAGGAAAAAACCTGAATGTTTCCTGTCGCAGACTTCTTACAGGAAAAAAGCTAGCTTCATGAATAAGACAACACTACATGAGTCCTTGTGTCATTGTTGGGTTTATGGAGATCTGACTGTTTTAATTATGCTATAATTTGCCCTGTACACAGGTCTGTGATTACTTGTGCTTTTCATATCTGTTCAGTCGATTTGTATTCTTGGTTCTTTTATGACCTATGATTAAGTTGATAAATATTTTATATTTGATTATGATCTGACAGAGCATATGCACACAGCAGAATGAAGTGGAGAATAATAACTATCAACATTACTGATGATTTAGGAAGTACCTTGGAGCCTAGGCACAGTACAAAAATATAAATTAAAGACAGACCTTTGCATCCTCCTCAGGCTAGATATATGTACACAGAAATCTGACACTGACTGAGTCAAGGGACGGAGAAGACATTCAGTTTGGTTTGCTTTTATTGACAAGCTACCTAATCTGCATGTCCTGGAACAATACACAAACTAAATGATATGCTTCAACATTCTCACTGCTTCACACTAATTTAGTGAAGCAGTTCTCCAGCCATAAAAATGTGTTCAAAAATGCATACATATATTGCTGAAAAATCAGGCAAACTGAACATAAGATTAGAAAAATGAAAAACAGAGAGAAACCAAAATTGACTGAATCTATACAACTCTAGCTGAATCAGAGCAATCATCCAAAGTTCATATTAGTGAATGAACCACATTATTTTGTGTGCTGAACAAATTGACTCCTGAAAACATAAAGGATATGCACATATTATTGTTGGTTCACAATAAACTTATCTCTCTTATTAAAAGCAGAGGGGCTGAAATATGCTTAACTTTTACTGAAACATATCATTTTTTTCCTTTTTTCTTACTCAGCTAAGTATAATTCTTTTGCTCTGCAAACCATTGCTCTGTAAACTACTGGGTTCTGAGTTCTTTTTCTGGTGGCTTAACAAACACACATTTCACATGAATCAGTTTAATAAGCAAATTCAGCAGCCAATCATACTAACAGTTTAGCTTTGCCAGTTGTTCACCTCCCTTTACTGAATAAACTCCTGGGCATTTCAACTTTGTTCCTTAAAGCTTCCAATCAGTCTATCTGTCTCTGCTCCTATTGAAGCTTGAATGAATACTAAGTTTGAGGTTGAAAACAGGCATCGCTTTTTGGATCACCTGGGAAAGTACTGTAATCAAATGCAATCATAGGCAGGATTTGAAATATGAGCAGTGGAAGGGAAATGTAAAAATAATTGCATTGTAATAGATGTAATATGTAATAGATAAAAGCATGCTATATAATGCAGTAGAAGAAAGGAGGAAAGGGTGGGAAGTCAAAACGTTAAGGGACGTATGTGCTGAAGTTCAAGTTAATTTGTCAAAACCTCTGAAATTCAATAAAAAAAATTAAAAAGCATGCATCCCTTGCTGAAACCTAAAATAAGCGGTTTAGTCGTGGAGGCCACATGACCCAGAAAGCTGTTTGTGGACAAACATCAACTTCCTTGTCCTGAAAAGCAGGAACAAGAAGAAGCACCAGGGGAGAGACAGGTGACAGACTCAGTCTCTTTAGAAAGCATTCCAGACACATACACCCTCCCAGAACCCAGCGGGCATTGAAAGTAGGAGAGCAGAAAGCACAGATCAGTCAACATAGGGATGACGTATAATAGGAGAGACGGAGGGGGTGGGGCTTCACTCGGAGCAATGCCATTACTACAAGAGGCATCTTTTCTAAGCCTCTCTCTATGAATATTGAATAAAATACTTGGCAAGAACTCTCCTTGTTATCTATTGCTGGCAGCTTACCATGGGGAGGAATCAGATTCCCTGGCGCCTGACATTTCCTTGTGGCAAATGTAAGGAGGCTACTAGATGCTGGTTTGCCCAAGGCCACTGTGGCGTTTGCCCTCCTAGGTGTGTGACATCATACTGGGTTCATAAGGAAAGGGTTAACTAATTGTAAAATGACTAACCAATGGGAACCCAAGGGGAGGAGTTAGAGTTAGGGTTAGAGTTGTTAACAAGTCAGTCTGGAGTTAGAGAAGAGACAGAGAGGATAAGTCAGTGGGTTGGGATAGTCTGATGTGAGAGAGTGAGAGAATCTGTTAAGAGGAGTCAGTCAAACAGTTGAGATAATCAGTCAGAAGGTATTAGGAAGGTATAGGCCGGTAAAGAAACTAAAGTTAAGAAACTGCCAAGAATATTATCTGAGAACCATGAACTTGTTAATACTTATAAAATAAACTTGTTTATTTGGTTCAATTTTAACAACTGTCTGGACTCAGTGTGTACCCGAGAGTAACGGGTTGGTGGCAGCGGGGAAGCAAGCACAGTGGTGGCACAGGGATCAATAGACCGTTAAATGTCCGGGGACCCTGTGTGATCGCCACAGCCACCCATGGTAGGCCATGGCCATGGCAAGTTTTGACCCCCTGTCTCTTGGCCATTACGCTACTCTTGATCTGTTGAAAGTGAAACCAATGGCAGAGTATCGGCTAAAATCCAGATACTTAACTGTGTCGTAGCTCAAGCTGCAAGAGTATAAGCAAATATAATTTTGGCATCCTTATCTTTAATACATACACAAGTTGAGGGTTTGTCAATATTCTTCTAGGCTTCTTTGAATGTTTATCAGTCAGCATTGGCAAGGGTGACAGTGAGCCTGCTTGCTGAATACCAAATACTGCCACACAAAGCTGCATTCATAAGCAGGTTATTTCTTTGAAATGATTATTATTGGAGATAAGTTTCCAACATATATTTACTTCAGACCTTCTGCCATCTAAGACTTCTTGCAGGATGTGAGGTACTTTGATGTAAATTGTATCTGTAAGCTCTACATGTAATATTAATGCTTTTTTTCCTAGGAGCAGAACTTTGTATTGAAGGAGCATTTGATTATCTGTAAAGCCTCAAGGTATGGGGGGCATTTCTGTTTATGCCACTGCATCTCTGTAAATATTTTGAATGGAAACTTCAACGGCACATAAAAGCAAAGCATCCTCAAATTAATATATAAATATTCCTTCTCTCTTTCAGCTGTGTAGAGAAATCCATGCCATACTAGAACGAATAGAAGCCAAGGTTATCAGGGGATATTTGGGGTGGAAAGGTCAGAGACTGTGGGGTTTTGAAGTTTTGAAGTTAGCCACATAAGTAGGGATGAGTTCTATGGAGGTGCCATTCATGACAACTGCTGGTCCCACCTTTGTTGGCAGCTGTTCATGCATTTCCTCGCCATTACAGGTGTTCTGCCAAAAGACATGTTCAAGTCTCAGATTGTGCTAACTTACCTCAGAGACTTCTTGTGAGGGTCAGAATATTCCTCTTTGCAGATGGGTGGGAAAATGTCAGTGAAGAAAATGTCAAAAAAACAGGAAAAGGGTTGTTACATCCTGACTTCCCTTATTTGTCCACCTGTATCAGAAGATAGGAAAGGAGAATGCACAAATGAAGACTGGCTCAATATCAAGCCATAGGAGAGATTCCCCAGGGGCACAAAATTGTATGTGGGGGTCTAATGTATAGGTGACCTACTCAAATGAAACAAATCTCTTTAGATGATAAAGATGATCAAAGGTCTGGAAACCAAGTCCTATGAAGAACAGTTGAGGCAGCTGGGTATGTTTAGCCTGGAAAACAGGAGACTGAGAAGAGCTATGATAGTAATCTTCAGGTATTTCAAGGGCTGTCACAGTAATCTTGTTTTCTCCTTCTCTGGGGGACAGGACCCAAACTAATAGCTTCAAGTTACAAGAAAGGAGATTCCAACTAAACACCAGGAATAACTTTCTGACAGTAAGAGCTGTTCGACAATGGAATGGACTTCCTTGGGATGTGGTGAATTCTCCTTCAATGGAGGTATTTAAACAGAGGTTGGATGGCCACCCTACACAGATCACAGATACTATACAAAAATAGTGTTTGGGTCACTGCTGCTACTCTAATACTTGATTAGGTTTCTCTCTGTGTGAATTGTCCCGACCTGCAAACAGGGGCATAGGAAGGGGGGTGCGGTCTCCCCCAGGTGTCATCCTTGAGGGGATGGCAAAATGGCACACCACAGGGGTCGGCACTGATCATGGAGCCTGGCCTGCAGTGCGCCAGAGCCACATGTCTCTCCTGGAAGTGACACGGTGGTGCGGGGCCTTGCGTTGCCTGAAGCAGCAACATGCGGCTTGCGTCTGCCAGGCAGACCCTGTGGGCAGCTCACCACCCTGGCCCCCTGGGTGGATCGCCGTGGCACCCCTATTCGGTGTCCCCATGCGCGGATCGCTGCTGCGCCCCTGTGCATGGATCGCTGCTGTGGCCCCCATGCGCAGATTGCCATGGCGCCCCCCTGAGCGACTCGCCCCGTCCCCACCGCTCCAGGTGCTGGAGCAGCTGCCTGCCAAATCTCTTGCAACTGCTAAAGGCACAAATTCCTGCTCATGTGATGGTGGGGAGGGGAAGCTGGACACCCTGTACCAAGCTGTCCTGAAATCACACCGTGTGATCATAAATACTCTACAGGAAATATTATGGCATAATCTATTGCTGAAAATTAATTATGGCTGTTATTGTTTATGTTACTACTGTTGCTTTAATACTTGTCCGTGTTGGTCTGCAAATGAATTGTCCTAAAGGTATCTGCAGGAGAGCATATTGAGATAAAACAGCTTCAATATGCAGTTGTTTAATTTTTCACAGGGGCTTCTTCTCATGCCATGCTACTTGGTGCTAAAGTGCAACCAGAGAAGCCTTCAGCAATATGAGAGCAAAGTTTATAGAATGTGAAGATACCCTCAGCAATGTGTCTCCTGCTGCATCTTGTTACGAAATAGTCTCATAAATATGCTAAAAATACAGCTGAAAAAAATGGGAGCCTGTAGAATTATTTACAATTTAAATATGATCACCCAAATACATATTAAAATTAATGACTTCTGGCTAATGCTAATGAATGGGAAATAATCATATATATATATATATATATATATATATATATATATATATATATATCCATCCCCTAAAGTCTTTGGACTATTTATACATCAATAATTGATGCCTGCTACTTTTCCGAACTAAGTGGCTTCGTTTCCAGCTAGAATGCAGACATCAGTTAGCTAGACAAAATTACCTCTCATTATAACTGCCTTTGCACACAAACTGCAAGGTGCCAATCTTTTAATTCTTTATTTTCCACATGAGCCTAATGAGAATTATTTTGCAACCTGCTTCTAGAAAAGAAAAGAAGAAAAGTCTTCATTTTAGAGCAAAGTTCATGCAAGCAGGGCGAAGGTACTGTGCTACAGGGATCTTAATATGCATAGTAAAAAGAAGTCTCATGGCAAGGACCCTCCAAGTGCCCCTATTTTTTCCAGGGACAGTCCTGAATTTACAGAAGCAGTCTCAGTTTCTGATTTGATCCTGGAATGTCCCACTTTTCCTTAGGACGTCCCTATTTTCATGGGAGAAATGTTGAAGGGTATGGAATAGGACATTCCTATTTTCATCAGACAAATGTCAGACAGTGCTCAGATAGAAGGACCAAAGGTATTAGACAGTATAAGGGGCTTCCTATGTTCATTACTTTTCAGCCTCAACATTAATCTGTAAAATGGAAGCAATACTACTGACCCACCTTGTAAGTTTCTTGGAAGGCAACTGTTGTTTTAAAAAAAAGAAGTAAACAAACTTCCTGAATCAGACATGACATAAGTAAACATGACATAAGAAAATTATGAGAATGATTAAGATCAGATCACTGGTTGTCAAAAGTATAAGAAAGTGCTCAAATCATCCTTTTAAAATTTCAGAACGTCTATTATCTTTTCATGTCAAAGTGACATTATGCCAAAATGACCATGTATTATTATTATTATTATTATTATTATTATTATTATTATTATTAAAATAAGTAAGAGCACCATCAATATTTTCAAAAGCAACGTGCCACTTAATTCAAGCTCTTTAAGGGAAGAAAAAGATGTCTGATTAAAATTTCCATTTCATTCATAAGTGGACATTTTCAGTCCTTCAGAACTTGATATAATTGAAAAGTGACTGGGGAGAGTGCAATCCTCGAAAAATGAAATAAATGTCTCTAAACTACGGAAGAGCAACTTGCTAACTTATGGGAATGATAACTCAGCTTTTGAATTTGATTTGGTTAGTGATAAAGCCCTTCAGTAATCTTTTCTTCTATATAAAAAAAGTATTGCAGGACATAGAGGAATTTGAAGTGCTCAGTAAGTCATAAAATAGCAACAGAGATGAATATGAAGGATTGCAAAGCTGAAAGATTGTGTGGTTTAGAGAATTTGTTACAGAGTGAATTCTGTGATATAATAAACTGATATACAATGTCTTACTTTCCATTGTTGCTATCTTTCATAGGTTTAACATCAGTTACATTACCAAATGGGTTAAGCTGATAACGGAGGTCTCATATTAAGGCAGGAGCTTGCAGTGGGCATCTTTTCTAAATTTAATGTGTTATATCCACATTAAATGGATACAAAATAATTCAATCAGTATTTCATCATAACCCAGGACACTGTGGAGAATAAATAAATGAATTAAATAAAGATACCTTAATGCAATTCCCTTTTAGTACAGTCAGGCTGCACTAGAATGCAATGCAGAATCCGTTTCCCTTTTCCTGGTATTATCAAGATTGTCTTTAGTTGCATAAATCCTGTGATGGAAAAGGACATGATGGAAAAGGATGTGGTGCATTTCAACATATGAACACCCTGCCTCCACACTGAAAAAATGCACAACTGTTGATGGCACCAAGTGGACTAATCCTGATCCCAATGGCCCATCACAGTCACATGTAGCAGAAACACTTTTCTCTTGACTGGCATCCGCCGCATATTGATGTGCACTTGTAGAAGGCCTTCATGCAGAATCGTGCCGACAGCAGCAACAAAAGGTGTGGGGGTGCAGGAGAGTGGGGACATAGGTTGTATCATCTGCTGGGGCGCAACTAACACATTCTTTTGACATGAACATCCCCACCAAAGCATCCAGCAATCCAAATACTGCTCAATTTACAGGAAGCCCCCTTTAACTATCATTTTTAGAAAGAATATGTGACTGGACTTGGAGGAGTCGAGGGTAGAATTTGTGAATCTTATTAAAGCCCCTTCCCCACCTTTTTGCAATTACGTGAGCAATGAATTCCAGGAACTGTAGGTGTGGTTACTGAAGATGGTTGCGTGGTGCAATTAGGCCTAGACCTCTACCCAGCCAAAAATATTTGGTTGAATTATGATCAAATGCTCTGAATTAATTGTTGAATATCATTAAAGCAAACAGTCATGAGAAGCAGCCATACCTCAGGAGCAGAGCACATGTTTACATGTGGAAGGTCCCAGGTTCTATATCTGAAGTAATCAGGTAGGACTGGGTAATGCAACTTTCCTCTTTACAACTCTGGGAGCTGATGCCGTACAGTGTAGAAAGTGTGTCCTCCCTCAAAGAGGGCACGTTTTGCGGTGAGACCTGGAGACTGACCTCCTGTGTTGTGGGTGGGAATATTGGACAAGCCACAACACCCGATTGGTAGGTCTCTCGTTGCTGGATTTAATCTGGCCAATGGGGTGCAGTCTAAGCAGATCAAGGGATCTATATATGCCTATGCATGTGACCCAGAGCTTCCTCTTTTGGCTCGTGCCCACCTCTCCCTATATTTAGGGTATTTTGCGATTGACCTTGCTATGCCATCGTGTATTGTGTATCGTTGGGACAGGGGCACAGCAGGAATTTTCCCCACTTGGCTGATTGGCAGTTGCCATTTGGGTTTTGCCTGCTGCGTAGCAAATCATCACAACTTGTAAGGTTGCAGATAGGCACTGGTTCAGGTGATAGGGATGGGGGAATGGTGTCGCCATCCCTATGTGAAGGGTATTCCGTTAAAGGAATCCAGAGACTCAACTTGGTTTAGCCAACCCACAAGAGGGGATGGTGCCCATGCCCGAGTCCAGGGAAGCATCCAGGGAGTGGACATAGTCCATTCCTGGGCTTTCCGCCTACTTCAGGTATTCACCCTTGGCTGACCTATGATAGAGCTCTGGATCAGCGCTACCTGCAAGGGTGCAGGGAGCTAGCCGAACCAGAGCCTATGCAACCACTCACTTTCTGTAATCAATAAAGTTGTGGCCTAATTTCTGCCAAAAACCAAAACTAAAATTTGAGTCAAATGTGTCTTTATTTAGGGGGAAGGTCTCTGGGTCTGACCACGCAAAATACTGAGAGCTAGATGGCCCAAATGTGACAGTTCCCTCTGTCCCTATGGTTCTAACATTATGAACATCTCAAAATAGACTATGTTTTATAGTGCTGATACTCATGCTTTTTCAAAAAACGATACTTGCAAGTGTGGAGGGAAATGACATCAGTATTAAAAATTGTAATGAGATCTCTGTTTTGTTACATTGTTATTTTTCTTTCCCCCCCCCCCCCAGGGAGCTTGGGGTGATGTACATAGTTCACCCCACCATTTCATCCTGACAGACAAGCTGAGTATGTGACCTAATGAGCTTCGTGACTGGGTGAGCATTTGAAACTGAGTCTCTCTGGCCCTATTCCTACTCCAGCATTTATTTATTTAAGATAAATAAATTTAAGTTGCCCTTTATCAACAAGAGATCAAGGGCAGATTAAAACAAGATAAATACATAACAACAATGCCATTGGCATCAAATCACAGGACAGATAAAACAGCAAAACCATAGCAACATTAAAAACCAAATCTGGCATATTAATTTTGTATTTACAGAGCAGTTTATTTCATTTCATTTCATTTCATTTTTCTTTCTCTCTCTCTCTCTCTCTCTCTCTCTCTCTCTCTCTCTCTCTCTCTCTCTCCCCATTAATTTCCATATTATATTTCAGCTTTCACACAATGTAAACACCACTTTTGCAGGATGTAGCACAAGTTGAGTGCTCATTCCCAGGTTATTTGCTTCCAGAAATAAAATATGTTTGCAAAGAACTTGGAAACCAATGGTAAACTTGTGCTGTATTCCCCTATTTTTCTGAAAGTGGTGTTTATGCCATGTGAAAACCCAAATACAATGTGGAAATTGACAGGGAAATGTTAGAAATAATGTGTTGTGTGAATGCAGCCCTATTCAGCACGTGCCCATACATGTTCCAGTTGATAACCCAAATGTATATCACTCTGCTACACTATAGGCTGCCTTGATCTCCCAGTTTCAAAACAGTGCACACCAGTGCCATTTACTAAAATGGGAAGGGGCAAGGGAGTGGGAAGGTTGGTGTGAAATAGGAGCAGTGTCGGACATATTAGATTCACTCTTCTCCTGTGCCACACAGTGCTGAGCTCCTGGCTGCCTTTCCCGTCTTCCTGTCAATACCTGGCAGTGATAAATGGTGTTCAGAAGCCAGGAGAGCAAGGCATCCCCCTCCAGGCAGTTCCATCCCCCCACCTCTCTTGCTAAGAAGTGATCTTTGACACCAAGAACTGCATTCAGGTAGTCAGTTCAAGAAGATTTTCTATGTTCCTAGGTTTGTTCCTGCCTCCTACAGGGTTGGGGATGAACTTCCCACCTCACTGCCCTTGCCAACAAATGACACTATAACAAAATTTAGAAGACACAAGGATACAAGAGTGTCGACTCAAGGACACTCCTACAATATTCGACCATGATCAAATAGCTACAATCAACTGACAATGTTTCACTGGTGTGCCAAGCCAAAGCGCAATCAGTCAATCAATCAATCAAAGCTCAAAAGTAAGTTACACTGAATTCAATGGGACTTTTTCCCCTTGGGCCTAGGATTGTAGTCAACTCAAAGAGTAAGAGTCCCATTGAATTAAATAGGCTCAGTAAAACTCTTGTATGGTTAGTATATTTATGTGCAGACTGCTGTAGACAAAGAGCCAAATTAGATAAGATGTTACTCATGCAATTATCAGAGGAGAGACATTTTAGATGGGGGGGGGGGATTTACCAGGGACAAGAACCACAAGAATATAGACATCAGGAATCACAAGACAGAGAAACCAGTAGGAGAACACTTCAATCTCCCAGGACATTCTATACAAGATCTCAAAGTAGCTGTTCTACTACAAAGGAATTTCAGAAATAAACTGGAAAGAGAAGCTGCTGAATTGCAGCTTATTACCAAACTTAAAACCATGGAGAGACTTGGTCTGAACAAAGACATTGGATTCTTATCTCATTATACATGACAAAGCCATTTTTCACCTTCTCACCCCTTGCTTTTTCCAGTAAGACCTATTGCAGTCGTTAAGAGTCGTCAACAGGCTCATCACAGCTATCTCATCACAGCCTAGGGCCCTCGTACCTACGGGACCGCCTCTCCTGGTATGCCCCACAGAGGAACTTACGGTCTTCAAATAAAAACACCTTGAAGGTCCCAAGCCACAGAGAGGTTAGGCTGGCCTCAACTAGAGCCAGGGCTTTTTCGGCTGCGGCTCCAACCTGGTGGAACGCTCTGTCACAAGAGACAAGGGCCCTCCAGGACTTGACATCTTTCCGCAGGGCCTGCAAGACAGAGCTGTTCCACCTGGCCTTTGGTCAGGGCACAGCCTGACCCCCTCCTTTGGCAATCTTTACAAAACTTTAGTTTATGGTTGCCATCAATTTTGATTTTAATTCATTTTATAATGTTTTATAATGTTGTACTGTTTTAGTGTTGTTAGCCGCCCTGAGCCCGGCTTCGGCTGGGGAGGGCGGGATATAAATAAAACTTCTTCTTCTTCTTCTTCTTCTTCTTCTTCTTCTTCTTCTTCTTCTTCTTCTTATTATTATTATTATTATTATTATTATTATCTGCCAATCACCCATTCCCACCACCCTTCTGAGTAATACCCCTCCCCACCTTCTCACTATATAGAAGGGTCTGGTGACTTCTGTTTCAGTGTATCTGAAGAAGTGTGCATGCACACGAAAGCTCATACCAAGAACTAACTTAGTTGGTCTTTAAGGTGCTACTGGAAGGAATTTTTTTATTTTGTTTTCACAAGAATATAGGGACTATCCACAACTA
The DNA here is from genome assembly GCF_964234715.1 of Podarcis melisellensis. NCBI lineage: Eukaryota > Metazoa > Chordata > Lepidosauria > Squamata > Lacertidae > Podarcis > Podarcis melisellensis. Next base: position 42,109,079 of record NC_138539.1, on the reverse strand, counting down.
TCCGCAATCCAAAATAGTTGGAATGTAGGATATTGCTACTTTTAAAAGAGTTCCCAATGCATGACACAACAAGCACTGGAACAATGCCTTAGTGAGACAAGGAATGTTGATTATCCATGTTAATACTGGAAGAATAAATGAAGCTTATAGATGGCTAAGTGGCTTGTTCAAATACCAGTGACATGAGCATCGTTCATACCTCTGGCCTCCCACTGAAGCCCCCACCAGCAGCCTATGTTCCCCCTATAAGACCCATTATCGTTCTTTTATGTAAATAACATTGCAAGGTTATTTACATATAATCCATTAGAAACTTACATTATATATATTTTTAAACATCCAAGAATGCCTAAACACAATTGAAATTTATGATCCGGGAGCTGGGAATTAATTGTTCATGGAAAGCCAGCAATCAAAACTAATAAATAAAGAGAGACATTGAGAAGTTAATGAACATGCAGATAGGTTTACAGCTGTGCAAGGGGGGGAAATATGCACAGTATGATTTATCACAGTATATTAGTCTCATGCAGGTAAATAATGCTGTCTTTCGATTCCTTGAGGATCAGTTAAAATGCGTCGCAAATGATCAAAAATGAAGTTCTTTTGTAATGAGTTTAGACTTATTCAACTTCGTTGTTTTATTTTGGGGCTTTGGATGCTGCAAAATTTAAAACATGGTTTGTGTGTGTTTCCTCCGTACCAACTCAAGGACAGGTAAATATAACCCACAATGTCTCTAAAATTCAGTATAAACGAACATTTTAGCCAATTGTTTTTCAATCATACAATAGATAGGTGAGGGCAAAAAAGGGCTCCCCCCCCCAAAAAAAAATATATAATGGAGGGAGTTTTTTCAGGGGAGCATGCTGCTTACCTTACTTAATTTCATTAAGTAGTCAAGGGTTTTCCAGTCCCCTCCTCTTTGCTTTTATAACTTTCTCTAAAAGTCCACTCACATTTCTTGGGAATGTATTGGGACGGTTGTGATGTAACATAGTCTTGTTCTGAAAGCATTTAAGGGAGTGCGGCTCATAGGAAGCTGTGGAGAGACTGTCATGCCACTTTCCGCTGGCTGCAGTTCCCAGAATACCTTGAGGGAGAAGGGGTGACACGATGCAACATGATGTGGTGTTGTTCCAGGTCATATCAAGAAGTGCAGATGGTGGAAAGTTGCATTAAAAAGCCTCAAGTCACTGTGAGCAGCATGAAGCTCCCCTCCCCAGCCACTTCTGGGTTTTTGTTTTTTTGTTTTAAAGCAATTTAAAAAAACTGAAGGATGTGCCATTGACAGTAACCATAGAAATTAGAGCTGGGCGGGGAGTCTCAACTAGAAGCCCGTTTCCAAAGGTTGTTTAGACTGCTACAAAGCAAAAAGTGCAAATTCCTAATGGATAATTTCAGAGTCCACAATGACACTGCTCATCCCAGTATACAAGGTGTAGCAGAGAGGAGTGGAAACACCAGAACAAAATGGCAGGGGGGGCAGAAAGGGCAAAGTATATAGTATTGTGTATAAACAGCAGAATGTATCATCTGACGTAATACAGTGGCGTAGCGTGGGAGGTGCACGGGGGCCAGCTGCACTGGGCGCAACATCTGGGGGTTAGGGTTAGGGGGCGCAAATCCACGGGTTAGGGGGTGCAAATTACTTGCCTTGCCCCGGGTGCTGACAACCCACGCTACGCCACTGACATAATAAACCAGAAATGGTAGTTGAGGGAAGTCAACAGGAAGGGGGGAAATTGGAAAATGTATGTTTAGCAATGATATTGGATATTTCTTTTGAGAAAAGAAAATTAATAAAAATTATTTATATTTTAAAAAGCATATGTTCAGAAATGGGCAGCAAGTGAGAGTGAGCTCCTCTTTTTTTATGGGAGGTGTTTGTCCCCAAGCCCCCCCCCTCCCAGCACTGCGTTTGGTGGAGAGAGTAAATCTGCACAAGTGTAGCACTGAATATCCCTGTCACATTTTTCGTTGCAGGAACAGACAAACCTGCAAGTACTATTGTTCAAGGGAGAGCCAGGAAATTGAGCTAGATGTCTTAGCCTTGGTCCAGGGGCCAAGTGTAAAGCAGACTATAGCGGTCCCATTCTCAGTGTATACTTTCTCTTGAAATATTGCCACAGGAATATGGGAAGGTTTCGTTTTGCATGAGGGGGGAGGGATGCATGGAACAATTTCGGCATTGCATTTAAAAGGAAACATTCCCCAAAGAGCAACATGCTGTACTCTTCAGTCAGATGAATATGAACGATGACAGTGCCTGACCTTGTGAGTTTTAAAACAACATAGAATGTGGAATTTTATTTTATTTTTAACTGAGAATATAAGCTACAAAATCTGCCATATAACATGGAAGCATTACAGGTGAAAAATAAAGCTATAGTATCTAGGCTGTTGATCAGAAGGGGTGGGGGAAATACCACTTCAATCCCCTGCTAATTCTTACTGATCTAAGCTCCCTGTTGAAGCAGAGATATGAAGGCAGCTAACCTCAGAAATATAAAAAAACATCAAAAGTTGGAAAAGGTCACGCCAAGTTCCAAGGAACGCTTGATCTGCTGTTAACAAAAGAGAAACTCAAAAAGCCTAATTCTTCCGCAGAACTGTCTTGGAAGTAAGCTTTCAAAATGAGCCAGAAACCTTGAAAGAAGAGTTTCAAAGGCAGAAAGTCAGTCATTTAAAAATCAGATTGAAACAATGTAATGAATGAAAATGCATCCCTCAATTAAAAATAGGAAAGGGGGGAGGATAGAAGCAAAAAGTGAATTAAAGAAGAGGAAATGCATATTTCCAAAGGGGTGGGGGGTGAAGGGGGAACAGAAGGAGAAAAGGGGGAAACTGCTCTGTAGATGCTGACATCAAACATAAGTACAGGGATTTGGAAAATAATTTCATGTGGGGATGCAGTTTTAACAACAGAAAATGTATTAAATGTAGACACAAGGAAAAGAAAAAAAGCTCATTATCACAGAGGAGCTTTGAAGTCTGGGGCTGTGACAAAGGTACTAAAGTGGATGAAAGAACATTACATTCACAGCTTAATAATTCAGCATGTCTTTGCAAAGCACTCTATAAAGACATATTGATCAAAATAAAATTTTATTTAGAAAAGGACTGCAGATGCAGAGGAAGAGTCCCAAAAGCAGCAGGCAGAGACAAGAGCACATAGAGGAGAGCCTTGAGTTCTGTGAGCATGGAAAGAAACTCTCCTCTATGTAGACTGCATCCCCTGTAACTGGTCACTCCGTTTATATGACACTCTTAAGTTTAATGACTCTTGTAAAATGAGAGGGGGGCATCATAAGCATTTTCTCATTAACTGAATTGGAGCAAAGTTACCTGGTGCTTTTTATTTGGTTTTGGAATAGAAGCTGGTTGAATTTCCAAGGACATGCCAAGGGCCTCTCCAGATGCAAATATATAAAGCAGATGAGGAACCTCAGATCTGGGGGCTGAATGCATCCCACCAGGTCTCTCTCTTTAGCAGCAGATATCTCCTCAGGCCACCCTCCTCACTCACCCTGCTTCACACCCCAAGCATTTTTGCCTGGGTCAAAGGTGTCATTGAACTCAGATAAGGCCCTTTGTTTGCCTGATAGAGAGGAGTGTGCAAGTGTGCAGAAACTAGTCTCCATTTGTTTCTCCATGAACTTTAGCATCTGGCCCTGCCAACCATTGACATATGTAGTCTTCAGAAGGTTGCCCAGAAGGGAATGCAACCCTCAGACTGAAAAAAGGTTGCCCATCCGTAATATAAACTATATTTGGTCATTCTTCCCAAAGACAGAGGAGACTGGGCTCGTAGCAAACCGGCTTCTAACAGACTGTCCCTCTTCCTCTTGCTCACCTGATGGTATTGCCCAACAACTAGGTCTAGGTACCACCATTTTAATTTCATCTAGATGATGCCTGTCCTTTGAAAAGCATTTGGGTTTGGGAAATGCCTGTGGTACTACATTGGGGCTATGTGGGAATTTAATATGGAGGCTCCTAGATCAAGGAACACACAAGGCAGGCATTATTTTGGGACCTTCGGGAGTTCTGAGGCATCAGAAGATGCCCAACGGTATTATGTGCTAATGCCAGACCAGCACTAGGGTGTTTTCTCATAAAATCACAGAGTTGGAAGGGACCTTCAGGATCATCTAGTTCAACCCCCTGCAATGAAGGAATATGCAGCTGTCCCATACAGGAATCAAACCTGCAGCTATCAGTACCACACTTTTACCCGCTGAGCTATCCAGTGTCTTTTGTTCAGACTTTATTCTTAGAGAGCACTAGAATTCATCAAGATTTGCAACAAAATACATTCCTTCCATATGTAAAAGACAAGGTAAATTCTAAGCAACCTTCAAGGATTCATCTTCTAGATGCGCATTAAAGATTTTAAGACAGGATGGTTAAACTGCAGCTTTCCAGATGCTGCTGGACTCCAACTTCCATCATCCCTGACCGTCTACCCTGCCTCATGCTGATGGGGAAACAACATTTATAGGGTCTTGGAATCCCCATCTCCAGTTTAAAGGAAAGTGATGCAGCCATGTTTTATTGAAATCAGTGAAACTTACAGTGTATACTCAGGGGTAAACCCCTTTGAGTTCCATGGTATTAAACCTAGATAAATGGGCATAGGATCGCTTCCTCAACTGCACAAGTCCTCAAGCTGCACTGCTGGAGGCACACAGCTTCCAATCACTTTAATAAGCCAGATTTTCTATACAAGACTCAGTAAACATCTCGGCACCTAGCAGAATAATCATGGAGTGGCTTTCATTATTTAGCATTGAAATGCTCTATGGATGGCGTAAAGAATATTAGGGAACAGAGGGCACAAGGTCTGGGTGGCACATAAATCTTTTAAAGGTTCTATCCAGTCTTAAGAGGAGACAAGATGAATAGGGAATCCATATAGGCAAGAGCCTGTAATAGTCATGGGTGAATCAGACTGGTATAATGGAGACACTAGAGGGATGAATGTTGTCACGAAGGCCTGATGAGTTCCTTTGGGAAGAGAGGAAGGAAAGATTAAAAAGAAAGGAGGTATTTGGGGAAGTGATTCTGTTCATTTCTTCTCTTTCCTTTTGTTCCCATACTAAAAGTTTGGGGCATGTGACCATTTATTAAAGTATTCAATAAAATCAGATCTAAAATAAATGTTAAACTCCTGCATTCCTGTAATCCAGCTGCTTTCTCCCTTTACCCAAAATAAAACAAATCTGATTGATTTTAATGGTGCTTACTTCCAGGTAAGTGAGGTGATGAATGCAGTTTTAATGTCAAACAGTGGGGGCAAGGAATGGGGAGATGGCAGGTGATAAGGCAAATCCAATTTGAAACTGCAGTTAGATAAATGAGTCTTCATTAAAACCAACCTCCCATTGCTCAGTATATATATATATATATATATATATATATATATATATATATATATATATTCCTACAGCACATTCTTTTTCTACTCAAAGTTTCTGATGTAGCAGCATATGCTACTGCAGTGGTTTTACTTTCTGCCTGTCACACTAGGAAAGCCACATCACGCTAGAGTCGTATATATGCCTCATCTAATGAGTCGCTGCACAGCTAAGTAAGCACTGAGACTGGACAAATTGGCTGCTATGCCTACATGACACTGTGTCCTCTCGGTGTTCTGGTGACATTACCAAACCTGGGGCATAGCTATTGTTTTGTTCCAACCAGATTTTACTGATCAAAGTGAATTTTGTGGCGCAGCATGCAGAGTCCAAAACATGCAGGATTTGTGTTGCTCTGATACTTTTCTGTGTCTCTAGTTCTGATTCATGTGAATTAAGAGAAATAATTGTGCTCCGATACATCAAGGGAGGCCAAAGAGCAGGAAATAATGTGTGTTTTAGGATGTGATCCAAGTACCTTAAAATGTATATCTCTCTCTCTCTGGCCCCCACCCCACCCCTTTCAAAAACCCATCTCAGTACTGGTTGCTTTAATCCTCTTCCCGTCCTTTGGACCCCCTAGGAAAAGGAACAAATCTGCTGTACCTGACACTGGGTGTAGAGAGTGCAGCTGAATGGGGCACAGCTGGGTGCACCCTGAGGAAGTACCATCCACCTTGGGACTGCCCATAAAAAGCAAGTCTAGAGTGAGAGACTAGGGTGATGTCCGCTGTTTCTAGAAAAGTATTCTTGCTGGGATACTTTTGTGGGTGAGTTTGTTGAACCATGGATGAGAACCCAGTGGCTGAGAGGGAGGGTGTGTCAGAAGGAAAATGATTTGATATTGAATATATGAATAAATATATGAATTTATATTTATCAGTAACTTTGTATTAATGGGGGGATCTAGGTACCTGTATTTTAGTAATATTTTGTTCAAGTTGTCTGTTGTTGCTTCAGTGTTTTGTGCATTGCTAAGAGATATTTATACTATATTAAGCAGTATAGGGGACGCAGGTGGTGCTGTGGTCTAAACCACAGAGCCTAGGGCTTGCCAATCAGAAGGTCAATGGTTCAAATCCCTGCGACGGGGTGAGCTCCTGTTGTTCGGTCCCAGCTCCTAGTTCGAAAGCACGTCAAGTGCAATCTCCTAGTTCGAAAGCACGTCAAGTACAAGTAGATAAATAGGTACTGCTCCGGCGGGAAGGTAAACGGCATTTCCGCGTGCTGCTCTGGTTCGCCAGAAGCAGCTTAGTCAGGCTGGTCACATGACAACAGACAAACGCCAGCTCCCTCGGCCTATAGAGCGAGATGAGCGCGCAACCCCAGAGTCGTCTGTGACTGGATGTAACGGTCAGGGGTACCTTTACCTTTAAGCAGTATAGTGGTTGTTTTGCTAAAAGAAAAACATTATTGTTCCCTTTGAGGACAATCCAGCCCCTGTTTCCCTGAAACAAAAATTGAATTAGAATTATTTTATAGAGGTATTCAGGTAGCTATATCATCAAAATAACACCTTCCATTCGTAACAGATTATTTTAAAGAAGATTACATGTAGGTGCCCATTTCCCTTGGAGCCTGCTAATGCTATTGCCATACTTGGCTTTCTAGTCTCAGTGACAGGCGAGCTTCCTTTGATTGCTTAGCCCTTTTTAGGAAGGAGACACTGCCATCCCCGGCATGCAAATCCCCTTGCTGATACAGGGGCTGCCTGTCATACCGCCCGCAGTTGTCTTGATGATCACTGATGGAAGACAATGGTAAACGTCTGAGCCACTTTCCTCAGCTCTCATTAAATTCCTCCTGAGCAGCGTGTGGCACTGTAGGTAATGAGTTCCATCTGTGTGTCACCATCTTCACCTGCAGAGAGAAAGGATTCAGATGTCTAAAGGAAGCACTGACTTCTGAAGACTCTGAGTGTTCAGCTAAAAATAAGTTCCCCCTTTTGAGGAGCTCTACACAACCTTGCCATGGCCTCAAATGCAGACCCATTTGGAGGGGCCATGATGCCTATTAGCAGTAGGGAATGCTAATTTAGCAGTCCAAATGAATTGAGAAAATGTTTAGATGAAACTTCCTTTCTGATACCTGTCCTCACCCATTCGCTGCTGCTGCAATAAAAAACGCTGTCAATAGAATATGTTTTGCATATTCTATTCTACTCCTGATGGAAGCAAAAGGTCCGTACAATGGATGGGACCACCCCGAAGGCTACTCTGGCATTCCTGCTTTAACAAACTGGAATTGCGCGTCAAGGTCCCCAAGACACCCCCCCCCCCAAGAAAAACACAATTGACACTTAATTTTTGTTTAAGGTTTTTGGCATAATTTTGGCCACAACTTTATTCAAATACAGCAATGTGAGTGGTTGCTTAGGCATTGGTAGCACTAACTGACCCCGCACGGGGACAGCTCTGACATTCGCACCCCCTGCAAAGTCAGCAAGGGTAAGTCACCTGGGGAGAGAGACGGGACTGGGAACCATGCCTCACCTCTCCCCAGAATGCTCCCAGGGGCTTGCGTGGCCCTAGCCCCTTGTCAGGGGGTTTCAGACAAAAGCATGGGGAGCCCCTGGGTTCCTTTAATGGAAAACCCTTGCAGCAGCAGCAGCATTTTGTTTGTTTTTTTATATATATAAATATTTATTAGAGTTTTTTAAAAAGAAGATACAATAATAATAAACATTATTGCTTTGTTTTAACAAAGTTTCGTGGTATTCTTGAACTCCCTCACGTCTCCCGCTCCCATTTACATCTTTAATAATTTTTGTCAAGCAAATTATCATCTTATTTCCAAATCTATAACCACATGCTTAAATATCAATTATTAATCTATTTTAATGATGGCCAATTATTTATAACCAAGCATCCTTCTTAACATTCCACTAAATCACAATATTTCTGCAGGTAGGTCTTGAATTTCTTCCAATCTTCTTCAATCCTTTCTTCTCCCAGGTCTCGGATTCTGCCAGTCATCTCCGCCAATTGCATATAGTCCATCAGTTGCATCTGCCATTCTTCCAGTGTGGGTAAATCTTGAGTTTTCCAGTTCTTAGCAAGTAATATCCTTGCTGCTGTTGTTGCGTACATGAAAAATGTTCTATCTTTCTTTAACACCTTCTGGTCGATAATGCCCAGAAGAAAGGCCTCTGGTTTCTTAGTAAAGGTATACTTAAACACCTTTTTCAACTCGTTATATATCATTTCCCAGAAGGCCTTCACTTTAGGGCAAGTCCACCAGAGGTGAAAGAATGTTCCTTCATTTTCTTTACATTTCCAGCATTTGTTATCAGACGAATGGTATATTTTGGCAAGTTTAACTGGGGTCATGTACCATCTGTATATCATTTTCATTACATTTTCTTTCAAAGCATTACATGCAGTGAAATTCAACCCAGTGGTCCACAACCTTTCCCAATCCTCAAACATAATGTTATGCCCAATGTCCTGTGCCCATTTTATCATAGCCGACTTAACCATTTCGTCTTGCGTATTCCATTTCAGCAGCAAATTATACATTCTTGAAAGTACCTTAGTCTTAGGTTCTAACAGCTCTGTCTCCAACTTCGATTTCTCCACCTGGAATCCTAGCTTTTTATCACTTTTAAAAATTTCCTTAATCTGAGCGTAATGTAACCAGTCTCGCACTTTATCCTTCATTTTCTCCATACTCTGCAATTTCCAGTTGTCCCCATCTTTTTCTAACAGTTCCCAATATTTCGGCCAGTAGGCTTCCATATTGGGTCTTTTCCAAGCCTTAGCTTCCAAGGGTGAGAGCCACCTCGGAGTTTTATTTTCTAATAAGTCTTTGTATTTTGTCCAGACATTAAACACTGCTTTTCTGACAATATGGTTCTTAAAGGCCTTGTTTATCTTAACTTTGTCATACCACAAATATTCCTAACTGGGAAGGGAGCTCCGTCCGAAAACGGGTCGTCCGCTACGGCGAAGCGGAGACCCACATCGGAAAACTGCAGGCGGCAGAAGCCTGCAGCCTTGGGACCCGGCGGGCGCCAGAAGCTGCTCCCGAAACGTTGAAGGAACCCCGTAAGGGGCTCCGGATCGCGGAGGAGGCAGCGGCGCTGAGGGTCGTTCCGCAATCGGCGGAGAGAAGCCGCGAAGCCGTTGCCGGTGAGCGCCGACCTTTCTTCCTGGATCTGGCACTTAAAATACAACAACCCGTGAGTAACAGAGACTTTTAATCAATTGGAGACCAATTCGAGACTAAAGCTATTGAATTTGGCGGAAAGCGGAGGACGAAAAGAAAAAGGAAGTCCGTCTTCCGCTGCCATTGAACTTGAACGCAAAGAGCTGGAGGAGTGGAGGCTGTAAATAACTTTTTCACTGTTTGGATCTGAGCATCTATTGAACTGTATTTAAAGCCAGAAAAGGAGTTTAAGCATTGGATTTATGTGCTAGCATGGATTTTGAAACTTTCTTCTGCTGAAGTTACAATTTTAAGAAAGGAAACCAGGGCTGGAACTGCCTGGCAACAGTAGCAATCAGCTTGCAGACCCAGGTATTTTGATACATAAATTGGGAAAATTTGAGAGGTTTGGACTTGGTTACTTTATAACATCAATTGAAGTACCAGTAAGCACTGTTCTGAGACATTGTGTTTTTATAACACCAACTCTGCTAAAGATTTAACATTTGAAGGTTTTTGGGACTTTAACTTTTATTTTGTGGTAATTCTTCCTGAAAGACATTTTAGACTCCCCCTAGAGGTTCTTGGACTTAACAACAGGGATATTGTTTTACTTTATATTTCTCGGCCTGCTGGCGAAGTGCTGCACCTGGGCCGTCTTTTTCTCATGGGAACAACTCAGCCTGACCTTGACTATTAGATAAGTTTGGAATGAGTGGCGCAAAGAAAAAAGAGACTAAGGAAAAAGAGCAAAAAGAACAAAGACCAAGAACGAGACAAACAACTCTGGCCTCAACTTTACAGCAACGTAGATCGTCTGTGCCTCTTTCGCACTCTGAGGAAGAAGCTGCCTCCTTGCCACAGGCAGGGGGTGGAGAGACAGAGGATCCACAACTGGAGGATATGGCCTCAGGACCAGCTTCTTCCATTTTAGAAAAAATCTATGAAAAATTGGAATCTCTGGACAAGAGAGTGGAATCTTTGGACAAAAAAGCTGATGAGCAAACTGCGAAAATAGATCAGAACACAGAATGTCTAAATAGAATAACTGGACAAGTGGCACAGAACACTCAATCGATCGCAAAATTGGAGGAGGCCTCAGGGGAAAACAGGAAATTGGCTGAAGACACTAACCAAAGACTAGGACAGTTGGAAAAAGAGGTAAGACCACTCAATAAACAAGTAGGTGAACACCAGACCTACCTTTCGATGATTGAACTGAAAAATAGGGAGACCAATTTAAGGATAAGATCTGTACCCGAGGTGGAAGAAGATAAACTGGCTGAGTTCCTGACTAAAATATTTTCCGTGCAGTGGAAACTGGAAGAAAAAGACTTCAAGATTACATCAGCCTTCAGGCTGGGAAGATTGACAAGAAAAGACAAGCCCAGAGACTGTTTGATTACAGTGAGATCAAAGGAGGAAAGGGACAGAATCTTGGGCCTACACTACAAAACCCCACTGGACATTTTGGACAAAAGAATTGAATTTTATAAGGATATCCCTAGACAGCTGTTGGATTTGAGATCAGAATATTCGGAACTAGCAAAATTATTGAGGAGCAACTCAATTATCTTTAGGTGGGAATTTCCCCAAGGATTATCGTTTACTTTTAGAGGGAGGAAGATCAAAATTAGAACATTGGAAGATAGAGACAAATTCTTGAACCAGTACGGAGAAGACCTTCATAAAGGACTTGGATCATTGCCGGAGCCTGGAGCACCAAGGGAACCGGCACCCCCGGAGGACAAAGTACCACCCCCTGAAAAATAACCAGATATCTACAGGATGTCTCTTCAACTTCTGAGCTGGAACATAAATGGCTGCAACATTCCCGAGAAAAGGAAAAGAATCTTTCATATATTAAAAAAGGAACAATTGGACATTATTTGCTTGCAAGAAACACATGTGATTAGGCTCCATAGAAAAATTTTGGTAAATAAAAGACTTGGCCAGGAATTTATATCTTCAGACAAAGTAAAGAAGAGAGGGGTGGTGATATATGCAAAGGAGAGCCTTTCACCTAAATTATTATTCAAAGATGAACATGGCAGAATTTTGGCAGTTGAAATACAATATCAAGGAGAAAAAATTATGTTATTAGGAATTTATGCACCAAATGAAGGGAAATTGGAATTCTACAAGAAGTTGCATGAGAGCATGCTGGAGTATCTGGACTTTGATAACATCATTATGATGGGAGATATGAACGGGATTGTATCAACTAACATGGATAAGTCGCAAGGTCAAAAGGTTACCAAAGATGGCAGACTACCAAAGACCTTTTTTGAAATGACAGACAATATGGACTGGATTGACATTTGGAGAATGAGAAACCCCTTGGGAAAGGAAGGAACATTCTTCTCTGAAGCCCACCTGACTTGGACAAGAATCGACCAAATATGGATTACTAGAGGTCTGGCACCTAAGGTTAGGAAAGTGGAAATCTGCCCAAAGACCTGCTCCGACCATAACGCTTTGAAAATGGATTTGACACTGCTCCCAACCGGTTCCTTTCGATGGAAGATGAATGACAACTTATTTAGAGATCAGGAGATTATCAAAAAGGCCCAAAAAGCTTTGAAGGACTATTTCGAAATAAATTTGAATACAACGGTGGAAAAAAGAACAATCTGGGACGCAAGTAAAGCTGTGATGAGAGGGTTCTTAATACAACAGAATGCCATTAAGAAAAGGAAACAAAATGAAAAGAAAGACAAGATTTTGGAGAAAATAAGAGAATTAGAGAAGAAGTTAAGAGCAAATCCGAAGTCACAGCCGATTCTGAGAGAAATTAAACTTTATCAGGCACAATATTCTAAACTGATAAACCAGGAAATAGAATGGAAGATTAAGCTAATGAAACAAAAAACATTTGAATCGGCAAACAAATGTGGGAAACTGCTGGCTTGGCAGTTGAAGAAGAGACAAAAGTTGAATATAGTAACAAATCTAGAAATTGAAGGAAGAAATATTCAGAACCCTGTGGAAATTAGAAAATCCTTCCAGAAATATTTCAAGAAACTATATACTCAAGGGCCGCAAAATGAAGTTGAGATTGAACAATTCTTGAAAAAACATAGTCTTAAAAAATTTACACAAGAAAATAGACTACTCCTGAATAGTCAAATAACACGACAAGAAATTGAACTTGCCATTCAGAACATGAAGCTGGGCAAATCTCCAGGACCAGATGGTCTGACCTCCAAGTATTACAAGACAATGAGTGACTATTTGATTCAACCTTTGATGGAGGTCAGCAATGAAATTTTGGAGGGAAAGAAGGCGCCGGAATCGTGGAAGGAAGCTTTTATCACGTTGATACCAAAATCAGAAACTGAAAAGACACAACTGAAGAACTACCGCCCCATCTCCCTTTTAAATGTGGATTACAAAATATTTGCTGATGTTTTAGCAAGCAGACTTAAAAGAGCTCTGAATGAAGTAATTCATAAGGACCAAGCAGGCTTTCTCCCAGGAAGACATATGTTTGCAAATACAAGGAACATTATAGACATTTTGGAACTTTTGCAAACAAATATAAACACTAAAGCAGTTTTGATTTTCATAGACGCGGAGAAGGCCTTTGACAACATTTCTTGGAAATTTATGAAGGGAAATTTAAAAGAAATGGGAGCGGGGCGGGGTTTTCAAAATGGGATTGATGCAATATATTCAGAGCAAAAAGCCAAATTGATAGTCAACAATGTGGTAACAGAAGAATTTAAAATTGAAAAAGGAACACGACAAGGCTGCCCGATTTCCCCTCTGTTATTTATTTCAGTCCTGGAGGTGCTCCTGAACTTGATTAGAGGTGACCGGCTGGTGCAGGGGATTGAGGTCGGAGCGAAACAATATAAACTTAAAGCTTTTGCAGATGACCTAGTTTTGACATTGCAGGAGCCATAATCTAGTACGAAAAGAGTTTTACAATTGATACATGATTTTGGACAGGTCGCAGGATTTAAGCTAAATAAACAAAAAACGAAGGTGCTAGGGAAAAATATGACAGATGCAGAGTCAGAACGGTTTCAGAGAGAAACAAAATTATCATTGGTGAAAAAGGTAAAGTACCTAGGGGTTAATATAACAGCTAAGAATCTGAGTCTATTTAAGGATAATTATGAAAAATGTTGGTCTGAAATTAAGAGAGACTTGGAAAGTTGGGCAAAATTGAAACTTTCTTTGTTAGGCTGAATTGCTGCCATTAAGATGAATGTGTTGCCAAAGATGTTGTTTTTGTTTCAAACATTGCAAATTGTGGACAAAACGGAGTGTTTTCGGAGGTGGCAGAAAGATATTTCTAAATTTGTCTGGCAGGGCAAAAAGCCCCGAATCAAGTTTAAGATACTAACAGATGCTAAGGAAAGAGGGGGCTTTGCCCTGCCAGACTTAAGGCTGTACTATGAAGCCGCAGCTTTCTGTTGGCTGAAAGATTGGCTACTTCTTGAAGACACTGACGTGTTAGATTTGGAAGGTTTTAACAATGCTTTTGGGTGGCACGCATATTTGTGGTATGGCAGCAGCAGTAGCATTTTGGAGGGGCAGGCACAGCCGAATCCATACCCCTCCTCCAACCAATTCCCAAACCAATGCCTAACCGCAACCTTACAAGTTGTGATGATTTGCTACGCAGTAGGCAAAACCAAATGGCACCAGCCAATCAGCCAAATGGCAAAATTCCTACTGGGCCCCTGCCCCAAAGCAGACGACCCCATGACAGGCAATAGCAAGGTCAAGCAAACAGCCTAACATTAGGGAAGGGAGGGCGGGTGATCCGAAGCATGCAGCAAAAGAGGACGTCCGTTGCTGCATGCCTTGTATTTAACAAATAGGGCTGTCAATCACTAATTGGCAACACCTGAATTTCCCCAGTAATAGCCCACCCCTGCTTACAGGATGGCCAAACCATTTGCCAAGTAACAGTGAGGTGTCTTGTCAGCCCCGCCCGCAACCTGTGCTCTCCATGAGGGAGAACACACTTTGCCAAATAAGTAAGTGGGGAATTCAATGGAATTGATGAATTCACTCAAAATTGCTCGAGTCCAAAAATTGTACCACTGAAAGCAATAACCCCTGTCCTTATCTGTAATGACATTTCAGAAGTGCCTCTTTATATTTTTAGGAAATTGTTACTTTCTCCATTTGATTGACATTTTGAGTCTTTTTTAGAACTTTTACTGTCCTGCTTTCATTAAATGTCTGGCTCTTAGTGACATTTTTGGTAGGCTGTTACCTAAGATCCCATTATGCCCATGACCCAAATCCTACCTCCCTTTTCAGCTTGTCCTTCACCTGAACTCAGAGTTTGCCTTGCACAAAATTTCAGATTCACATATGCAAAAACAAAACCAATGGTAGTACAGTACTTCAATTAGACCAGATATACTAGTCTGAACTGATTGATACAAGAAGCAGGTCATATGAGCAATAGAATTATAGAGCAATCCTATGTATGTATGTATGTATGTATGTATGTTGTTTAGTCGTTTAGTCGTGTCCGACTCTTCGTGACCCCATGGACCAGAGCACGCCAGGCACTCCTGTCTTCCACTGCCTTGCGCAGTTTGGTCAGACTCATGTTTGTGGCTTCGAGAACACTGTCCAACCATCTCGTCCTCTGTCGTCCCCTTCTCCTTGTGCCCTCAATCTTTCCCAACATCAGGGTCTTTTCCAGGGAGTCTTCTCTTCTTATGAGGTGGCCAAAGTACTGGAGCCTCAGCTTCACGATCTGTCCTTCCAGTGAGCATGTATGTTTACTTAGAAACAAATACCATTGTTTTCAATGAGAATTTCTTCAAAATAAGCATGCAAAGGATTTCTGCTTTAGAGTGCAGCCCCTTGCATATTTACTAGGAAGTGAACTCATTTGTGTTCAGTGGGGCTTTCTCCCAGGTAAGCATGCATAGCTTTAGAGTGAATTCACACCACTCTTTTTTCTCCAGTCACAAGATGAGTTTCAATTGCCCCCTCATGAAATTTGGGTGCGGCTCAATGAGATAAGCAGCATATATCCAGATTACAGCCAACCTCAAAAACAAAACAAAACACAGATTTACTGAATTATCAGCCAGTAATGTGAATTCATCCTGGATCTTTCACATGACTTGTTTTGATCGCTTAATCTTGCCTATTAAATAACATCTGTTTTCTTTGCCTGACTTTAGTATTCTGATCTCCACAATGTAATTGCTCACCTTTCACTGGGACAATACAGACATACCTGATGGGAAGAAGCTACCTCAATTCCAAGCTGTGTTTCTTGTCTGATAAGCAAAAAGATGCAATAACTGTGATGACAGCAAAAATGGAAGAAATGCTCTTTCTAGCTATTGCTTTTTATAATAAAACAAAACAAAACGAAACTCACCAGAGGCTTCAGGGCAAGATCTATGAAGATAATATTTCACAGTAATTGAAGAAGTTGAAATTGCTACACTTTTTTCTGAAGTCGTTTTCAATTACAACTTAAAAATAAAAAAAACCCCATGTTTCTGTAAGTGGTATTTGTAGCAACAAATAATGCATGGTTCTATATTAGTTTAGTTAAAAATCATAGGGCCAAGCTACACTTAATGCCAGCACACAATTCAGCAATTGAGCAAATGGCTTTCTAAACAAATCACAGGTGTGGAGGCTCAGATCCATACTGGGATCCTCGGAAGGGGGTAGGGAATCTTTAAACATTTAATGGCTCTGCTGTTCTGATCCAGCACTGCCTCCCCCTTCAAAAGAGAGCCAAACCTGGGTAAGAACTGCACCTCTGGAACTTCTCATCACTCAGAGAAGTGGGGTGAGTATAACATACCCATTTTCATATCCAGTTGATCGAGAATTATATTGAGATGTATTGCATTAATGGAGGTGTAAAAACATCATGCCATGTTCACTGCATGATCATGGGGAAATACATTTTACTGATCACAAGAGACCAGCTGCCAAACACCATAGAACATTTATAAACCATTTTCCAGTTTCTTTTTTGTTTTGTAGATATGAATTATTTTTTGCAGTGGGAGATACAACGCTGCACCAAATGAAATTCCTTGGACTGGGAATCTAAGCCCTAGAATAATATGTCTAGCAAATAACAGGAGCAAGAAAACAGCAATGTAACTTTTTTTATTCAGATGCAGCTTTATGCAAAATCACAATATATTAGCAAGACACAAATATACCATACACATTTACATAAACCTACACAAATGTATAAAAATCTATCACAAGTTTTTTTTGTAGAATGGAAGATTTATATGTCACTATAATACCACACATGTTAAAAATATATTGTATTGCCTATTTTTATATTGGTATTTTAAAACACATAATTGTTTCCATAAGACAGTACCAAGTTTTCAGCAATGTTTATGGGTCCAGGATCCATGAATTGCTCATAGGATATCTAGCATGAGAAATTCTCATCACTTGGGACAGATCTTCAACATATCAATTTTAAAAGATAGCAATATAGGCAGTCGGCTGAACATTGTTGGGACTTTTTTATACAATGCCCACACAAAAAATGATACTGAGAGTAAACATTACCAATATCCTGCAAAAATCCATTGAACCCTGAGGCACAGTGATCTAAATCTGAATATTAGGAAGGTTCACCAGCCTGAAAGATTCCATTTTATTTGGATCTGTGCATTTAAAAAACCACAATCTGTTTTTGAATAATTATGTAAACTCTGTGTGTGTGTGTATTTTGGATTTTGAGTCACTTGAAACTCTGGGTTCCCCTTTCACTATCATGGGAATTCGAAATTGGCTGTAACTTTCCCGCCTGTCATCCAAAGAGGATGACATTTACAGACACAGAAGCCTCTCTGAAGTGTATTAGGTCTACCAAATTGGAAGCAAATACCAAATTAGAGCCTCAGCTTCAGGACCTGTCTTTCCAGTGAGCACTCAGGGCTGATTTCCTTAAGAATGGATAGGTTTGATCTTTTTGCAGTCCATGGGACTCTCAAGAGTCTCCTCCAGCACCATAATTCAAAAGCATCGATTCTTCTTGGATCACTGCCTTGCCGTGGTGAAGGGGCTTGAATAACTCAGAGAAGCTATGAGCTATGCCGTGCAGGGCCACCCAAGATGGACAGATCATAGTGGAGAGTTTTGACCAAACGTGATCCACCTGGAGCAGGAACTGGCAAGCCAGTCCAGTATCCCTGCCAAGAAAACTCCATGGACAACGACAACAAGCAATCAGTTCATTTTAGGCCTATTCGAAAATCCACACGCTTCATAGTTCCAAGTGTTGTGTGGGGATTTGTTTCTTGTTCTTTCTTACCTTAAAATGATTCAGGTGTGGCTGCATGACGGGTACTCTTGTTTTGCTTAATGTGCGTTTTATAAAATGTATGTTGCCTTTCCCAGCAGCATGTACCTTGTCTTGCTTGCTTCTGCCATCTGAATTTTGTTTTAAAGGGAGACTATTCATTGCATTGGCTATGAGAGACCTATTGTTTGTCCCTTTTCCTCTCCCTATAGCATATGGTATGATAGAAATTGACCCAGTTTGACCACAGATAGTAACCATAATTCAGCAAGTCAGGAATGAACATCGAGCACACATGCCCCTCCTTCCATGCTTCCATCCTTGATCAGTGTACCGATGTCTTTTTAGCTTACCAAACGTGGTCTTTTTCAATGCTTGGGGAAGTGGGGAATATTTTGGAACTCATAATGGCATATTTTACAGGCCCTAATAGTCTGTATTTCCACACTTTACATTACTGCATATTTTGTTATTTTGAATATTTGCTGGGGTTCTCTCACCAAAGAGTACTTGCCCCAAATTTGCAACTTGGCATGCAAGAATTCTCCTTTCTACATACATATCTATCTTTTCCTTGCCTCCAACACAATTGTACTGTAATATAACATTTCTACAATATTTTTAAGAAATGGCCTCCAAGTATATAACTGAAAACTCAAAAACAGACTCATTCAGCCATCTGCTACTTCTGATAACAGCCTCATCTGTCTGTCAAAGAAGTAATGGAGAAGCTGGTTTGAGGTGGGGGTGGGGAAGGGAAGATAATGAAACGCTGGGAATGATGCTGTAGCCTAAAGTTACTTATGGACATGCATCACATAGTGACAAGTGGAGGAGTTGAAATTCCTGTAGTTAAACGTTCAGAATGCATGTTTGGTTTTTTCCAGTTTGAATGGCACATGAGTACGTAAGAAATCTAAAAGGCATCTTTTGGTATAATCTAAACACTGAACTTGCCTGGCGTGCTCTGGTCCATGGGGTCACGAAGCGTCGGACACAACTCAACAACTAAACAACACAACAAACACTGAACTTGTATACAGCTCTGTTAACAGCAGCAAGACTTAACAAGTGTCTACTTATTTAGAGGGGATTATACTTCTTTCTGGCGCATCACTGCAAAATTAGAGCATCCTCTTCACAGGGTGTATGGATATCATCCTGAAATTATACATAAAGACTCTGATGTGCAAGTACAGCCTGCCCAAAGTGGAAGATAATACATAGTGATGCAATTCTGGAAACAGAGCAAGCAAGTGACAATTTATTCCCTGAGTCTCCCTTCACTTCAAAGGAACATTCTGATCTGCAAGTGAAGCTGCTTGTTTTCTTCTCTGCACCAAAGCCAATTACTCATTGGCCTTCCAGGCAAAGCCCTGAGCCCAGGCCTGTTTGCGCCCACTAAAAACAGATGCCTTCCATCCCTGGTATATTCACTAGAGCAGGTATATCATGCAATGGAAAGCATAAAACACATCATTTTATTCATTTATTTGTGGGCTTCATTCATTATACCACCATCTGAAAAAAACATCAGAGTGGTATACAACAATAGAGAACCATCATTAAAATGACTGGCTACTAGAGTTGCACACAGACACTGCCCCATACATTCAGGGCCACCTGTCCCATCCCAGATCCGTTAAAACCCGATTTTAACATACAGTTTGAAAATACAATTGGGAAGGGGTGCACCAGCACCACACAGGATCAGATTCCCTTCTTTAACAGCTGCTAAGTGGGAAGATCCAATCCTGCATTGTACTGCTCTTCTGAGAGCAGCTTCCCTGCATGCAAGCAAAGCTGCATTGTGAATGTTCACAATGAAGGCACTTTCAAAGGAGCAGCAATGTGCAGAATCAGATCCCCCCCCTTAACAGCTGTTAAGCAGGAGGGTGCAAACCTGGGCAGTGCTGCTTTGGGGGCAGGAAGGAGAGGCCTGGTATGGTGGGAAAGGCTCTCCCTACCTTCTCCTACAAAGATGGTCCCTCTGTTTCCTGGTTTCTCCATATTCTTGCTCATAGCTGCCTCTCCTTCCTGCCTGACACACCAACCTCTGACAGCTGTTCTGCTCAACCCAACCTGTAGCAATCCAGGGCTGTCTCAACCTGACTTCTCCTTCCAGGGGGAACCCAACCAGCAAAGAAAGGTGCTACTGGTTTTGCTAGACTTTGCTATGGATTAAGTGGTTGCTGTATTCAGGGTCGGGTAGGAATTTTTCCACCAGACCAATGGACTCTGTTCTTCAGTTTTGCTTACCTCATTGCAAGTGTCACAATTTGGTGGTTTTTGCATTGGGTAAGCCTTAGGCTTTGGTGGAGGGGAGGTTGTAGCCTCGGCCTGCCCTTCCAGTCTTCAAGGGTATCCCATTAAAGGGATCTGGATGGAGCTGCTTTTGTCCAAAAGTCCAGGCAGGGGCTAGGGCCATAGCACTCCTCAAGGCAGCCACCCCACAAGGAGTTCCTACTTGATGTGTGCCATAGAGCTAACAGTATACCCCAGCAAGCGGGTTGGAGGATATGTAACTATACCCAATGCCTTGCCAAAGACCATTACATCTGTAATCAATAAAGTTGTGGCCTGAGGTGACCCAGTAACCAAGTTGTCCTACATATTGCTTGGGAGACGGTCATGGGTGAGGGAGATTTTTTGGCCTACAACTTCCATGATCCCTAGCTAGCAGGACCAGTGGTTAGAGATGCTGGGAATTGTAGTCTCAAAATATCTGGAGGGCCGAGGTTGAGGAAGCCTGCTCTATAACAATTTGGCAGGAATCCAAATTCTTATGCATGATTCTGCCACATCTAGCTGAGCCCTCGGTTTCGGTGTGAGCAGAATCTAGAAACAGGAACATTCAATTAATGTTTATAATGCCTGAGGGGAAAGACATTTAATTCTTTGCAGCAATAACTAAAGTGATCCTTAAAATGCTATAAATGTGCCGTGAAAGGGGGAAAGCTTCTGGCTTCGTTCACAAAACCAAACCATGGCTTCAGTTCATGGTTTGTTTGGGATGAAGGAAGCTGCTATCCCTGGTTCAGATGCACAGCAGGAGCAAGAGAGGAGCAAAGCCGCTGCAATCTTTGCTCTGTGCACCAGCATGCTTTCTCGTTCATGCTTAGCATTACAAACAGATCAGGCATCCATTTGAGAACAGACCCTTATTGCATGACAAGGCCCCAAAGCCATCCCCAGGAGAATAAAGACACAAGGACACAGAATTTTAGGTTAAATGTTAATGGGAAAAATTTAGGCCACAACTTTATTGGTTACAGAATGTGAGCAGTATTGGCTTAGGCATTGGCACCAACAGACTATATCTGACTCCTACCCGCTTTGCACGAAGTCTGGTAAGGGAAAACCTGCAGTAAGGGGAGCCCCACTGATGTGGATCGACTCAAGCATCCCCTGGGTTCCCGTCGGGGTCGTGTCATGGCCCTAGCCCCTCCCCAGGCTTCAGACGAGATCCACACCCCCAGATTCCTTTAATGGAATACCCTTAAGCATGTAGGAGCAGGTGATGACTGCAGCTCCCCTCCCACACACATTGCTATTCTGATGCCTAACCGCCAAACGTTACAAAGTTGTGACGATTGCTATGAGGCTGGCAAAAACCAAGTGCCTGGTGCCAATTTGCCAAGTGGAAAAAGTCCTACCAGGCCCCTTGACAGCGACCAACCGAAATCCATAGCAAGGCCAATGATGCAACCTGGAAAAAGGGTGGGAGGGCAGGAGATCCGCAACACGAGGCTGAAAGAGGAAGCATCAGAGTCGCACCATGGTTTAAATCTTCCCTGGCCATGCGACTTGATGGGTCGCCTGGCAACTTGACGTGGCTGGTGTCTCCCTCAGCATGGCACTGGATGCTGTCTCACCCTGGCGCTGAGGGGAGTATTATAGGAAACAAAATATGAGCAAACATATTATCTCTCTCCCTTCGACCCTCCCTCCCTCACTGAACTGAATAACGTTGCCATTCATATCAGCATGTGAAAATTTGAGCCATTTGTACATTCATCTTATGCATACTTACTCGGATGAACACCCACAGGACTTCTGTGGATTGGATCGCAGCTTGTGTTAGCTATCGTATTTTGCCTTAAACATTATGTGAATTCCAAAGATTATACAAGAACCAAATAGAGATAAGAAAAGTTTGTGTTGTTGTTGTTTGCTTCACTCATATTTTTTATTCTCTAGTTTGTCTCTAGAAGGCCACTTTAACCTGACTCTTTAACCCAAGACTCCTGAGCTTGGCCTGTTTGTAATCTAATTGGCATGGTCTGCAATCCATCTTGCCGTTGTTTGGTCTAAAGATGCGCAGACAGTTCTTGGCAGACAGGGCATAAACAACATACAATTTCAAGCGTGTTTCTATTATTTTTGAAGAAAAGAAAAACCTATACCTATACTTACTTTACTCATAATGACTTAAAGATTCAATATGATACAATATTTAGTTGTTCCTTGTTTGTCTCATCATTTATAAAATGTTGATTTGACTTAGATTTGAAACAAATTCTGCTTAGATTGAAATGTCCCATTTTCACAACCTCCAACATTTCTGCGATGAAAATAGAGACATCCCATCACATAATGATAATTTTACTATTTATACCCCATGCATCTTATTGGTTTGTCCCAGCACCCTGGGCAGCTTCCAACATATATAAAAACATAATAAAATGTTAAACATTAACAAAAACTTCCCTATACAGGATTGCCTTCATGTGGCTCAGGGGCTGGATAACTCCATACCCTCCAACATTTCTCCAATGAAAATAGGGACATTCTAAGGAAAATGGGACATTCCAGGATCAAATCATAAACCGGGACAGCCTTTCTAAATCAGGGACGTCCCTGGAAAACAGGGACACTTGGATGGTCTGCATTTTAAAGCCCTAGCAGAATCTTAGCAATCTCAAAGTGACTAAGGATGGACACCTTTGAGGTGATATCAGAGGGGGAGCTGTAGTCCACCGGAGGTCAGATACATGACCAGTGTTTCCTTTGTTTAATAGAGTCATTCCCCATCTCCCTTGTTGCCTGTCAACTCTTAGCTACAGGATCAGATGAAAAAAATAGAGAGTTGAAGGTATATCTTGTTGAAGATGCCATTACAGGTTAGCCCAGGTTGTAAACCATCAAATGAAACACATCATACCAACAGCAGACACTCAGTAAACTTTCGAGTTTTGCCACCTGTCTTAGAGAGCAAAACCCCAGCAGGCTGCTTCACATTTGCTGGCTGCCTCAGTGGTGATGCCTTGTGGGCCAAGCATTGAACAGGCATGTTTTAATGTGTGGTAGAGTGGATGTGCAAGGAACACTACTGTAACCATTTGTGGCTGGAGGCAAAGGCAGAACCTAGGGTCACTCTCAAATTCATCTTGTTCCATTTGTACAAACAGTGGCCCTGTTTGGCAAAGTGCAAATACCTCCCTTGACCTAGAAAGCCATTTCAGAATACCGACCTTGATTCCTTGGCATCGCTTAACATATTCCCTGGCCCAACATCAGTCTCCGTGGTAGCATTAACTGACAATTCAATTCATCTAGATTCAATTTGGTAGTTCAATCATGTACCGTAATCTGATCACTTGGCGGTCTCTCTCGCGCTCTCTTAGTAAGAGGCCTGTTCAAAGTCTTTTTATAAAGTTCACCAAATCTGCCAGCCGGGCAATATGAAATAGCAAAACTCAACAAGCGTGAACTCTGCTGCAAATATTCAGTGCAGTTCTAATTAGACTCTTTTCTTCTTCCGCTCTTCATATTTAACCTTTTCACAGGTCAGTGCAAAGTATTTGTTTATCTGCTGTTCATTGCATGAGAAGCCTTGCTGGGAAAGAAAAAGAGGCCAGGGATCCTCATAGGTATACAGAATTTCTTATTTTGATTGACAGAGTTTCAATAAAGGATTTATAATTAGTTCCCTGGTTCCTTGTTATGGCTGGTCTCCCTCATATCCACAAACAGGTAATTCTAACCGTGCTCAGCTTTAATGTGAATAAATAATCCAAGAGGAGAGGATTATGTACACCTTCTACATATTTTTCTCAGTAGGATTTACTGGGGAAAAGTATAAAGCATATCATTTCTCATAATAAAGCAATTAAGATTGCAGGCCCAAGCGCAGTGAGCCTTCCACTGCTGGGGGCCAGCAGGGGCAATGAGAGAAACAATAAACACAGGACAATGTCTTGGGATTAAACAGGCCACAACTTTATGGATTGCATATGTCAATAGGCTTTGACATAGGCATTTGGTGTGTATCCTGAATCATCCAGCTCATCTGCTGGTTGCTTGTTTGACAGGCATGATCTTGGGTTAAGGATTGGCTTATTTTGTACAGCAAATCAGGGCAACCCAGCAAGTTCTGGAGAGTGCTATGGCCCATTGACCCCCGTCTGGGCATCCAGAAAAAAGCATCTACCCTGGACTCCTTGAACGCGGTTCTCTAATTCCTTGGAAGAGGGTGGACACACACTCCCCTCACAGTCCAACCCAATTCCTGAGATCTTTGACCTTCTCCCAAGCCACATCTTCTAGTACTCAGCCACTATAGAAGCCTCTTTGGGAGTTTCCTCGCTCCTTGAGATCCTGCTCCAGTTTGCAGACTTAAGAACTGGAGCACAGTCAAGGATGACTCCAGACATTTTGCTGCTTGAAGCACATCATCAAATGACTACTCTCCCACTCACTCTTAGTCAAGGTAAACATCGCCCAAGACCAGCCACATTATTTTCTTGCTGAAGCAGAAAACAGAAGAATTTTCTTACTTCCCTTTCCCTTAATACAGCCTTTTCCAACCTTGTGCCCTCCAGATGTTTTGGACTGCAACTCCCATCATCCTTGGCTTGGCTGATGGAAGTTGTAGTCCAAAAACTGGAGGGCACCAGGTTGGGGAAGGTTGCTCTAAGACCTACATATCTGTAGATAATATAGCATTATCAAGAAAAGCATATAGGGAGCCATAATTCTTTAGATTTCTCTCTGTCTCTGTAAAACCTTTTTCAAAGTGAATGCAGTAGTATCACCACCCTAGGCAGTGTCACTCTACTGCCTTCCCAAGAAGGGCTTTGCTACTGCTTAATAGGATGGAGCAAGGCAGGATTGGGGGGGGGGGGAATGGCACTGCACAGGCATACTAGCCCTCTGTTGATGCAGGATGTCCACTGCTATGGCCATACAGCCTTTGCTTGTAAATCTCTTTGTAGTGTACACCAGATCTCCCCATCCTGCTGCCCAACAGATGTTTTGGTCCACAACGCCCAACATTCCTGGGATGGTCATTTGTCCTGCTGGCTTGGGCTGATGGGGACTGTAGTCCAAAGACTGAAGAAGGCTGAGGTATGCGTATGTCATGGGGCTGACAGGAGGAGCAGGTCATTCATAGGTAAGAGAGAGAGATAGATGTGAAGCTAACTTGCAGTCAGTTTCTTTATTAAGGAAAGGAAACAGTACAAGGAAGCTCCTAAAGGCAAACTCCCCTAGTGAAGAAGTTGCTTGACCTGGTGTGAAGCTCCTCCTTCAGTCTCTAGCCTTCTGAGCTGGGGCTCCTCCCCTGTAGTCTTCTGCTACGGCAAGCCCCAGGAACCTCTCTCTGTGCCTGTCTGACTCATTGCTCAGCAACGTGTAACATCCTTCACGTTCTAAGAGTAAGTGGGGCCAAAGAGCTATCAGGATGGATCTGCAGAAGAGATGCAGGTCTGGCTCCCCTCTATCATCTCTATCAGAGCTTGCATCCAAACTGAAAACCTTCAGTGGAGTAGCAGCTCCACAGCTGGGTCAGGCTTGACAGAGAGAAGGAGAGTGGGCAGCAGCTTCTCCACCCATCTCCTACCCTGGAGGGCATATGGGTATGCATGGTCATAAGCTCCGCCGCTGCATCACCCTGCCCTGTGCTGAGCCACTTGCCTGCTTCAGTCTCTTTGTGATCCTTCAGGCTTCCTGCTTCCAGTACATCCCAGCTTGTCCCCTCCTTGGAGCTGTGGGTGGTGTCCCACCACCGGGATCCGGGATCTAAGCCATCTTCTTCTGTCCCATCCCTGGAGGGCTCTTGGGTGGATGACAGGGACTGAGCAGAGGAGGAATGGTGGAGACCCTTCCAGAGAAGGAGACGACAGTTCAAAATTACAACAGAGGTTTGAGGGAGGTCACAGCTCAGAGGAAGATGAGGGGAGAACTTGGGAAATAATGGGAAAGAAGGAGGAGACAGAGCCGGAGCAGTTGGCTGACACGTTACCACTAAAAAGCATTCTAGACCCACCATCTCCCAGAACCCAGCGAGCCTTAAAAGTAAGAGAGCAAAGAGGTCAAAGACAGATGTCCCTAAGTGGCAACTGTAGGGGTGGTGGTGCTGTTGACGAAGGAGAAAGTGAGAAAGAAGGTAGGTGGAGATTTACTCGGGAGAACATCATTATTCCAAGAGGCCACATTCCTAAGCCTCTCTCTGTAAATATTGAATAAAAAGCAGATGCTGAGGACTTTTCCTTGTCTTATCCATTCCTGGCAACCTGCCGTGGGGGTTGGTTCCTCTGCCACCCTGGCATTGGGTGGCTTCCACCACTCTTCCTCATCCAGCCAGTCTCTGACACAATAGCTATTTGTGTCAGTGGTAGTAAGTGTTGTTTCTCCACTTCTGCCAGTTTAGGCAATTGCTTCCTATTGTGCTCATGGCAAGGCTGTCTCAGTCCTTGCTTACACAGAACCATCAACCTTGCAAAACCACAAGGCACTCTGATATTGTACCATTCAAAAGCCATGAAAATCCATAGTCACACTCAAATGGACACAAATACTAGAAATATAAACCCAAATCAAATGTGCATGTTAAAGCTCATAGACAGCCCCTTAACATCTAGACTGGGGGAAGACGGGGTTGTAGTGCAGGTGACCATACAAATAGTCATCGATGTTATCTTATACCTAAAAGAGAGAGGTGGAAAATGAGATATTGCTATTTTGGGCAGCTGATCCAATCTTCAGCTGATTAGCTTTGCAGTTGGCACAGTCAAAAGGTGAGAGCACATGTGGGAAATCATTTTGCTCTAGGATCAAGTCAGAGAAAAGATACAATTAGAAAGACAAGCATGTGGCAGCCAGGATAATTCAGAGAGTGGAAAGTTAAATGCCTGCTAACAGTTCCCTGACAGGCATTAACAATAAGCATGAATTAAATAATTGCAGATTTGTTATTAAAATTATTCTGCACAAAATGTTTTGTGGCATCCCTGAAGCGTTTTGTGCATATCCATGCCTCCGTCTTTCTCTTCAACATTTTGCCATGATCTGCTTTGAAAGAATTGCATTCTGAATCATACGAGGCAATGCTTTTTTATTTGTCACTTCATGTTCAATAGGATTACTTCCCGATAAGCATGCTCAGGATTGTCCTCTTAGATATATTTGCGCTTGTTTGTGTAATTCATTCACACAGAGATGTTCTTTCCTGACTCATGCTGATAATCAAGTTATCACTCTAAATTAGGCTTGGAATGGAAGCAGTAATTTGATTAAATGGTACAGCTAAACAACTAAATTGCCATAAAATATCCTCAAAGTATCACCTGTACTGAGATTTGGTGATATTTATTTTAATGTGTTTATTAATCACTGACAATCTAATTTTAAACCTATTAGCAGCCCTAAACATTTGTGAATTTTGAACATCAGATCAATTATGACATAATTTTACTCACAAGGTTTGGTAACGATAACTACATCCACAGATAGTGCCAACTGCACAATCAAATTTCAGATTAATTTGGGGAAAGTGTCACTATGATCCTCCTGATGGTTTATGTTCCATACAATCATTTCAGCATCACAGTGCCTCCCATGTGAACTTTCTCGATGCCAACTCCAGGTTTCGGGGCACTCTTAGGCAAAACATCCTTAATATGTCCCCTTTTCTCAGTGATCCTTCCTTCTCACTGGTGCTGTTGGCATCTGTTGCTGCTTCTCTGCCTCTTCATTGCTCTCACCTGGGCTCCTTTGGAAGGAATTTAAGGTGTTCTCAATTAGCTAAGTACTGCAGACCCTCTGTTCTTCAAAAGCCAAGTCATGGACTCCCTACCTTTGACAATTTTGTTATGTGAATGGTGCCTCGGACCCCCTGGGGTCCACAGCCGCCATTTGGGAACCACTGCGCTAGTATGGGCATTTGGCTGGAGATCTACATTGCAAAATTCAGGACTTGCAAATTTTGGTTGTGTATTGTTTGAGAAAGTTCAATTTAAATGAAAACAGAATCAAATTCCCCTTCCCTAGCTCCTTAAGTTCTACACAAATTTATGAATTAATGGAATCAATGAACCTAAATTAGTCATGTCCACGAATTTTAATGGGTCTATTCTGCACAGAACTAACATTGGACGCAAACCCGTACCTCTAACAGAAGATGTGAAATTTAAAATTTTTAGCAATCCCCAGGGTATACAATGGCACCATGGAATAGTGGCTTCCACACCACTGAGAGCTATGTGTAGGAGACCAATGTCAGTTGACTGCAGGTGGCATGGTCAATTTCCCACAACCTGGTCATCTTAAATCATGATCTACTGTCTAAACCAGTGATTAGCTGCATTTGTTGATGTTTCTCTTGAAGTAAGTTCACTCACTACATGCTTCTGAAACCAAATTCATTATGTCTGCTTCAGGAATCTTTGCTACCTGCCTGGATGTATCCATCCCTGATCCTTCCTGATACTTGGCTCAAATCCTTGTTCTGTTCAGGCAGATTGTTAAGATTATACCTTAGCCCTATGAGATGTCCATGTCAATAATTAAAGGCAGGATTCAGCTACTGTCAATGAAGGGTTTCCACGAGCACATTTGAGCTCCCCGCCCCTTTTCTCCCTCTGAACCCCCACATTAGCTGGGGGGGAGTTGGGAGGACCCACAGAACAGTGAGTGGGTTATTGTGTTGCCTTCGTTTTTATTTTTATTATGTGTTTTGTGTTTTTTATATTGTGATTTTATGTTGTGAACTGCCCTGGGATCTGTGGGTATAGGGTGGTATACAAATTTAAATGATGGTGATGATGATAATGTTCTGCCTGGCAAGCAGAATAACCTGTGTGGACAGAACAATTGCCATAGTGCTATGCTGAATTGCACCCCAAGGCAGCACTCCTAAACACATTTGCCTGGGAGTCAGTCCCATTGAATTCAATGGGGGATTACTTCTGCATATTGCACATAACAAAATACTAGTTGCAATTGGCTCTCAGGCACGTTCCCTATCCCTCAGTTTCATTCTATCTGTAGCTTGAACTCTGGTCCTGGTAGCTCATAACTATTTGAAAGAGAATCTTGGCAACTATATTCGTCTTGCCATCTTCCAGGGGCAGAGGTTCACAGGTTATGTCAAACTGGTTGTTTCATGTCCAGATCAAATCTGTGTCAACTCGTGTTAGATGTTCTATTACACCATTCTTCATCTTTCTGATGAGTTCCGTCTACATTTTTCTTTTTGGATCTGTGTTTTTTTCCTTTTCATGAACAAGAAACACACACTGAGCTTTGAAATCTTTTTTTCAAAAATATGTACTTTGAATCATGACACTTTTCCTGTCAAAAATGTCTCTCAAAGACATTTTTAATCCAGGATATAGGGTATTGTGTCCTCTCGCAATCCGCCATACATTAGCCAAGTGATACATATTCATGGGGAATTTTCAGTTGGAAAATACCTAGATTCCGTTACTCCTAATCCAAAAAGTGGTAGTAATTAACAGATAAAAGAGGAGGTACAGGAAATGAATATGCAGTGTCATGAAGCCAAAGCTATTCATTGATCACTGTTAACTTGCAGGTTCTTCTTCAGCCAGGAAATTCTGACACCACATTTGTCATTTGTTCTAATTTTAGAATTTTAATTAGCAGATCACCAGACCTTACCTCATTAAATCAGTTTCTGCAAAAACATTATTTCTGGAGATAATAGTTAAAATAATCACCACTCCCACTTTCTAAAACTGCCGAGAAACATGAGAGTTTTATGACACAGACTAAAAAAAAAAAATACTCAGGAAAGTGTGTGTTTGATCTTGTGGCAGCTTCTTATACTTTCTGAACTGTTTCATTGGCATTTCACTCCTTTGAATTCATTCCCTTCACTACATGCATGTTTTAGTGACAACCCCTCCACTTTCCTAATTTATCTTAAAAGTGTCTTTCTAACTGGGTTTGCAAAACTGATTATTAAGATAATGGCTCTGTAGAACATTTTTTCCCTCCTTGATGTTGAACGCTGCTGGCTGAATACTTCTATTGAGAGAGATTTTAAATAGTTTGGGATTGTTGGATATATATATATATATATATATATATATATATATATATATATATATGCAAAACTTCAGATAGGTAAGGCTTTCAAAATCATCACATTTATGATGCCCAAAATATATTGCATTAAGAAATTAATTGTAAGACCCCCATTGACAAGGCAATGGAGCAAATATAGAGCAGATGTTCTTTGCAGACTTGAAGTACTTGGTTTACTGCTCACATCACTGAAAGGGATATTCTAGCACACATGATGTATGAGAATAGCTACGGCATCATATTGTTCTGAGGCTGGATAATTATCCCCATAATATATCTGCTGAATTTTCCACACATTCTCCTGAAGATTTAGAAGGATTCCTATTTGCGGACTACATGGTTAAATCATTGTAATGTGATTCTGCAGTAACAATGAAAGCGAGGGCTGCCCCAATTATATCCGCACGCTGGTAAGAGAATGAGATGGCTGAACAATATTTGCCCCTATGACTGCTGTTGTCTTCAATTATAATTGCCATCAAGCAAGAGGATTGATTGGGCTCTTCAAGCAGAAGGAGTTTGCATCATGAGTCATGCAGAGAATCTAAATAATTTACATTAGAGCCTTTAACACATTTCAAATGCTGTCATCACTGCCTGGTGAAACAGTTCAAGCCACTGTGAGTCTCGCCTTTATTATCAGCCCTAATTTTGCACTTGATGGTTTGCCAAAAGTGCGAGGCAAAATCTAAGAAGGTCAAAGACCTGACATGGAAACCACTTTTTGAAAAGGTCAGCTAATTATTTTTGGATTTAATGATATGTATTGCTAGGCAATGGTATGTACCTGAGTGCATGTGATATAATTAAGCACTAATACTGGCTTTGTAATGAAAACAATCCATTTGCAAATGCGAGGTCTAATTTTAATCTTCAGTGACATCTTCGATTTGGGGGGGGGAGGGAGAGAGAGAGAGGGTGCAGGACTATCCTGATGAAAGCTCATCAACTCATCATTAGGCAGCACAAGGGTTGACAATATGAATTGGATGGGGGATATCAATTGTTGTAATTGGATTGAAGTGTTTTAATGAAGATAATCATATAACAATTGGATGAAACTCACAATGCCATTCTTCTGATCCATCAGTATAATGTGAAAATGGCCATTTTGGTGATGGCAATGAGTTTACCCCTTAATAATGGAGGTCCTTTTCAACAATTCCCTTGAATTATCAGAATATTGCCATGATTCTTGTCCCACTGCTGCTGCACACCTATCTATCCAGATTCTCTCAGTGATGTCAGTTCGGAGGGTACAGGAAGACATTTCCAATCGCTCAGGTATCTTATGCAAGAGCCACTTGGCAGTTCAATAAAATAGATCTTATTTTATTTTTGTAAAACAACAATCAGCAGAGGATCTTAGCACAGAATAGGGATAGATAAACTGTTGTGTGCTGAGGGCTGCATTCCCTTGGGGACAATCTGTCAGGGGGTGCACGCTGGTGGGAAGTGGGGCTAGAGCAAGATTTATTAGCTGAGGCAAACACAAAGGCCTTACCTGAGCGCCTAAAACTTAACAAGGGAGGTGCTCAGGCGATCATCAGAGCCAGAACAGAGCCCACTACAGCTGACTCTTCCCTTGAAACTGAGCCAAGTGGCCTCTTTAGCTTTTTTTTTTCCTTACCTGGGTGTCTCGCTGTGCAACTGCAGCAAATGAACAAGCCATGCTTTCAATGTCCCTGTGTAACACTCTAGCAGAAGAGTGGTTTGCATCAGGATATTTGTTATCCTTTGGAAACCAGTTTGAGACAGTCATGGTCTGCACATATTGAAAAGCAGGTTGTGGTATGTGGCTCAGAAGCTTGGTGTTTGGTCACTCACAGAGTTCTGCTCTACATCTGTGACCAAAAATTCTCAGGTCAGCATGAAACTTCTGAAACCCACTCCTTCTACCTCCCTCTCTTCAGGGCAAATAATCCTTAGTGTTTCATTTCTGTCCTCCTGCCCTTGTGTCATCTGCACTCAAGCTTTCCTCATGGTGCACCTAGGTATCTAGATCTCTAGCACCACTCCCCAGTAGTAGTAGTAATAGTAGTAGTAGTAATTTATTATTTCTACCCCTCCCATCGGGCTGGGTTTCCCCAGCCACTCTGTGCGGCTTTCAACAGACCATTAAAAACAGAATAAAACTTCAAACATTAAACACTTCCCTAAACAGGGCTGTCTTCAGATGTCTTCTAAAAGTCAGATAGTTGTTTATTTCCTTGACATCTGATGGGAGGGTGTTCCACAGGGCGTGTGCCACTACCGAGAAGGCCCTCTGCCTGGTTCCCTGTAACCTCACTTCTTGCAGTGAGGGAACCACCAGAAGGCCCTCAGCGTTGGACCTCAGTGTCCGGGCTAAACGATGGGGGTGAAGATGTTCCTTCAGGTATACTGAAGCCATTTAGGGCTTTAAAGGTCAGCACTAACACTTTGAATTGTGCTTTCTATGGCAACTGTTAATACTCCTCATCTCCATCTATCTCTGTCTCTATCCTAGAAACCAGTTAAGTATAAGTTGTTGATCTAGGTAATGTGGGATGGGTAGTGTTATGTACTGAAGTTCTCACCCTGTGCCAGCAGGGGGATACTGTAGATAGTTATGCAAATGAAGGATCGAAAGTGACGTTCAGTGATTGGATAGTTTGTATGCAAATGAAGGATAGAAAGTGACGTTCAGTGATTGGATAATGTTAGAAAGTTGTTACACTAACAAGGTACTGGAGCTCTATATAAGCAGGCTGACTGAGCCCTTCAGCTCAGTTCAGTCCTGGTCTCAGAATAAAGAAGAGCTGTTTGAAGAATCGCTGTGTCATCTGATATGTTCACCCACAACTTAACAGGTAGTCAGCATATATTTCATTTGCTACTCCACCTCAGGCACCCTACTGGCTTGGGCCAGCTCTGGTGAGAAGGCTAGACCAGCTTGAAGCTTCTTGAACTGAGATCAATGTTTTGATAAAGGTCAAATGTATCATGGAAGAACTGTTACTGCAGCTCTATCAAGAATAGGGCACAGAATATCTACTAATGCTGTGATGAAATTTTACCCCATTTCCCCACTCCACCCCTAAAACCCATTCAAAACCACTACCACCCTTGGCCAGTGGCCACCATGCAATGAAAATTTGAAAGCCCACATTCACAAAAATTCTTAAGGAATTCTAAAATGCACTGAGAATAAGGCAGAAAATGAAAGCCTCTTTTTCAAAGAATGTACAACTTTTGACACATTGGAGGACCAGTTTTGGTACAGCACTACTACTCCCTTCCATCTTTATATGTCTTCAGGAAGAAGAAGAATTTTATTATTTATACCCTGCCCATTTGGCTGGGTTTCCGCAGCCACTCTGGGCAGTTTACAGCACATAAAAAATTGTAAAACATTAGACATTAAAAATTTCCCAATACAGGATTGTCTTCAGATGTTTTCTAAAAGTCAGATAGTTGTTTATTTCCTTGACATCTGATGGGAGGGTGTTTCACAGGGTGGGTGCCACTATCGAGAAGGCCCTCTGCCTTCATCTCATCCTCTTCCTCTCTCTTTTCTCTTTCTCTCTTTGCGGTTTAAATCTGTGCTACTATTTTAGGCCCAAATACATCAAACCACTGCTTCTGTTTTAAACACAAACTCTTACAAGAAAATGTCCACAGTCATTGCTTTTGTAGGAACCCAGAGAATCATGGGACTAAAACAGATTACAAGTGATAACTTTCCCCAAATCCTGCACTTGCTGCCCTCTAATACATTTTGACTGATGTTCATGTTGTCTCATAGGGATGACTGTTTAGTGGCTGGTTATAGAATCTCAGCTACACAGCCTTGACTAATGCATTTACTTCTGGACTCTCAGAGTGCAGCAGGTGGCACATATGTTTACATCCCAAGTTATTAAGGACTGCTTGATTTCCCCTTCAAAAAGAACACCATACTGATTGTCCTAAAGATGTTCAAGGGGGGAAAAAACCTAAGGCCCATTTCTCCTTCTCTAGAAATAGGCATTGATGTATATTATTGTTGTTAGCATCTGCCAAGGAACTTCAAAGTTCCTTATATTAGAAATTGATATATTTCCATTAACTTTAATAGGGTAGTAAGGGAAAGATGAGAAGGCAGTAACAAAAATGAGCAAGGAAATGTTTTCCTTTTGATGAGAAAAATATATTATGTAGAAGCAATCTATTGCTCAGAATATTTTCATGCATTTGTAAATAGTTTCTGAAAAACCTGAATGTACATAAACACACCCTAGTAATGACAACAACAATCCCAGCCTGAAACTAAGAGATTATATATATAGCCATTCCCTTAAAATACCAACCTTTGATGATATTATTATTACTACATCAACTTTTACCTATATGATAGTACAATGTACAAACATACCATTAAAACACCATAAAAAGAGTCAGACATAATTCTGAATCAAAATGTTCTGGCTTAATTGGTTTATAGATCTGATGTCTATCTGCCACATTCTGAAGTCATCTTTGTAGTATAATCTCAAAGTTTGTTGAGATAAGACTTGAAAATTAGTGGGAAAGTTCGTACACGTAGGAAACTCTCTGCATTTCACTGAATTGACCTAGTTTGATCAGAGTGTGGGAAATTGACCATTTCCCCCCACATACTAACATTTTCCATGTACTTCTGTGCATATGTTTAAGACATATACACAGTATTGGTGTTATACTATACTTTTCCCAGAATACAGTAGCTCATCTGGGAGCACACTCAGTGCTGAATCTTCTGCAGGAAGATGTATATGCTTTTATATACATCTGGAAAACACACCTCTCCTTGCAAGGGAAAATGTGGAGCCTCGACTTTTAGTATTCTAAGCAAAGAAGGGAGAAAAGGAAATGCAAATCAGTTGCACCCCTCTCCTAGTTGTTTAGAACTCCCAAGGCCTCTCCCCCATTTCAGCTGCAAAAAATCAAATCACAGCTCTCCACTCTTCAGTACCAGTTGATCTAGAGTTTGGGCTTCCTAGCATTTCTGAAGAAATGGCTTATATCTTGAAGCTCTTTTTATAACAGCTTTCTTTCCCAATTCTCCTGGGAAAAGCAGGCCACACGCTGGATTTGATCTTTGGCGTAGGTATAGATGTGATCATGTCTCCTTCGATGAAGGTGCCATGGTCTGATCACTATGCTCTGAAAGCCAGGATTGACTTTCCACCCCCACCCTGCTTAGGTGGCGAGCCGATTTGGGCTCGCCCGCAGAGACTGATGGACCCTGATAGGTTCTGCCAAGCCTTGTGGGACCTTGCTCCCCCTGGCGACTCATTGACTGAGCTTGTTGAGGGCTGGAATATCCAGCTCCTGGCAGCCATCAATGAGATTGCACCTAAGCGCCCTCCGCGACATCGCAGAAACTGGGCTCCCTGGTTTACCGAGGAGCTCCGGAAAATGAAGCGGGACCTCAGACGGCTAGAGCGAGTATGGTGGGGTGCCCGTGACGGAGCCTCAAGAACATCTTATAGGGCTTTTATGAAAACCTACGAGATGGTGATGAAGGCTGCTAAGAAGTCTTACTTCTCGGCCTCCATTGCATCCGCTAGCTCTCACCCGGTGCAATTATTTAGTATAATCAGGTATTTAACGTCCCTTAAGGGACAGCCAAATTTAAATAACAATTTGACACACAGCTGTGGGGCATTTGCGAGCTTTTTTGCGGAGAAGGTCTTGTTGCTCCGCCATGACCTCCCTCCCAATTTGGATACAATAAAGGAACTGGAGGCCCCTCGACTGTCCTCAGGTCCAGTATTGGACCACTTCGACTGGATATCCCCAGCGATGTGGACAGACTCCTCCGAGCTGGAAAGCCCACCACCTGTCCTCTCGACCCGTGCCCGTCTTGGCTGATTAGAGCGTGTCCAGACGAGGTGCGGGCCCTCCTGGGGGATATCATCAATTTGTCCCTTGGCACGGAGACATTCCCAGGGGAACTGAAGGAGGCAGTGGTATGCCCGCTCTTAAAGAAAACATCATTACATCCTTTAGATCTATCCAATTACCGCCCGGTTTCGAATCTTCCGTTCCTGGGTAAGGTGATTGAGAGAGTGGTTGCTGAACAGCTTGGTGGGTTTCTGGATGAAACATCGGCTCTGGATCCATTCCAGTCCGGCTTCCGCACTGGTCATGGGACCGAGACGGCTCTGGTTGCCCTAACAGATGATCTTCGTAGACAGCTGGATCAAGGCGGGTCGGGGCTGCTGTTTCTTTTAGATCTGTCAGCAGCTTTTGACATGGTCGATCATGAACTCCTGGACCACCGCCTTGCCGACGTGGGGATCCAGGGCACAGTCCTTCAATGGCTGCGCTCGTTTCTCTCTGGTCAGGGACAGAGGGTGGCGCTTGGGGGGGGGAATTGTCATCGTGCCACTCCTTGGTGTGTGGAGTACCTCAGGGTGCGATTCTCTCCCCAATGCTTTTCAACATCTTTATGCGCCCCCTCGCCTAGCTTGTCCAGAGTTTTGGGCTGGGTTGCCATCAGTATGCCGATGATACCCAACTCTATCTGTTGATGGATGGCCATCCTGACTCAGCCCCAGACACACTGACCAGATGTTTGAAAGCTGTGGCTGGATGGTTACGTGGGAGCCGGTTGAAGCTAAATCCTTCGAAGACAGAGGTCCTGTGGATATGGGATTGGGGGGGCAACTCCCATCTCTTGCGGGGGCGCAATTAGTGCCAGCACCATCCGTTAAGAGTTTGGGTGTAATCTTTGACACCTCCCTTTCCATGGAGGTGCAGATTGCAGCTATAACAAAGGCGGCCTTTTTCCATCTCCGCCAAGCTAAGCAGTTGGCTCCTTACCTCTCTCGCCCTGACCTAGCCACTGTGATCCACGCGACGGTCACCTCCAGACTGGATTATTGTAACTCGCTCTACGTGGGGCTGCCCTTGAGACTTACCCAGAAACTCCAGAGGGTGCAGAATGCTGCAGTGAGACTCCTTACGGGGTCTTCGCTGCGAGATCACATTCACCCAGTGCTATACCAGCTGCACTGGCTCCCGGTGGAGTACAGGATCAGGTTTAAGGTGCTGGTTTTAACCTTTAAAGCCCTATACGGCCTAGGACCCTCGTACCTACAGGACCGCCTCTCCTGGTATGCCCCACAGAGAAACTTACGGTCTTCAAATAAAAACATCTTGAAGGTCCCAGGCCACAGAGAAG
This sequence comes from Podarcis melisellensis, assembly GCF_964234715.1. Taxonomy (NCBI): domain Eukaryota; kingdom Metazoa; phylum Chordata; class Lepidosauria; order Squamata; family Lacertidae; genus Podarcis; species Podarcis melisellensis. The sequence goes on along the minus strand of NC_138539.1, from coordinate 42,071,728 downwards.
TTAGGCTGGCCTCAACTAGAGCCAGGGCTTTTTCGGCTGTGGCTCCGATCTGGTGGAAGACTCTGTCACAAGAGACTAGGGCCCTGCGGGACTTGACATCTTTCCGCAGGGCCTGCAAGACAGAGCTGTTCCACCAGGCCTTTGGCCAGGGCACAGCCTGACTCCCTCCCTTGGCAATCTTCACGGAGCTCTGGCCCAATGGTTGCCAGTGGCTTGATACAAATTAATTTTATAATGAATGGTTTTAGAGTGTTGTTTGTGCTGTACTTTTGTACTGTTTTATTGTTGTTAGCCGCCCTGAGCCTGGCTTCGGCTGGGGAGGGTGGGATATAAATAAAAAAAAATATTATTATTAAAATAGGCTGAACTTGAGGCATTGTTAAGCCAGGGACTGTGGAACTAGAACCATGCTAATTAATACTGGCCTAGCTCTCTGCATAAAACATTTTTTAATGTATAGGGACTAAAGCAAAAACAATAAAAATGCACTGCTGCAGAGACAATGGGAATCAGGATCTGCTTTTTGCTAAATGGCTGCATCTCATCTTTGAAATTAACATATAGATGAGCAAGGAAAAGAAACATGCAAGGAAAAGAAGCATCAGGTGCTTTATTCCTGATATGTCAATATTGTACTGGTTGACAGCAATATACAGGATTCAGAAAAGCTATTTTTTGCAAAGCTTTGGAGGAGGAGGCTTTAAAAAGAATCATGCCTGATACTTTCCCCATGCACGGTTGAAAGCAACAGTGGATTTGTGTGGCATGAGATCCTTTCATCATAGCATCTACTACACTGAAGTTTCCTTTGAGTACACATTCTTATGGCCTGGGCTCCAGTCGCACAAAGTGAAGAAGCAGCCTCAAAAGAACAATAAGCTAGCAGAAACCAAATAGTAATAACAAAAAAAGAAAGAAAGAAAACAATAAAGGACAGGGGTTGGATGTGTCGAGCCGATTTCTCTGAGGTGGTTCCAGATCTTCGCTCTTGTTAAGAATGATTTTCTGTTGTGCTCGAACAGCCTGACACCACAAGCTGCTTCAGAGAGCACTAAAGCTTCCCCTTTACCCATGTTTGATTTATCAAGCCTAAGTGCGGAGCCAAAATGTTACATCTGCAGGAAGATGCCATGAGCCAATATAATTAGGAATATTAACACAGCAAGGAGAAGTTAGGGTTCACTTCCAAAAAAGAAAAAAGAAAAAGTATCATCTACAGGGATTTTTAACATTGCTATAGAAACCAACAATGGAAGCTCCAATATGTTTTTGTCCTTAGAGTTATCATTCCTTTTGAGCTGGCATTTTTCGAGAGTTTATTTTATTTTTTGGTGTCGGGCACTTTTTCACTCAAGCAAAGGTTTAATTTAACAATATCCCTAAAACACAAAAGAAGAAAATGAGTGAGCTTTTTTAAACCATTTGCTTTCAACCTATTGTCAGCAAAAGCATTAAATAAGCAGGGAAACAAAAAGTTGCTTTATTTTTATTTACTGTTAATAGAAACTCAGGAAGGAATGCTTATCTTTCCCCACTGAGCAGCGATTGTGGACTAGTGCGGGCCACAGCGGAGCCAGGAGCAGTCTGCCAGTTTCCCTCACAGCTGGCGGAGGACATTTCCTCTTCTGCCAGCTGCTGGGGCTCACTCGCAATTCTACCCAATCATGGGCAAGCTGGGAGGGGTGGTGACCTCAGATCAGACTGGAGGGAAGACTTCTTCCCTCTGGTTCGCTCCCTGGCTATAAAAACAGGCTGTGCCCTGGTCAGGGTTCAGTTGGTGCCTGGGCATTTGTGTACCAGTTTTTTTTTCCCCAGGCCTTGATAACAGCACAGCAGACATCACTTCTTAGCAGGATCATTTCTGAGCTCTGGCACCTTGCACCAGAGCCCTTTCTCAATGTCCTGAGGGGACTTGGAGGCACACCATGATGCAGGAGTATTACAGTCCATTGTGCCTTCTGCATTCTGAGCATATTCCAGGACATGGTCTTCTTTCAAAGACTCTAGGTCTCGGATTGCAACCCCCTTCCACCCAGGATGAAGATGTTCTCACGCACCCTCTTATTGCTGCTCTCCACACCTCTTTCAGGAGAAAGGCCTGAGATGATGAACGCAAGCTCTGGGTTAGGCAGAGGATGGGTGTCCACCTGTCATCTATGCTTTTGTTGAGATTCCAGCAGTGCAGGGGGCAGGACCAGGTCACCCCCATGGTCTGTACCAACTCTACAATTCTACAATAAGTTGGGAGAGGTATTCCACTATGACCCTGGGGTTCAGAGCCAGGCTGTGTGGGTTGCTCTGAGATTCCCATTCTTGTGCTACTTCTTTTTTAATACAGCCTATTGTGTAAACAGCTTTTTTGCATATTGAAGAGCAGACTCGATAACAGTTTCTTACCTTTCAACAAACTGCTATCAGATCATTGTTGTCATTTTAATTTGTTTCCCCCACCCTGACAAAGGCACAGACACTGCAAGCATTAACCAGTGTTGCTAAAAGGGACTCTTATATTTATAAGTTAGTGTTTTAATTTTTAAAAGATTACACTTACAACTGCTACTTTGTTTAAAAGTAGCAATTATAAGGTGTCTATTATAAATAACAACAGATGGTCTCAGCACGGATGCAAGAGTGAATTAATTCCTGAGGCGCCGCTGCCATTCATAAACCGCTCATGCTTTATGGCTGCATCTGAGCTTCAGAGTGAAATACTGCCTCACTTTTACTCTAGGGCTATCTATTACACTCCATGTTATTCAAATGAATTCTAGGGTTTATCATCTTGCTTTCATTTTGAATATTTCTTCCCTTACCAACACACACACTGTTAATACACAGGGTTTATCAACAAAGACTTCTCATAAAGTGGTCCTCACTGCTTGTGTTCCAGCCAATTTAAATTCTGTCCAGGCTTCAAAAGTTCATTTGAAAAATTAATTAATTCCAGTACCAGTTCACCCTTCCTAAAACCAACTACATCCATTCCAGTTAAATTCACAATTCATTCATTTGGTCCTCTGAATTTTTTTCCTCCAACCTGCAGAATTTTGCAAAGCTGGTATGCTAAAGTATAACATATACTTAAGAAGATAGGAAAACCTGAAGGTACATGCACACAGTATACCATGAACCATTTTATTTGTTTTTCCCAACCATTATGATATTTCAGCTTAAACAGAAACATCACTTTTTAGATATTTAAGAAATGGCAAGTGCAATGGCAACAATCAAATACAGAGTTAAGTGTGATGAAATCCCTGCATATAAAAATTGAATTGAATTACAATTTAAATTGGAGTGAATTAAGTTTGATCGCAAAAGGAACTTGATTCACATTTGGTTTACTTGGAGATTACAGATACTACTTTCAGGTGTGATTCAGAGATGGTTCTAATTAATTCTGTTAATTAGTTAATATAAATCAATCATTCCAAGCACTGCTTCAAATCTCATTTGCAAACTTTGATGGCTTTCGAGCAACTCTTTGTCTTATACCACATAAAACCGTCCAGATTGCTAGCCATCAATACATTTTGTGGTGAGGAATTCCACACACTATGCACTGTGTTAAGCTGTACTTCCTTTTGCCTGCCTGGAATCTCCCACCATTCAGCTTCATTGAATGACCCTAGATTCCAGTATTATGAGGCAGGGAGAATAATCTTTCTGTCTACGCAGAATTTTATACACTACTATCATCTCTCCCTGTTACTTGTCTCTTTTTCCTCACTAAACTAATAATCCCCAGACATTGCAACATTTCCTCTTAGGGGAGTTCTGACCTAGCCACCCAATGGAGCTTGCTTTGCCAATTAGCTGCTCAAGATTTATTACTGGGAATAGTCCCGTTACATAAAACTGTGACCAGGAGCATAAATAGGCCCTACTTGCCTCATCCAGCATCGCAAATGTGACTCCAGTCACTGCCATTCCACTTGCTGTTGCTGCCACACATTTTTTTAGTATCCGAGTGCTGCATAGTTCAAGATAGTTCATGCTATTTTTAAGCACTCCACGTAGACAGTTCACCCGTTCCCCGCCAGAAATCTTGATTCTGTGGTCATCCACTTTGGGGTAATCACGCCGAGAGTCTCTGTAACTTATTTGGAGAGTTCTTAAACAGATTTGTTTCCCTGCTAACAGACTCTTCCCAAGAGCAAAGGTCAGGAACTTTGTGGAATTGCATCATTCCTCAGCAAACGTACAAGGCAGCAAAATGGCTGTCTCTGCACAGTGTTAATTCTGCGGCTGGCTGTGAATTGCTGCCCTAAAATAATGTACTAAAAGTTCATTCCTGTTCCATCTTATGAATGTGTTATTGTCACAGCATGTAATTACAATCATTCACAGTGTGAACATGAGGTCTGAATAGTAAATTGTCCTGAAAACAGACTTCTCTTGTGAATTTATGAATTTGCAAGCCTACCTCTCATAATGATTAATATTGTATCACCATTTAACTCTCAGGTCATTCAGCAGTGCAGCCACCATATCTCCAAAGCCAAGGAAGTGAAAAGCACTTAATGTACAACTGAAAATAAGATCTTCTGACAATCTAATTAATAGATATTATCCCTTTGTGGAATGAAGATGCAGACAAATATAAAGCGTGAATTGCCATCAAATTTGCCTTCCAACACTGATAAGAGCTGATCTGGCAAACCTACTCCAACAAGGAGATCATGCCTTTGCATTGCTAATGTACCTTATTTACCCCAGACACCTTGGTTTTATATAACTGGAGAACCAAAGAGCATAAATACTGCATTGCTAGAGGCCCATGTTTCTCAGGGACTTGCAGTCCAACCCTATGCACATTTACACAGCAGTATATCTGGCTAAGGAGGAAACCCTACACAAATCTGGAGCGGAGTCCCTTAGGCGGTTGAATGGTGTCTTGTACACCTTCTTCCGGCAACTCCTGCAACCAAGCTGGTGCCAAATGTATTGCTCTACTTACCTTTAGACAACATCAGCAAGGCTGAGAGCGGAGTCTTGTAGTCTGGGCAGCCCAGGACCTCCATTCACACTGCCCAGGCTTGAGCCCCAGGGAGGTCACTTTGGTGCTGCTAACGCAGCAAAAACAATGGTGGAGGCAGCAGTTACAAGTTACCGGTCTCTGCAGCCACAGCAGGGGCTGTGATTCTCCAGCGATTTGACTTCACCTCCTGAGGCACACTCCATTGTCTATGTCTAAATTCAAAAGGGCTATCTCACAGGTGAGTGTGCATAGGATTGCAACCTTGGAGTTGCACTGGGTGACTTCAGCCTAAATGAGGCAAATGCTCTCATTAAATTATCACAGCATGCCCCAGGTAGCAAAGGGGTTCAATCACCCAACCAGCAAATTTCGGATGTGTGCACAATTAGCACTGATGTGACAGTCTTGCTCAACAAACCTTGCCACTCTTACCACTGAGCTGTTGCCCCCCCCCCTGTCTATATAGGGCAAATAGCTTAGGCAGCCTTTGCTCTCTCCAAGCTGGACAATACTGATTGCAAATATTCTGCAATGTCATGTATTCTAGGAACACTTTTCCAGCCCCGCATCCCATGACCTATTTTTCTTGGATGTGAAGACACGGTGAGACCTTAATTAGACCAAAGCATCAATCCACATGTATTTAATTGTGAGTTGGCTTGAACATTTTGCAGTCATACATTGATTATTTCATAGTAATAATTTGCAAATTGCACAGTGCCATGCTCCAAAAGGAGATATTTTATAATGAAGTATGAAATATTAATCGGTGTTGGTGGAAAACAGGCTTGCAACGCAAGATGCATTCCACAGAAATGTATGATGACCATGGAAAAAGAAAAGCCTTGATTATGAATATTTTTTTAAAAAGTTCTGAAGTCTTATTTAGATATGAAAAGCAAAATATCAGTTGAATAAGTCCTGTCTGAAAGCTAAACAGCTTGGAAGGCACAAGATATCTGACATTTCCAGTTTCTCTTCTGATTGGCATTTCCTTTATGTTCCCACATAGGTTCAGGCTAAAGATCTGCTGGAAAAATCCCTCTAATCGGTCAGACACTACTTTCCCAGAGATACCATAATTGTTTCTTCTGCCAATTTTTCTGCCAAGACCATGGCTCCATGGGTCAAGAACCACCTTTCCTCATTGAAGACTCATTAAAACATGAACAAGATCAACAGAAGAACTGCTATCACAAATGCATGATGACTGCAGCGCAGTGTGGGCAAAAAAACATGGAAGTAAAAACAGGCGATTTGTTTTGGGTTGAAATAGGCAACAACTTTATTGATTATTAATGTAAGTAGCTTTTGTCTCAAGGCATTGGGTATGTATCCAGTACTAAACAGCCCACCTGCTGGTTGCTAAATAAGGTAGAGTTGACCCAGAGCTGGGGAGTCGCCCCTGACATGGACCAGGTGCTATGATCCTGCTCAGGCTGCCATTGAAGGAGGTGCTATGGCCTATCCGCCATTGTGTGGACTCCCAGACAGAGACACCCCTCCTGGACAACTTTAATGGAGTACCTGATCAGGTAAGAATCCAACCCAATGCCTCATCCACCAAAGTTGTGACTGTTGCTATAAGGTTGGTGGAAACCTGCAAACCAGCCAATTTATTTGCAGGGAAATAAACCTTCCTAACTCTGAATATGGGGACCAAATAGGCTATAGCAAGATCTTCACACTGACCCACCCACTTACCTTCGGACAGGCCACTTACAGGCTGGATAGGGAGATGGTGAATCCTTTGGTGATCTCCCAAGAGGGCCAAATGCATGAGGTTGCCTTCTTAAGTAGTGAAGGGGTGAGCCTGGTTCAGCCTTCCTCGCCCGTGATCTGATTGGTCTGTATGAACAGGTCTTCCTGGCTTGGCCAGCATGGTAAGAGGGGAAGATGCCACGTATTGTCCCCTGCCAGCACATGGCCATGTGGGAAGAAGGTGGCCTGCAGGACCGGGCCATGGCCACAGCGCACAGCAACATTATTTCCCTGGAACCCCAGATGAGTGGTGACTGTGGTTCAGTGGCAGAGCACATGCCAAACCTACCTTCACAGGTTTCTTGTGTAGATAAAATGAGGGTTGGGTAGCTATGTAGGCCATCCTGAACTCCTTGGAGAAAGGGTCGGAGAACCACTTCATAAATAAATAAGCATTAGTCAGTTAAGACTACATGATGCTAGAATAAATTCCCAGTAAAGTAAGTGGAAGGAAGCTGAATTCAGAAAGTGGAATATCCTATATTGAGAGCTATTTCACAGCCCACACATGAAGGTGGTGGGAAAATGCATCATTGTTATGGTGAGTGCATGTGGAAAGAGTCTTATAAATGTTATCATACACCCCAGTAGCCCACCACTGCATGGAAGTGGTTTTCAAACGTCTGCAAAGTCTCCCAGAAATTTATCAAGTGGATTCAAAAACCTTCCCATCCAGTTTTCCCTAATGGAGTCACACATTATCCCTTGGCCTAAGATTTCCCACCACTGATTTAAGCATTTTCTAGGCAGTCTGGTTTACTCATCAATTTAGTTCTTCTGGTACACAGGATACTTTTTGTGAAATAAATAAATAAATGATAAAGAAGTTCTTTCCACCTCCTGGTTTATATATGACAGGGGCAGACAGATTCATAAACACAAGTCGGTGCCCCCTCACATTTAGTTTGTCATGGCAATTGAGATGAACAATACCTAGAAGAATGAGCAGAAGCTAAGGATAGCTTACTCCATTCGTGAGCTAGCAGTTTGGGGGAAGAAACCAAAGTTACATTTCCCATCGGCTGCTTTGATTTTTCTAAACAATTTTCAGAAAAGGGTCAGTTCCCATGTCGCTTTATTATGTTTCAGAAGGGCCTTGGAAGAGATCTGCTCTGCAGGTGAAGACAGCTTCATGTTGACAGATGGTAAAGATGTCATATGTGAGCATCTGTGTTTGCAATGTGTCCCTTAGTACTGGGGCAAAATATTAACTGGAGAATGGCCATAATAAATAAGAAATGAGACACATGGAATGATGAGATCTTTGGCGCCTTCTTCATAAATAAGGAGCCTGATGGTTGATTCAAGTCACATTCAATAATACGACTGGCATGACCTTAACAGTTTGTCATGCTGACATGAGACATACTGACACATGATGGGATGACAAACACATCTTCATGACAACAAGTTGTTGCAATGAACTAAAAATATATTGTAGTGCCACAAGAGGAACCTAATAGGGGATTTGTGGAATGTAGATAAAATAAACCTATTTTACAAAGGAGAACTCTTGAAATGAATGGATTTTTATTTTCAAATGTGAGCTGGAGAAGTATTAATGACAGAATTGGCTCACCAGTTGGGGTGAAGCCACCAAGCAAGCATCCCAACATGTGGGTCATGATTGTTTTTCAGGAGTGGAAAGGTGACGGAAGCTCAATGTGGTGAAAACACAATGACAGAAGTTCTCGATTGGTTCCGCTGGTGTGTTTGCACCACACTGACTTCCTTGTGGAGTTTGGAACTGACAGGGTTAAGACTCCGTGGTATCCTGTATCTGGGAGGAGCTTGACGCAGAGAAGTGAGTCACAGTCTGTGTCACTGTTCAGACTTGCTTTCGCTTCTGGCTGACACGCAGCACAGCACGGAGGCTGTGCGAGTGTGCTTTTGGAAGCACAGAGAAATGTCCGAAGTTTCCGATGGATTTACTGCTTTGTAAATAAATGCTACTAGAGATAAGAACGAACTGTCTTGGACTTGATTTATCCCTATTCTCACACAGACGCAGGACCGCTGCTACTCTGCTCTCCTGCCAGGTCAGCTCCCCAGCAGAGCCCACGCAGGGAAGCCTGACTGGACGTAGGATTCATTTTCCGAATTATTGAATGTTAGAACGATGTCGATTTAGAAATTAAGGGGGTTTTAGCTGTAATGATTATGTAATCAAGAAAAGAAAGATCAAAAATTAAACAGAAATTAGGGGAAGGATTTCCTGAATTGATTTAATTAGAGATTGGAATACAGAAAGGGGAGGTATGAGGAGGTCGGGAAAGTAAGTTTTATGAATATAAGGGATTGAAATTATACTTGTTGTTGTATGTGTTTTGTATGTATGTCTTTTTGCCTTTTCTGTTTGCTGTTTTTTTTCTATTTTATATAATTTTTTGAAAACTTTAATAAATATGTTTTTTTTAAAAAAATTATTTTCCGAAGATTCCTCACTCCTTCTCTCTCCCTTTAAGAAACAGTAATCCATCTGCTGGGTGTTGGTTTCTTTTTCCCTCACTGAGCAGCTGCTGCTTGTGACTACAAGACTATGTTTTCATTCCACAGTCCAGATAATGTTGGATTCCCACGGGAAAGGGAGACGGGATGTGACGTTTACTGGTTTCCTGTTCCCTTTGTACTGTCATTTCTTTGTTGGAGTTGCTCTCTGCTTCTCACAGAGGCAAGATGTATATTTGTGTGCTCTCTGCATAGATTAGTAATAAAGCTTAGCAATGTAGCCATACCTGCCTCATCCTTTCGTTGCAGACTCTGCGAGTTTTATACTCTGCTGGGCTCAAGCCGAGCCGTATCAGCTCTGAGGACCAGAGCTGAATTTATCTAACACTGGGATCATACCATATCAGCTCCTCTCTATATGATGAACCACTCTTGGCTAGCACAACATGTAATGGCTAAAGTGTCCAACTAGGCTGTTTGGAGACAGGCTGAAATATTCAGTTAATTGAGAAGCTCACAGGGTGGCTATGGGCATTTCACACTGTAAAATGCTGTCCAAAGCTTTGGGAGCTGTTAAAAAAACATCTATAGGTCTTCTTAATAGTATATTTTGGAGATCACCTCTCACACAGTTTCTAAAAGTTAGAACACCATCTAAAAACTTTGTGGATGACTATCCAAAGTTTTGATCTACTTACTAAATTTTGATGCTTTTAAACCCAAAATTAGGACAGCCGTGGATCTCAGAATGCACTCTGCTCTGTACCATTTATACATCTTTCTTTCCATGGCAGGCCTGGGCATCTTACAGACATAGTGTCTATTGATTTCAATGAAGTTTTGGTTGTTGTCATTCTTGAAATCCCTTTCACACCTTCCCTCCACACTTACACTGAATGCATGAAGATAGAAGCTGATTGTACTCACTGGTCCTGCCCACTAGCCTCCATACAACCACTGGCCTTCAGCCCACCTGCACCCAAACCTCCACATGTTCAGCAGAAGGCATAAAAGTAGCCTGTATGTCTGCACAGCTGTATGCACACAGGATCTTCCATGCAATTGGACACCCAGAATTGGTGAATATGATTCCCAGTCACTGTTAAGATCTGATATGCATACAACTGAACACATTCTGCTAAATATGCAAAGGTCAGAGCAAGGCCAGAAGATGCAGTCCTTCTTCTCCCTGAATGCATTAAGCATAGGATTGGAAGGAAGGTGTAGATAGGACTTCTGAGGGCCAAACGACCGTATTTTTCACCCTATATGACACACTTTTTCCCCTCCAAAAATGAAGGGGAAATCTGTGTGCGTCCTATGGGGCGAATACAGGCTTTCGCTGAAGCTTGGAGAGCGAGAGGGGTCGGTGAGCACCGGCCCCTCTCGCTCTCCAGGCTTCAGGAAGCTATCAGCAAGCCTGGGGAGCCCACGGGAGTTCCCGCAGGGCTCCCTAGGCTGCGGATAGCAGCCTGCCGCCTGGTGCGTGAGGCGCCCTGAAGCAGAGCGCCCCTCGCGCCGGGCAGACATCGGCCAGCCACACAAGCTCGGGGGAGAGCGGGGAGGCGCAGCGCCGCCATCCCGCTGTTCCCCGACCTGGTTTGGGGGGGAATAAAGGGGGGAAATTCCCTTTATTTCCCCCCACAAAAACTAGGTGTGTCCTATGGGACGAAAAATACGGTATATCTATCACACAGTTTACAGTCGAGTGCATGTTTTCTTCTTCTACAAGTTATCAACATGGGTGATCCAGATCAAGACACTGGGGGGATACAGGTCTTGAATTATTCACACACTGGTCCCAATCCAGATCGGAGACCCTATGCCTGCTACTTGCATTACCAAAACAACTCCCATTGTCATTCTCCTTTCCGATGCAAATTGATGCAAGGGGATTAGGACTGCAGTGCAAGGTGAAGGATTAAATCCCCCTGTCCCACATCTCCCCTAGCAGGGTCCTGAATCAAATCAGAATTGCCATGCCAGCAATGTGTGAAAGAAAAATAGTGCATTCAAGGGTAAACCACATTAATAACCATCAGGACAAATGACATTTTGAGGACTACTTGAACAAAATAATAATTCCTTTCATCACTCACTCATGGTGTAATGTTGCCCTCTCTCCATGGGCTATATATATGTTGTGTACCTATATTTTAACATTTCTTCTTTCACTTTAGATTATTTGGGAAAGAGGGAGGAACTACAACAGGCCTTTATCAAAGATACAACATGGGTGTATTTCTCTCTCATTTGCTCAGAGCTTTGCAAGCTTCAAAGAAGCATTGAGCTGGGAGAAAATACAATTCTCTATCCGATAGGAAACAATTTTGAAGCTATTTCCAGACATGACCCAGGCTGGTTGGTTTCTTTTAGATTAATGGGCCTGAAACAGGTTCTACATTATGTGGAGCTTGCCCTTACAACATCATAAAACTATTTGGACACAATCCAAAGGTACTTTAATGTGCTTATGTCCAAACCAGTGAGAATCAAGTGCTCTTTTAAAATGGGGGAAGTGGGGAGAAGAGAAGTTAATAAAATGGGGTACTTACTTTAAGACTGGAAGACAGATACTAAATGTTAACACCCAATTGGAAGGCTGCCAGTTGTTTACCTTTATTTGAGAACTGAAAATTTGGGGTGGGAAAGAGTAGGAACTTGCATGAATGATGGGCCAGCAAGTAGGAGTGGGGGAGAAAGTCAATTCAGTTCACATTTATAGGCAAACATACCTAATTCACATTTTCTGAAACAATACACTAACAGGCGGTCTTTGAAGTTTGCATTTTTCCAAATTTTGCAATGTAGTTCTCCAGTCAAATAACACATACAGAAATACATACTCCTGGGTAAAGCCTGCATAAAAATGCATGTATTAGTTAAAAGCAGTGTTTTTTTCTGGGGGTATGCAGGGGTACACATACCCCTAAACATTTTGTGAATCTAAGTTTGGCCTCATTGAGGGGCAGTTTTTCAATATGAGTAGGAAAATGAGAGTACCCCTAAACATTTGGGGGGGGAGCACTGGTTAACAGAACATACAAAACAGCATTGTATTAGGGGAAATTGCTTTGCAAAGATGTATATATTGGGCAAACATGTATATTAGGAAAAACTGTAGTAAAATTTGATATTTTTTAATGAGGACTTTTAAAAAAGAAACTGGTAAAAATATGGAGAACTGAACTTACAACTGAAAAAAAAATAGAAACAAAGCAAAACAGACAGATTTACACATCCCTCCAAATCAGGGTAGAAAGCTGAGTATATCATGTTATAGGAAAGTAGGGGTATAAAGGTGTACAGTTCCTACCCTAATATGCATACAGGAGGGGGAAAATAAAAGAGGCTGTTTGAATCCCGTACATTTTAGCAGCATGTGTTCTGCATAATATACCAGCATAAGGCAGCACAGTCTTCTGCCATGAATATACCAGGAAGCTGCAATGCTAAAATTACAAATGTAATAAGATACAGGTATGGATAACCATTAATCTTCTAGATTTAAAGCATAAAAATAAAAAAAGGAAAGGGGAACATTGTATCCCCAACTGAGGGAAATGCTGAAGGAGTATAATAGAATAAATATGGGTTGAGGGCTCAGCTGCTGACATAATATAGTATTAGGAGACAATGATCACATTATTGTCTTGGTAGAAGGCACTATGCATGGCATTTTGCTCAAGTGCGAATACAAGGAACTAACTCCTGCAATAAATCACTTTTTCTCATTGCAGCAAGTCTAATATGTATGAGGTCAAATGCATCCTAGTAGACTCCACACAAAATGCTTTTCCATCCCTAGAGACATGAGTGCTATATGAGACACTGAGTTTAATCCATTTTTCTCTGAATTTTTAAGATTTAGATGTGATGGCTTGACATACTGCACCATGTAGCCCTGAAAACTAGTGAATGGTTGTAATGTGTGGCTCCAGATATGACCCAGATCTTTGACCTCACCTGAGTTCAATGGCTAAGAAAGTTTCGGGGAGCTTTCTTCTTCATTGCCAGTCTAAAAGCAGGAGGAGCGACGCCACCCATCTGTGACTTCCAAGCCCACCCCGAGCCATCGGGGTAAGGGGGGGAGCTGTGCTGCTTTGCTGGTGACATTCCCCCCTTCCCCCTTCATTTTGACAGCTTGGGGGAGGCTTAGGAGTCACGGGTGGTGCGTTGAATGTCCGGCATGGGTGGCTTGCTCCGCCCCCATGGGCAGCTCACTCCGCCCCTGGCTGCAGGGCACACGCACCACTCCAGGCATCCGAGCGGCTATCCCGTGCCTGGGAGGGCACCCTCCGCGCCACATGGCTCTCAGGAGCACACCCACCCTGGCCAGCGCAGGCATATGCTTCGCCTCTAACTGCCACTCCCTCCCCATATTCCTGTTTGCTGGACCATTGGTGGGTCACAGGAAGTAGGAAGTGAAGGTCTTGGGTACTGAAGGTGTTGAACAGAGCTTCTCACTTTTATTATTCTTCCACTGGTCATGACATCCCTAATTCCAAGGATCAGTGGGCAGAGCAGGGTATTCAGGGGAAGATGCATCTGGATCCATTTAGGTGAAGGGCTGTGCAAAGGGTTTCTTTCCCCCCTCCCCCGATTTGTCACTGGGATGGACTGGAGATGGGAACCTCAGGGCTTTCAGAGTCCTGAAATAATCCCTTTTTATCATCCTCATCTTATTCAAAATTCAGGAGTACTTCTTTGCAGTTCCATTCTAGAGAGAATAATACATTTCTTTATTGCGGATGGGATTTTCAGATGTGCAGTCATCCACTTCTTTTCCTGTTGTGACAGAAAAGCACTGACTGAGTACCAAATCCCAATCCATTCCAATGATTTGTTCTTTACATTCTGCAGCCATTAATAAAACATCTTTAAATTAACAAATTTTCACCACTTCCTGTTGGCCTGTAGCAACTGGAAAATCCATTGCAAAAGAAATGTCTTAAGAGAGAAAGAGACCAGAAGATTATTTTATTGGTGTAATTAAAAGCAACAGTATCTGCATATTTCATTGTCTTCATCCTGAAGTCAGCGGGATACATTTTAATAAATTCTCTCGCTATCATCTGGGATCTCCTAATTGCCAAATGATAAGATGTGTGATTCTTTTTAAAAATTAAATGTAACTAGAAATGAACGGCATAATAACCAGCTATGGAGCAAGGCCCTCGTACCATTTCTTGCTAGCATTGGCAGGCGTTTTGTCACATCCTGTTGACCTCTAGCAATTGGAAAGTTCATTGGTTAAGCAAAAGAAAGCTCTAAGGAGAGAATCCATAAGATTACTTTAGGCGTGTCATTAAAATGAGCAGAATTATGACTCCTTCCCTTAAGAAGCAGCATATTTTTGGCCATGCTGAAGGCAAAGCAAAGGAGGCTGGCTTTTAGGGTTCCAAGGGGTTGCTTGAGAACAAGCGGGCAAATGCCTCCCTGCTCGGCTGTGAAGCCTTGCTTTTGATGCCAAAATAAACTTTATCTGTCCAGAGCGCCACTCTCCTGTGGCTGGCTCATTCACTAGCAGAATCCGTGAGTGGGCAGTCCTTAAACCTTCCCCAGCAAAGTAATTTCTTGATGCCCAGTCTGCGCCTCCCCTCTCGGCACGAACGCTTACTGCGCAAGGAGGGTGTGGGTAACGGAGGACCTCTCTCCTTCCCGCTTTGCCTAGGCAAGGTGTCCTGGCACCGCCTCGCCTCATCCAAGCCCTGAAGCTCCTCTCCGCTGGAGGCATGGTTACTCTCCTCCGCTGAGGAGGAGCTGCTTCCCATGATCTTTGGGGGCTCTTTGTAATCCATCCAGCTTTTCCCCTCTCCCCCTGAGCCGATGGCAGTTCCCTGACACTGGCAAAG
Source organism: Podarcis melisellensis (assembly GCF_964234715.1). NCBI lineage: Eukaryota > Metazoa > Chordata > Lepidosauria > Squamata > Lacertidae > Podarcis > Podarcis melisellensis. The sequence continues at coordinate 42,056,683 of NC_138539.1, read as the reverse complement.
ACAAGATGAGGGCCTGCCCTAGTCAGACTGTTTCCCCCACCCCACCCCAGGACCAGTGGATACCACTTGCCCTGTGTGAAGGAGGCAGGCAAAGATCACATCAGGGCCTTCCACAGCGAGACATCAGACCCTCCAAGTGTCCCTATTTTCCAGAGACGTCCCTGATTTAGAAGATGTCCCAGTTTCTGATTTGATCCCAGAATATCCCAGTTTTCCTTAGGATAGCCCTTTGTTGTTATTATTCTTGTTATTTGAATTTATATACCACCCTATAACCGGAGGTCTCAGGGCGGTTCACAGAAAACATTGGAGAAATGTTGGAGGGTATGGGGAGTTATCTGACCCCCAAGCTATCTGAAGGCAATCCTGTACTGTATAGGGAAGCTTTTTTAATGTTTAGTGTTTTATTATACTTTTATATATGTTGGAAGCTTCCCAGAGTGGCTGGGCCAACCTAGTAAGATGTGTGGGGTATAAATAATAATATTATCATTATGGAATGGGACGTCCCTATTTTTATCAAAGAAATGTTGGAGGGTATGAGACAGTGCCCTTCCCTCTGCCAACTTTACATTTTATATGAGGTTTCCTCAACCTCAGCCCTCCAGATGTTTTTGGCCTACAACCCCCATGATCCCTAGCTAGCAGGACCAGTGGTCAGGGATGATGGGAATTGTAGTCTCAAAACATCTGGAGGACCGAGGTTGAGGAAGCCTGGTCTATGGCAGGCCTAGGCAAACTTGGCCCTCCAGATGTTTTGGAACTACAATTCCCATCATCCCTGACCACTGGTCCTGTTAGCTAGGGATCATGGGGGTTGTAGGCCAAAAACATCTGGAGGGCCAAGTTTGAGGCAGCCTGTTTTATATCATTTGTTTTAGTGCTTTTAAAATTGTAAACCACCTAGGATACCCTGCAGAAAAGCAGTATATAGGAAGGCAATAAAAACAAACAAATCAACAGCACTGTGGAAACCACATCATACCACACATTGTTGATAGAAAGGCTGGCAGGACCACTGGGAGTAGGGCAAATGAGCTTTCTGGTCTCAACCAATTCCCTCCTCTTCCTAGCAATAGTGGCAAAGTAACAATAAAGAAAGGTTGATCCAAGCGAGAGCATCCCCTTTCTGGCCCACACACCTTGAGAAACCAATGAAGGGGCTAAAGAATTTTGCATTCTACATCAGCAGGGCCCTATACAAAGAGGCAAGCCCAGAATTCTTTCCCTGGCTCCGTTTTCCCTCTGAAAAACTGGAATCCTCTGAACTAGCTGGCATCGAAGACTGCAGAGTAGCAAACATAGGTAAATGTAAGGGTTTTAAAAATATATTTTTATCACTTGTTGTTTGCCACCCTCAGCTCTTTGGGGAGGAACGGCAGAATATCAATTTAAGGAATAAATAACATACTTTTTCCTCAGTCATCCAAATTGTCAGGAGGGTGGTAGATTTAAAACAACCAGAACATTTATTTTATAAAAATTCTCAGAGGGAAGCTCCAACTCAGAAGGAGTATGAACTATAGGAGGCAGAACCACCTCCTATAGTTTATCTTTTTTTGCATAATCAATCTGACTGACAAGATCTGGATATAGTTTCTTTTGAACAATCAATTGCTTCATTAATCACTTGCTACCGCTATGAGATGTTGTTTAATAAATTCTTTCCTGAATCTAAAGCATCCTGAAGAACTAAAATCAGAAAATCATTGTGGAGCTGTTACTTAGTTCCTTTATCCCTTTGTTCTCTAGAAAGGGAGAGGGCTCGGGATTTGCAACCCCCTAGAGAAGGTTACTCTGAAATTGCAGTTTATTGACAACTTTGAGAGGAGGGAGGAGCATACTCCCTCCTTCTCCAGCCCCCACTTTCTCCAGCCCCAGATGCATGCAGGTTCGCTGGGGTTTCTTGGAAAATAAGGCCAGGTTCCCTTTGTGGCTTACAGCAACCAGTGGCGTAGCGTGGGGGTGCAGGGGGGGCCGGCCGCACCGGGCGCAACATCTGGGGGTTAGGGTTAGGGGGCGCAAATCCACGGGTTAGGGGGCGCAAATTGCTTGCCTCGCCCCGGGTGCTGACAACCCACGCTACGCCACTGACAGCAACTGGCTGGGTGTGATTTCCACTAAGGAAACAGTGTGAAGGACTGGACTTAATCGCCATAGCCCAATCCAAATCCGCCCACATTCCCAACCCCAACTACTATGTGTGGCTGATTTTTTTAACCAGGGAAAAATTGTTTACATAATGCAGAAAGAGGTCCTAATTTTCAGTACCCGTCCCTGATTTTAGCAAATCTGATGTATTGTTACACACAAAAGGCGACAGATAACTGAAATATATTGTCATTAGTTGAACATCAAATACAATGTTTAAATTTTAATTCTAGTATGGCCAGTTGGATGTGTAATAATGTAGCGTGCTATTGCCAAAGAACATTCCATGCTTTATATTTTAGAGGCAGGTAAAAGTGTGCCCTGATTTGGTAATTTGAATATTCCTTCCTTTCACTCTACAAAATGGGCCATTTTCATGCCCCCAGTTTCTAATTATTCCCACTCCATGTTACTGCTGCAGAGAAAGTGGCAATAACAACAGCACCATAACAGTTTGCAACTAACAATACAGATGTGCCTTTCCAAACATTGTGCCCCTTTGTTGCCTGGAAAGACTCCTGGTTTTCTAGAGAGCTCAGAGATAGGCCCCTTGTGACATCCCACACACTCCCAAAGCCTGCTATTAAAATAACCATCCATATTTGCTGAGATGTCAACCCAGTAATAGGAAAGCAGGATCTGATGCCATTCTAAAAATAATGGAAAATGTGCTGAAATAGAAGCAGCATTGAGCTTAAAGAAAGGCGTGGATTATCCAGCATACATAAACAATGATTTTCACATTATGACCTAATGTAAAGGTCAATCTGCTTGCAGTTAAAACTGATGAGACCACCTGGCATTTAATTTCTCCTCTTCCATAAAAGAGTCTGAAACATCTGGGTTTTCTAAAGCACATCATGTTTTTTCTGTGTTTGGGATATATATACGGTATATATTATGAGCACCAATAGATTGCACATGAGGGATAGATGCTAGAAAAACTAGACTGCAGGGTGATCATTTAAAAAAAACAATGACTATCTCACTGTCTTGTCTCATTTTGTTTATCTTTCTCTTCATTTCCTATTTCCTTCACTTCTTCAGGGGTGGGAATATCTGAGGCTGCATCCCCTGCACATTTCTCCCAATATTTATTAGGCGCATTCACAGACTTTAATGGAGAAGAAAAACAGCAAGAGGTTTCATTTGCCATAAATATAAAATGAAATTACAGAAACCTCACAGAGCATCCTAAAACAATCATTTGATCAAGGAGAATTGGAGGGTTTTGGATTTTGCTCTGGGGATGCTTGTGAACACTGCCATGTTTTACAGTCAAAAAATGTCGTGAATGCTGACCATCTCCTCTTTTCCTATATGCCTTTTACCCTTTTGCCAGTAGGCTCCTCTCACAGATAGTTTAAATTTGGGCCAGGTAGTATAGCTGCCTGGATCTCCCTAGACCAAGGGTGGCTATCCAGAGGCCCTCTAGATACTATTGGACTACAGTGGTACCTTGGTTGTCGAACTTAATCCATTCCGGGAGTCCGTTCGACACCTGGAACTGTTTGAAAACCAAGGCGTGGCTTCTGATTGGCTGCAGGAGCTTCCTGCACTCAATCGGAAGCTGTGGAAGCTGTGTCGGACGTTCGGCTTCCTAAGAACGTTCAAAAACTGGAACACTTCCAGGTTTTCGGCATTCTGGAGCCAAAACGTACGGGTACCAAGGCGTTTGACAACCAAGGTACGACTGTACAATTCTTATCATCCCTGACCTTTGGCCATGCTGTCTGGGGCTGATGGGAGATGGAGTCCAACAACATTTGGAAGGCTGCATGTTCCCTATCCCTGCCTTAGACTGATTGTCAGACTCTGTTTTGAAGTGTTCCCATGAGCACCTCTGAAGCATTTCTCAGGGTCTCATCATGAGAAACAGTTACTGAAACCACCACCACTTGGATTTTTGCCTATGCAATTTTTCAGTCAGGTCCTCCAATAGCAAACCATGTTTTATAACACGTAATAATAATGGATTTTATCCAGACTAAGTCACGCTTAGACTAATCCCAGAGATTTCACAGATTTCTGATATAAGCATGGCCAGGTCTCCAGATCACTTTTAGTTGTTATAATTCTAACCAATTATTAGAACTATGGCCTTGCAGTTGATCAAGGTGGCGCCATAAATCATGGCAAATTCAAACTTCAGAGTCTTTGGATGCATCTTATGCGTATACATCCACTCATTTCTACTCACAAAAACACAACTTCTTGTGCAGTGGTGGTTGGTCCCTGGGACTGGCAGAATGGAAGACAGAAAGAACAGCAGTAGCCGAGCCAGTGGTTGTGGCAGGTTAAGCCAACTAATTCTATTTTTGTTCCCATCCTTCTCCCTGGTGAATTCTACAAGGGGCAAAAGCAGGATTAAGGATGAGGAAGCAGGTTTTAAGTAAGAAGGCAGGAAGGTTGGCTTGGAGGAATCAAGACTGACATTGGTGGGATGGTGCATGCATGGCCAGCTTCTGGAGAACATTGTTCTGTTTTAACTTTCTTGTGGAGTCATGTTATAATTATTGGGGAAATGGCACTGAGTGATTGTTCAAATGTGTGTTTAAATCATTGTCATCTGTCAGTTAATTTCTCCTTTTTTGCATAGTTTTGGGTGGGGGGGGAATGTCTTTCGACTATTATTTTATTAAGCACAAAAGATTTAATAGAAATATTATGTTGTACTCTGACAGGATGTTTCTTGGAGATGAATCATTTAATCTTAAAGAGAATCATCTTGATTAAACATTCCTCCCTAGACTGATGAAGCAAGACATGCTTTTCATAAATTTAAACTGATTTCCAGAGCAGTGTGAAATACTGGTCTATGGCTGCATCCTAAGTCCTGCCAGCTCACACTGGTGAGGGTGGAAGATAAGCGGTGATTCTTTCTTCTTTTTCACTACACCAGATCTAGGATGGTGTGGCTGAGTGGATTCAAAGCCCCTAGCACCATAGCCCTGCCACACACCCATTTCTGGGCTCTATACTTACTGCCACTGGCAAAAGACCTATCAATGGAAGTTTTCTATCTGTCTGGGCATGACTGGGGTCACCACAACAGCAGAAACTCCTCCTCACCACCAGTGGGGAGCAGAAGCTGCCACTGGCAGAAGCTAGCAAGCAAGAATAAGCACCTGCTTACGATCCTTAGCCCCCTTCCAGACATCAACAAATTGCAAGTCTGCAGGCAAGGTCTCTGCTGTTTTTAATTGTGCTGCATGGTGATGATTGATTTTAATTAATTATTTAGTTAATTAATACCATCCTTCTTCTGAAGATCACAGGGCAGTTTACAGCATAAAAATACAAAATGAAAATACAAAATACATATCATAATAAGAACAAGAAAACCCCAATAACCCTCTCCTGCCATGATGATGCTCATTGGTTAAAATAGGATTTGGTTAAAATAGAATGTTTATTGTAAAACTACTAAACTATGCTATGATTGAGGAGTGCAGCCAGGCTCACTTCTCATATTGGAGCCAACCAACTGGGTGGGGTGAATGGCAGAGAAGTAAAAGTTGAGGAATGATTTTGCAGACCAGAAACCACATGTATGTTGCCCTTGGAGCATACACACACACACACACACAGAGAGAGAGAGAGAGAGAGAGAGAGAGACAGACAGACAGACAGACAGACAGACAGACAGACAGACAGAGCTAGCTTCCCTTATGATTGTGGAAGATTCAGCTTACACACACAGATCTACTGCCACACATCTGATTGGAGCCACATTATGCACTAAAGCACAGGAACTGACATGCAGATCTGTGCTCTAACTGTTAAGGCTGCTTTAAGAGATGGCAGTGCTGGTGTTTATGATTTCTGCAGTGGAACAGCTGTGAGACATGATGCCAAGGACTAATTGCCTTTTATAAACCAGAGAAGATTTATTTAGGCAAAACAATAAGAGGGAGGGATAAGAGTGATTTGTTTTACTAATGATTTTAATGGGTCTTGCTGATCATAAAAAATGCTGGATCGGCAGTCTTGCAGTCTGAAACGATAAGTTTGTTCCCAAGATAGGATTTCGCAAATACTAATTTTGCAAAGCTTTCTGCCCAATGCTTCCTGTGTATCAAAGCCTTAATGAAAACATGAAAAAAAAATATTGCTTTATGAGTGGATTGGAATCCTGTTTATTTCTTGATGTCTACTAATGTACTTATATGTGGAACCCATGTACCATCATGATTTGAGTTTTCATTATTATGATTTTTACCCAAATCCAGTACAGTGGTACCTCAGGTTACATACGCTTCAGGTTACATACTCCACTAACCCAGAAATAGTGCTTCAGGTTAAGAACTTTGCTTCGGGATGAGAACAGAAATCATGCTCTGGCAGCACGGCGGCAGCAGGAGGCCCCATTAACTAAAGTGATGCTTCAGGTTAAGAACAGCTTCAGGTTAAGAAAGGACCTCCGGAACGAATTAAGTACTTAACCCGAGGTACCACTGTATCAAGGTTGAAAAGGAAAACAAATAACAGCATAGGGCCAGGGAAGCAGTTCACACTTTTAATTGTGCACTTATATAAGTACAGTGGTACCCTGGTTTGCAACCATAATCCGTTCTGGATCCGTTGTAACCCAAGGCGCACTTTTGCCGATGGGGCTTCCCAAAAAAATTTGTTCATAATCCAAAAAAATGGGTTGTAATCCAAATATGTTTGCAAATCAGGACATGCACTTCCAGGTTTGACGTGTTTGTAATCCAAAACGTATGCATACCAGACTGTTTGTAAACCAAGATACCACTGTATGTAGAGCTAAGTTGGCATATAAAAAGAAAAAGAACATGGCTTTTTAAAAAAAAATTGCCAGAAGCAGACCTCTGAGCTTCTAGAACATATGGGAGCATTTGTTGAAATGGGGGATGGGGAGGAAAATGGAGTTGATGGGGAAAAGAAAATATAGTACACAAACAATATATAGTAATCCCAGAGTGTTAAGGTATTAGGTTGCTGGTGAGGGGGGTGGGAAGCATGCTATGAGGTTAAGAAACAACAACCCTCCACTCTATACTGGGATGTTTCAGGAAGAAGGAAAGGGGGAAAGGATGCATTTCCCATTCTCCAGAATCCACACACATATGCACATTGGGCCTTTCCTGGCTAAAGGGATAAAGTTTGAGTAAGAATAGGTGAATTTGTCAGTCTCAGTTTCTCACTTTTCCAGTTATCAGTTGTTCACATTTCCACAATAGTTTGTGAACTGTTTTTTAAAAAGTCATCATGAAAATTCACCAGCATTATAGTACAATTTTCTGCAAATGTGTATGTTTTTGCAAACCATTTTTTCCTAATAGAACACATTCTGGTATGTTGTTTTCACTAATATATACATTTTAATGTACCCTTTGCCCTAGTATATCATTGATTTGCTTTTTAAACATTACTTGGCAGGAGAACTTCATTGTAAAATTCACAGAAGTGCAAATTTCAGAGTGGCTGTGTTTCGAGTTACATATTGTTTCAGAAAGTGCAACATGTGTAGGTCGACCTTTTAAATGTGAACTAGATCAAACTTCTCCTCTCTGTGTTTGAGGCTCACAGCCAGCCCGGACCCAAGCATTCTTCGCACAGTGGTGAAAGGCCTTTGCCCCTTCCTGAATCTTCCTCTCTCAAAGAAGCATGAATCAGGGCTATAAGACTCCTAATGTAGGCTAGCTGGAAATCTGAACAGGAGTGACCGTTGTTGGGAGTGGGGTTTCACGGCAAGACTTTTGCAATCCTACTTATTGTTTTCAATAGTCAAGCAGCCATGTTCGTATAAATATTTGAATAGAAGGTCCCATCTCCTGCCCAAATACGCAGCCACCCACCATTGATCCATCTAGCAGCCACTGCAATCCCAATGGAAGTCTTAAACCTGAGACCTGAAGGATATCAGGAAGAGACTCAACCTGTGTAACACAATACAACCAGATGAAGCTACAAGGCCATGGCAGGTTATGTGATACTCTCTGACCTCAAGCTTGCTTAGTAAGCAACAGATCATTTTTGCCTTGATCTTCCTCCGCTTTTGCCTCAGGTTGTCCCAGCTGCTCAATCCTAGTTCTGACAGGACCAGAATCTGATGGTACACACTGCAGGTGTCAGAACCATAGCCTTCAAATGAGCTAAGCCATACTTGTAGAGGAAGGTGGAATTCCTTGAGTGCCACTATCTGATATGAAAGATGGCCCCTTTCTCAAATATGGTGACCATTCAGATTCCCAAGCACTGGTAGAGCTCATTCAGCGGGAAGGTAAATGGCATTTCCATGTGCTCTGGCTTCAGTCACAGTGTCCCGTTGCGCCAGAAGCAGTTTAGTCATGCTCACCACATGACCCGAAAAGCTGTCTGTGGACAAACACCAGCTCCCTCAGCCTGAAGCAAGATGAGCGCCGCAACCCCATAGTCACCTTTGAGTGGGCTTAACCATCCAGGGGTCCTTTGCCTTTACCTTTTTTCCTTAGAGCTCATTCACCGAGAAGAAATTTGCTGAGTCATCCTGAGCAGTCTCAGATTGCACGTTTCACTTTTATCCTATTAATGAGAGAACATTTAATATCAATTTTCTGAAGCAAAGGACCTGAGTGAGATTTCAGAGAATCGCTTCACAATAAATCGGAGCCGGATTCAGTTCAGTTCAGCTTCAGATGCATATGCCTGCATTTAACACAAAACAAAAATAAATTTGTTTGGGCCACTTAATATTCCTGGATGGTTCCAGAGAAATACTTTGGGATTAACTTCGTTATTAAAACAAAAGCTTCAGAGAAAAAGAAGTGCTTCAAGACTGCTACACAGGGGACCTGCAATAATAATTTGATGACAGAAAAATCTATAAAAGACATTAAGCCAACTCCTCATTTAAACAAATAAATAAATAAAAAGAAAACCAAGCTCTTATTTCCATTCATGACTGAAGTCCATTTAAGACAAAAATGCAAGGAGCAAAACTTATCTTAAAGGCTTTACTGACAGCAATTCATAAAAACCAAATGTGTAGATTTAGCACTCTACAGACTAAATTCTGCTGTTTCTGTAAGCACTATTGATTTCCCTCTGATTCTAGACAAATAGCTAACCCAAACTCTAGCTCCCCCATGGAAATTAAGTGTCAGGGGAGATCCATACAATGTTGGAATTCATACAATGAATAAAATGTGGTTGGAACATGTTGTGTCTGATTTTGCATCATTCAAGTGTTCAGTATCCTATGTATAACTTGATGGCCTAAGTTTAAATCCAGTGTTAGGCTACCTTTGTTACAAGAGCTGGTGAGCCTTACATGAGCTGCATACACACAATTTGTTTGAAGCATATTTTATTGTCAAATAATCTTGTGAACTGTAGTTTACCGCTCATTGGGCTAAAATTCCCAGTTCCCTGCAGTTCTCAGAATTCCAGAGGGGGTGCTTTTAATCTATTGTGTATAGACAGCCAAGAACATTAGCGAAACCTTTTCTCTTATTATATATCTATAAGACATTAAGAAAGAGGCCTTTTCCTAGCTGAAAGACTATGCAAGGATAAATATTTAAATGTGCACTTCTAAAACTGGCTTCAAAATTTATTTCCACATGTTTAATGGAATATTCACTGCTTTTATTCAATTTAGGACAGGACACACATTCACTGTCTTCTAGTTGCACACATTTATAAACTATTAATGTTTTAATTTGCATTTTCATCAGGAAGACAAAATACATCCTCACTAAATAAGACTTCTATTCTAGACACTGAGTCATTACCTAATTAAGTACCATTTATCATTACATTATAGATTATTTCCTACATCCTTACTGGGGTGCCACAATGGATGATTACCCATTTGTCCATTTGGGGCCTGTGCACAGGATCAAGGATAACAAAGGTTTTTTTTGGAGTTTGTTGGTTTAAGCTAAATAGCTGAAAGTGGGGGGGGGGGGGCTTGGAGCAGCCAGGTTAGGCTAGTTCATTTCACAGAAATTGTCAGTGGTGGAGGGGGAGGGGCCTCACATTTTGGATTACACTCTTTTTTTCTAGAGCATTTAGGAACTCTTTAAAAAAAATGAAACGTAAGAGTCAGGGATCTGTGCTGGCTTTGGGCCCTGTAGAAGTCAACTCATCTATTGGAGGCCCTGGTATAAGCTGGCAAGCTACTTGAGCCCAGTAACTGCAGCTGTCTTGTGTACTGGCTGATTCAAATCCCATGAAAAACAGATCTTCCCTTGGGGGTGTTAATTTGCCTGCTTTGTCGGTACCATTTGGAAGCAGAATGGACTTGAAGTCCCTGGGATATTTCCGTACAGGGAAATTATCCTTCAGAAAGTTATGTCTGTAAGACCCCATTACTTCTCTGATCCAGCCACCAGATGGCTGCTCCATTTCATTATGGATTATCTCTTAATTGAAGCATTAGCACAACACACTTCAAAGGAATATGTAGCACTGCCTTAAGAGCCATAAGCCATAGATTTAGAGTCATGGGGCTAATGTTGTCATACTGCATTCTTAAATAGTACAGTGAATGACAATGTAACTCCTTGCAGGGTGTAGCCAAATGCTTTAAGGATCATTCACAAAACTTCTTATATTCTGGTGCTTCATTCAGATACCTAATGACCCCTCACATACATAAAACGTTAACACTTTGTATATGTGATTCCTTCTAAGTTGTGGACCACCCTGAGATCTTCTGGTGAAGGGTGGTATATGAATTTTATAAATAAATAACTACAAATAAAAGTTAAATCGCAAACTTTTTGAGAAAGTATATCACGTAGTATGTTTTTTTCCCAAACTAACCATAATTTTATGGCATTTAGGGGCCAATATTGTAGTTTAGTCACAGGGCACATGCTTTGCATATAAAGACAATTGGCTTCTGACATCTCCAAACAGGACTGAGAAGTCATCCTGTCTAAAACTCTGGAGAACATAACAAGAACCAGCTGGATCAGGCCAGTGGTCCATCTAGTACCGTGTTCTGTTCTCACAGTGGCCACCCAGATGCCTGTGGGAACAATCAGGATGTGAACAAAACAGCACTCTTCCTTCATATGTTTTCCAGCAACTGGAATTCAGCAGCATACTGCCTTCAGCTGTGGAGGGAGAACATAGCCATCAGGGTTAGTAGCAACTGAGAGCCTTATCCATTGCAAGAGTTATTGCCTGTCTACTAATGTAGGAAGTACTAAGCAAGATGTTCTGATGTTGTTGGTTTCCATGCACCTATGGCTTACTATGGGGGATGGGGCGGGGGCACATTTACAATGTGATCTAGAGAGGGGGAAGATGCAAATCCTTCTCGTAAATAACCCCTTCAATCATTCCTAGCACATGCAGGTTAGGCAAATGCCCAGAACCCATTAAATTTAGAATGGCTAACAGAGCCCACTGAAGCTGAGGCTCCAATACTTTGGCCACCTCATGAGAAGACTTCCTGGAAAAGACCCTGATGTTGGGAAAGATGGAGGGCACAAGGAGAAGGGGACGACAGAGGACAAGATGGTTGGATAGTGTTCTCGAAGCTACCAGCATGAGTTTGACTAAACTGCGGGAGGCAGTGGAAGACAGGAGTGCCTGGTGTGCTCTGGTCCATGGGGTCACAAAGAGTCAGACACGACTAAACAACTAAACAACAACAAACAGAGCCCAGCCCTAGATCCATTACTATTCCTGATGTAAGTGGTTTACTCTTGCTAGAAAAGGGACATAATTCCTAATTTTCACTTCCCATTACTTCTAGGCATTTGATGTTTCAAAGTCCAGCAAAGAGGCTCACAAACTGTTCAATGTCAATGGAAGGGTTAAGCAAATATTTTGATGGGAGGGACCACTATGCCGCTTTCTGAAACACATGTGGACCCATGCTATTTTGTATGATCTCTTGTCTACTGATTGTAGCAATGTAGTGAGTTGGACAAACTCCCTACATCCAGGTCTGTTGTGAGGCATAAGCATACCACATAACTACAGTACATACTAATGCTGATAAGGTTACGTACTTCTGCCATGCTGATTTTTAGTCCACTCATTCAAGTTTGCTGTTTATAATTCCATGCTAAAACAATTGCTTTGGGGGCACGTATGCATAGCTCATCACAATTGTTTCATCTTCTCAAATTAGTCATTATAGATTCTCCCTGGCAAAGTCAGGGGGGGGAAAGATCACAGACAGGTATGTAGTGGGCTATTAATCATTGACTCAATTTCCACCAAATTAAGCTTCAACTAAGGCCATAAAATACTAATGAATCACTAATCTGGAGTTGTAACCAGTCAAAGTGACGAGAGCAAGAGAGACTGCAGTTATAATGCGGGGGGGGGGATCTCTTGTGAAAGATGCATTGAAATGAACAGGAAATTCCATTTGGTTCAACGGGGCTTGCTCTGGAGATATTCCAAGCGGATTGTGTCCAAGCATTAAAATATGACCAATATGTGCCAAGTGAATTAAATTCTTCCTTTTCCCTCTCTCACAATAAGTTTTCTCAGCTCATTGTCAAGATGTGAAAAGCCTACATTTCCCACAAAATACCATACCTTGAATAGTTCCAATTTTAGTCTAATCACATTGTCCTAAAGATTTCACTCTGCCTGAATAATGAAAAAAGGTGATATAAAAATTGTATGAAACTAGCATGCCCCAGGACAGGTTCTGTTGGATGTAATTACATATGCTTCAACAGCTGGAGCAATGCGCTGTGAGAAAGGCTTTTAAGGTGACAGAAGTTAATTGCACAGGTTCGAGGGCAAGAGAAAATGGTGGGGGGTGGGGGGACCCGGACCCAGAGAGGCTCTCTTGGATTTTTCAACTGGAGAGAGCAAGAATATTGTTAAATTATAAATGGGAGGAAAGTGGCAAATGGGGGATACATTTTATCATAGAGAAGGAACAGTAAAGGAGACTCTTACCTAGGCAAAAAGCATTGTGTCCCTAGAAAGCCTTTCAGGCATGAAGTTCTTTATGATGTACCTGCATATAAAATAAGGCAGTCATCTATAAAGCAGCCTGTGATATTTCCCTAGTGGCATTGGTCTACAAGGCAGCACACTAAGGGGAGAAAAAATCATTTTCCCCCCAGCTGTACCAGTAATGACAGCATCATAGATTTGTAATGAGTGGAAAGATAACATTATGTTCTCTTTTCCACGTGGAATACACAGAACTTTGGAAAGGACCCTTTGGCTGGCATTTCTCTAATGAAGGCAATGCTTGCTTCCTGGAGCTGTGTCAGAGTGTCAAAGGGAGAGGATTTGTAAAAATGCTGCTCGGTGTTGTAATAGAAAGTTGGGTTTTTAAGAAAGAATAATAATTTGTCCGTAGCCTATTCCACAGGGTGCCTGCAGTTATCTCTCCTGCTGCTGCTGGGGGGAAATACATTTGGGTGGGCTGAAAAGGCACAAGGTGAGCCTTGACCCACATCAGATTTCTAAAAGAGAAATGACTATGTATTTCACAGTTATGCTCCCATTGTAAACATATTCTCTGCAAAAGTCCTATTGATTTTGATGGAGTTAACTTTCAAGTCAGCATGGCTAGGATTGCAGCCTTGTCTTAATTTCCAGCTCGTGTTTCCATTGAAATTGGTTTGTGTAAAGCAGGCGTCCCCAAACTCTGCCCTCCAGCTGTTTTGGGACTACAATTCCCATCATCCCTGACCATTGGTCCTGTTAGCTAGGGATGATGTGAGTTGTAGTCCCAAAACAGCTGGAGGGCCAAGTTTGGGGGTGCCTGGTGTAAAGCATCATTTCTTCAGGTAATGATATGAATTCATCAGTAAGGGAGATGATGGGGAAAGCTATATCTGGAGAGGCATTCCCACCTTTGGATTGTTGTTGTTGTTGTTTAGTCGTTTAGTCGTGTCCGACTCTTCGTGACCCTATGCACCAGAGCACGCCAGGCACTTCTGTCTTCCACTGCCTCCCGCAGTTTGGTCAAACTCATGCTGGTAGCTTCGAAGACACTATCCAACCATCTCGTCCTCTGTCGTCCCCTTCTTCTTGTGCCCTCCATCTTTCCCAACATCAGGGTCTTTTCCAGGGAGTCTTCTCTTCTCATGAGGTGGCCAAAGTATTGGAGCCTCAGCTTCACGATCTGTCCTTCCAGTGAGCACTCAGGGCTAATTTCCTTAAGAATACAGAGGTTTGATCTTCTTGCAGTCCATGGGACTCTCAAGAGTCTCCTCCAGCACCATAATTCAAAAGCATCAATTCTTCGGCGATCAGCCTTCTTTATGGTCCAGCTCTCACTTCCATACATCACTACTGGGAAAACCATAGTTTTTACTATATGGACCTTCGTTGGCAAGGTGATGTCTAGGTTTGTCATTGCTTTCCTCCCAAGAAGCAGGCGTCTCTTAATTTCGTGGCTGTTGTCACCATCTGCAGTGATCATGGAGCCCAAGAAAGTAAAATCTATCACTGCCTCCATTTCTTCCCCTTCTATTTGCCAGGAGGTGATGGGACCAGTGGCCATGATCTTAGTTTTTTTGACGTTGAGCTTCAGACCATATTTTGCGCTCGTCTCTTTCACCCTCAATAAAAGGTTCTTTAATTCCTCATCCTTTCTGCCATCAAGGTTGTGTCATCTGCATATCTGAGGTTGTTGATATTTCTTCCAGCAATCTTAATTCCGGCTAGGGATTCATCCAGCCCAGCCTTTCGCATGATGAATTCTGCATATAAGTTCAATAAGCAGGGAGACAAAATACAGCCTTGTCGTACTCCTTTCCCAATTTTGAACCAACACCTTTGGATAGTCCATGATATAATCCTGCCTCCCAACAAGATGGTACACCAATCCCATTCTGTGCACTGAAGCTGATTGGAGAGGCAGTTGGATTTTATTTCAATAGTGGTATTGAGATAGTAGCTTCTATTCTGAGGGCTGTTTGGCACCCGTCACCCATATTCCTGAGGTATGGGAGTGCCAAAAAGGCCATGTGGCACATACAGCTCTGCTATCCAATAGAAAGGTGGGGTGCTCAGGAGACATTGCCAGAGAGTGGCCACCACTTACGCAACAACAGCAGCACAGATACTACTGGCCCAGAGATAGAAAGAAGATAAAGCCCCAAGCATGGCTGATGAAGACTACGCTGAAATGGCAAAAATGACCGGGAAAATAAAAAACCAGTAAGAGAGGAACTTTAATAAGGAATGGGTGAAATTTACAAATTATCTAAGAGAACACTGTAAACAACTAAAAACTTTGGCAGGATTTGAGTAACACTTATAATGTACTATAAGTTAAGGTAAAAAATGGATTATTTTAAGAAAAATGGAGAAAATACATGATGCAGTTGAAAAAGATTGAAAATGGAAACCATTGAAGGAAGAATCCTAAATGTTAATGATTATGTTTAATGTTTGAATTTAAATATGTAGTGTAAAACTGAATAAAAAAAGATTAAGAGAGAGAGAGAGAGAGAGAGAGAGAGAGAGAGAGAGAGAGAGAGAGAGAGAGAGCAGCCACCACTATCTCACATCATATCCCATCTGAGGCAGTTTCCCCACTGGTGAATATTCATGAGGACTTCTGAAAAATAATAATTCACAAACTGTTGTGAAAATGTAGAGATATGAAGATAAAAGGGTGAAAAGTCTTGTCTTATGTGATGTGAAAGGAAAGTGGAGAACACATTGTACTTACACAGGTCAACACCTCTTGACCAAGAGATCCTAGAGTGTCATGGACTGGTTGAACACAGAAGAATGGTGGAAGGAACCACCTGGGGAACTAGCAAGTGGAAAAGGCTCAGAGCCTAGAGAATGGTGGTGGGACAATGATGAGTGGCCACAGGGAAAAGAGGGAGAAAACTGGGACAAGGAGGTGTCAGAAGCTAAACAGGGTTTAGTAAGCCGGGACAGTCTGTGATAGGAAGCAGTCCAGAATCAGAGACAGAAGCTGAAGCAGGAGAGGAGGAAAGACAGGCATGCATGTGCAGTCTTTGATTCCTTGGGGGGGGGGACCCTGGAGAGGAAGGGACCTGGGCAGCTGTGGGGAGGTGAGAGCCTTCAATCTCAGCAACTGCTTCATGGGGGACAAGACCTACCAGAGATGAGTTGCTGTGCTCCTTAGGCCTGACACTGCCAAGTCTGTGTGGATCATGTTTTTGCTAATAAAGAGTTAACTCCAACTGCACAGTGTGATTTATTGCTGGTTCAGTTCTGACATGGAGTACTTGTTTGATTTGTTCCACAGTAAGTGTTTAATATTGTATCCTGCTTGAGTCTTCAGAATTTTTTTTAAACAAGCAAGAAAGCAACAATTAGAATTCAACTGGTATAATATGCATTCTAATCTATGTATCTAATCTATATATTTTTATGACTGCCAGAAATTTGGATAATTTTTTTTTAAAGAAGATTTCTGATGCATCCAATGCTGCCATTCTGTTCATGGTAGGGATATTGATAGCATGTGGCCTATACTGATTTCCCCTGTTTCCCCCTGAATCACTTCCCACACTGCTCTGGGGGAGAAGGACTCATCAAAATTTACCTTTCCCCTTCCATACCCACACCTGCATTAATGGAGGCCTCCACGGAATCAAACACCCTTCTGAGAATGGAAATACAGCATTGGATGTTTCCCTTCATTCTTTCCCATAGAAGCACTTATATACTGCAATTATTTTTCCCTAATAGGCTTGGTCTCGTGTTGTAGCGCTTTCTCAGGATATTGTCACCAGCTTCTTAACAGCTGCTAATAAACTGATGATATAGCATTGAATACCTTAATAAGATACTGGCACTTCTTTTGTGTGGAATTTTATTGTCAACTCCAAATATATCAATATTACAGCTTATTGTTTGGCATTCTATGGCCACTTGATTTTGATTAGCTGAATGTGTGTTTTAAAAGCTCATACAATCTTTTTTGAAAGGCAGGAAATCACTTTACATAGGAGAATGTAAATATCGATATGCCAGTTCATTCACAAATTTTGTTTTTAAGAGAAGCTCTTAATAATCTATGACTCTCTAGGGTACAGGGCTACTGCAAGAATTAGCTTCTTCAAGACTAATACGGTCTTTGTTCCTATTCTAGCTTTAATTTAATCCTGATTTCTCATTATAAGATATATTTATAGTAACATGGATAATCTGATTTCCTGATTAGTGTACACAGGAGCTAGTAAACACAGCTGTTCATAAAGGTACAATTCATCTCATTTCCTCTTAATTGCCTTAGAAAGTCCCCTTTCATTTTTATAGCTGAGCAAAGCCTCTAATTTCAAATGTAAATCAGATAATTTCTTTTCACTCAGTGTGTTATGCCACTCACTAGAGCTATAAGACTAGTAAGATACCAGAAATGTTAATTAAAGTGAATCATAGAATGTAGTGTACCTGGCTTTTTCTTTTTAAGGGACTTCAGAAAAATGAAGAACATGGTGTCATAGTTGGGATAGATGAACCTGTTGATTTCAATTTCTCTCATTTTTCCATTCTTAAATTCAGTACTCTCCATTTCTGCATCAGCTTGCATGAAAATCCATACACATTTTACATCTGTTTCCTAATATATGTATTTTGGAACACAATTTTTGCCTGATATACACATTTTTACAACCAATTTCCCAAGGATCACTAACATGGAATTTGCCTTTTTCACAGATACAACACAATGGGCTGACATTTTCACTGAGCTAACTAGCACAATTCTAAGGTCCCTCTCTTGGTCAGTCATACAGTGATGG
This sequence comes from Podarcis melisellensis, assembly GCF_964234715.1. Lineage (NCBI taxonomy): Eukaryota > Metazoa > Chordata > Lepidosauria > Squamata > Lacertidae > Podarcis > Podarcis melisellensis. The sequence continues at coordinate 42,038,849 of NC_138539.1, read as the reverse complement.
AGTCTGAGCCACTGATGACAGACCGAGAGAGGGATCTTAGAAATGTGAAATTGGAACATACAGTATATTTATTTGACCCATTACACATCCCTTTACACTTACTGCATTTGCCAGTTTGAAGCCAAACCACCCAGTTTGGAAGCTCTTCCAATCCATTTTTGCTTTTTCCACCAATCTGATGCCATCCACAGACAACTCGCTCCAGATCATTCATAAACAAGTATAAAATCACCTGTCCCAATTCAGAGTCTTGGAGGACTCCACTTCTTATACCCCTTGAGTGAGAGCTGTCCATTAATTTCTACTCTTTGCTTCCTGCTCTTTAACTCATCCTCTTATCCTATGATTGCTTTGTTTGCTCATAATCCTTGGATGAAGGACTTTCCCAAAAGCATTTTGAAAGTCTGATACACAGTGTCTACCAATGCCTTCCCCCATCCACTTGCTTGAAGACACTCTCAAAGAACTCTAAAGAGTTAGAGATGAAAGCTACCAAGAGCTTCTGCCCTTTTGGAGATGGGAGGCAGGTTTCGGGCACTGTGGACAGGGACCAAGCATAAAGACAATGCTTCCTGCCTATACATTGTCACAAAGACAGTTATATGGTGCCATCACATTGTCACACTAATTGTGATATCTGACTGGCTGGAATTATTTGGCTAAGAGGAATTCCCAGGTTTTTGGTGGTGGTAGGTTTTTTATAAGTAATGGTGTCCAAGTATCCACTTAATGGGAAGCACGCAGTCTCCTAACTGTATCCAGCAAAAAGAAAGAAAAGGGGGAGTGAGATGGGGGAATTGGAGCAATATTTTACCCCTCCCACTAACTTCTATGCAAAAATGTCTGTATGTGAAGGTTCACTGCAGCCCTAGATTTGAAACCTAGCTCTTAGCACATACAGTTGGCTTCCAACTTGACATGCCAGTTTGGATTTTGGCTTTTTAAAAAATGTAGTGACATTGTGATATTTCTACTCATCACTAACTGAAACACAAAAAAGAGAAACCCCCTGGGCAGTGTTATCCCTAATGAACACAGCGCTGACATTAAAATGTGACAGGATGACAGACAGAATTGTAAGAAAAAAGCTTGAAATATTCTTACCGCACAAGACGATGTGAAAGCAATGTATGAATAATCCAGACTGAGTGCTGATAGGCGAAATAGTTATCTTAATTCATCTTTGTCAGGGCTGATTGTACTGCATGTTTTCACTCACTTGTGCCAGATTGAGGAAGTTTATAGGGCTATCAAGTTTCGTTCTCCCTACCTGTATGAACCAATTCTCATTTCAGACACATATAACATAGGAAGAACATAGCAAGTGGCCTTATACTGAGACAGACCATTGGTTCATCTTGCTCAGTATGGTCTACACTGACTAGAAGCAGCTCTCCAGGGTTTCGAACAGGGAATCTTTCCCAGTACTACCTGCAGATGTCAGCGATGGAACCTGGGGTCTTCTACATAAAAGTTGGTGCTCTGGCCAATGAGTCATGACCCTTTCCTTCAAACAATAACACTGTACCTGCATGGAGCTGATTAAGATGCCCCTTGTCTCCATCACCCTTTCCCAGTGCTTAAAGGGAATAGTAGAAATTCCTACCCTTCATTGCCCCACCACAGTGGCCAGAGAGTCTGTCTTTGCTGGTCCCTAAATTGATACAACTGCTGATGGACTTGATAGGGTGACCATGTGTCCTATTTTACAGAGGACCCCAAGCTACATTGCACACAAAAGAAGCTTTGGAGAGCAGGGGTGGATTGTAGTGTAAGAATCCTATAAGGTCTTTCAACAACTCCACAACACTGTCACTGCGTTGGGACGGGTATGTGTGAAACACCTCAAATCTCACAAATTAAGGGAACGAGATTTTGCTATGTGTTCAAGTATTGTATGTGGAAGCTCAGGTTCTGGAATGACACATCGTACACCACAGTCAGGGATAGGTTGTGAAGCGGCTAAAACCAAGTTTACCAAATGCAACATTCATGGTGTTCAGGGCTGCACACCCTGTGAGCATTTTGAATGCCTTTGTGCCAAATCACAAGGATTCTTTAATAGTGTTCATGAAGCATCTGTCACAGATGTCTAATATAATAATAATAATAATAATAATAATAATAATAATAATAATAATAATAATAATAATTTATTTATACCCCGCCCATCTGGCTGAGTTTCCCCAGCCACTCTAGCACCACTGATGCTATGAGATATGAGTCATTACATGGTGGGGGGGAATAATACCACTGGCAATGATGAGAAGAAAGGAAAATGTGGCATGAGTGTATTTATGGACATAGGAAAGTTCACTATATCAGCATTCTTCCCAACTCTCTATATGGAAATGCTATAAAGAAAATCAGGCTTTCCTTGTTCAAGGATGCCAGCATGACGTCCCTAAGTTTACATAATTTGTAAGCCATGGCTAGGGATGGGGGAGAAATTCAAACATACCTGATTTGCATTTTCCAAAGCACACAAACCAAAAGACAGCTACCCTTCAAAATTTAAACTCCTCTGAATTATGCTATGCAGTTCTCCATTGAAGTAAAGGATGCATAAAAATACACCAATTAGTGAAAGTAACACAAATGCATTATATTGCAGGAAATTGCTTTGCAAAAAAAAATATTTGGATGGTTTTTCTATAACTGACTTACTCCCAAGTAAATGTGAGGATTACAAGAGGGGTAGTGGACTTGTAACTCACATTAGTCCCAAATCAGTGTGGCCAGTAGTCATGAATAATGGGCACTGTGGATCAGGCCACAGGTTTCCCATCCTGAATTACTATCTTAAATACATCCATCAGATGGATCGTGTCCTGGTATATTCACCATCTCCCTGTTATTCCTCTGCTGGTTCAGAGGTCCTGATGCTGCTAAACAACACATCCAGTCTGCTTGCCTGTATCCCCCATCCCCATTCCTGTAAAGAATTGTTTTCTTATGGCCCCTTGGCACTTTGCTGTTTCTCAGGCATTTGTATCCTTCATTTGACAGATGTCGATTTAATGTACTATATAAAGTGTTGAAATAAATGGCAAATGACAGATAAAATGTTGAAAATAACATGTTACTTCAATACTTTATGCTTCATCAGCTTTTTTTATTTCAATGCTTTATTCTCAGAGTGTGAAAATGATAGGGTTTATCAAGGGCATTTATCTCTGAGTAATGTTAGCATACAGGGCTGTGATATAAAACATCAACATGGCTTGCAGCTAAAATATGCCATGTTCCCAAAGTATAGTTTGCAGGAATTTGCCAGATCTTGTCTTGTTTTAAGCACTTTCTTGTTGCTGTTTGTTTGCAAAGCCCTTGTTGTCAACATTCACCGTCTCAGCTGGGAAAGGAGAAAAGGAGGCAAATTGAGGTTAAAAGAAATGCTGAAATTGTTTATAGCTGAGGGATTGCAGAATGATTTTGTTTTGTCTTTTAAAGCAGAGAGGGGCAGGAAAATTTGAAAGAAGTCCCCAAATTAAATTCAGTGGAGATGGCCAGGCTGCCAAGTTATTGGGTCAGTGTCGGTCTTTTTTCTTCAGAGTTTGTTTGAACTCCATCCACAAGTCCCCTCAGCTTTCTGCAATCTCTCCTGAAATCAATTCACACAACTCGGTGATATTGCAGCTATCGCATAATACTTTGGTTATATGAAATGTCTACCCAAATTAAATGTCAGAAACAGAGCTTCAGCACTTGAACACAGTCAGCCCAGTGGAGAGAGATTATCAGGCTATATCATCCCTTCAACTGGTGGTATGAACTGGCAATCCTAGTGCTATCCACGTACTAGTTTGTGCACAGCTAGGTTTTTCTTTCAGGACCAACTTCCATGTGCTGCTAAATACATATTTCCATTTAACATACAGGTTTTTAAAATGAAGATTGCATAATCTGTGGTTGACTGACAATCAACAGAGTTAGAGCTGGCAAAGAGAAGGCATTAACCGTTTCCTACGCTGTGGTGGTCCTGTGGAAAATACCTCCCCTGAAGGAGGATAATTTGCATTGGGAGGATGTGTCTCACAGGTATTGGTGTGGGATTTCCTCCCTATGCAAACAACAGCTATAGAAAATAAATTTTCTTCAGGACTACAGCAGGGAATGAAAGGGTTAAATTGCCCTTCCATGTCTGCTCTGATCCTGATAATTATCAGCCTCCCATCACTACTGCAATCTGCTTTCTTAAGAAAAACAAGGCTGCAAATTAGATGCAAAGATACATGTAGTTTGGTCCTCAATCTCAACAAATTTATTTATTACCTGTTTGCTTCACTTGCCAACCCTGTCCTCTCCCTTTGCACCTCACCATACCTTGCCACCTGTGCGGGGGAGGGACACATTACTGCAGAGCTTTGCAGACAGGCTGAGTAGAGAACTGTCTATTTCTACTGTGTAGAAAGGTAATCCCCATAAGAACCTGTGAGTGAACATATATATATATGTATATATATATATATGTATGCTTTCGTAGATTTTCACGGGTACAGGAATGCAGGTTTTGGTGTCCTCGGGTGTCTTCCCGTGTAAAAGTTGGGGTGTCTAGGCGACGTTTCGACGAGGTCTCACTCGTCATCTTCAGGCTGGTGCTTTCGGCTTCTTGTTACTGGAACAGAGCAGGATCTCAGTGTTTGAGTTCCTATAAATACTGTTGAGGGGGTGTGGTGTATAGCCTCCAATGTTCTGGGCAGAGAGGAAGTTCCCAGGCTAGTGTGCCTTTTCTTCTTTTGTTCCTTAATTACTTGAGGGATATCTTGAGTGATTTCTTGAGTGATATCCTGAGTACCACTTAGGTGGGTCATTAGGTGTGGATTAGTTGCTAAAGTCTTTGTGTCTTGACCTCTTGAACTTTGTGAAGAGTTTTTTCTGAGAAGATGGCTGTACTGCACTTAGTTGTGCTCTGGCTTGGCTTCGTGTATAGGGGCAAGCTGTGGTTTTGTGGCCTGTGTCAGCCAGATCTGTGTAGGGATTGCAGGGGGGTGCAGCATCCGGAGGTGCCACCACGAAGCCAAGCCAGAGCACAACTAAGTGCAGTACAGCCATCTTCTCAGAAAAACTCTTCACAAAGTTCAAGAGGTCAAGACACAAAGACTTTAGCAACTAATCCACACCTAATGACCCACCTAAGTGGTACTCAGGATATCACTCAAGAAATCACTCAAGATATCCCTCAAGTAATTAAGGAACAAAAGAAGAAAAGGCACACCAGCCTGGGAACTTCCTCTCTGCCCAGAACATTGGAGGCTATACACCACACCCCCTCAACAGTATTTATAGGAACTCAAACACTGAGATCCTGCTCTGTTCCAGTAACAAGAAGCCGAAAGCACCAGCCTGAAGATGACGAGTGAGACCTCGTCGAAACGTCGCCTAGACACCCCAACTTTTACACGGGAAGACACCCGAGGACACCAAAACCTGCATATATATGTATGTGTATATATATATATATATATGCTTTCGTAGATTTTCACGGGTACAGGAATGCAGGTTTTGGTGTCCTCGGGTGTCTTCCCGTGTAAAAGTTGGGGTGTCTAGGCGACGTTTCGACGAGGTCTCACTCGTCATCTTCAGGCTGGTGCTTTCGGCTTCTTGTTACTGGAACAGAGGGTTCTGTTCCAGTAACAAGAAGCCGAAAGCACCAGCCTGAAGATGACGAGTGAGACCTCGTCGAAACGTCGCCTAGACACCCCAACTTTTACACGGGAAGACACCCGAGGACACCAAAACCTGCATATATATATATGTATATATATATGTGTGTGTTTGTGTGTGTATATATATATATACACACACACACACACACACACACACACACACAGTGATACCTCGGGTTAAGAACTTAATTTGTTCTGGAGGTCCGTTCTTAACCTGAAACTGTTCTTAACCTGAGGTACCACTTTAGCTAATGGGGCCTCCCACTGCCGCCGCACCACCACCGCACAATTTCTGTTCTCATCCTGAAGCAAAGTTCTTAACCCAAGATACTATTTCTGGGTTAGCGGAGTCTGTAACCTGAAGCATCTGTAGCCCAAGGTACCACTGTATATGTATATATATTGCTGCCTTAGCACTTCTAATATTGGATAGCTTTAGCATACTCAGGAATCAAAGTGCCATGTCTCTTTGTAGGAAATGTATCCTTTTTGTGTATTCTGCATATACCCACATATCTGTCCTCTGATTCCCTTCTTCTCACTTCACCTGGATCATTCACCTGTACTGCCCACCTGCCCACACTTCCATCCTCCAAATGCCTCATCTTCTCTTTGCCTGGGCTGTTTGCCTGCTCATGTGCTCCCATCTCCATCCTCCAGTTCCCTCCTCTTCACATTGCCAAGCCAATCCTGCTGTGTTTAGGTGATTTCTGTGTTTAGGTGACATACTACTGACTAAGGCCATGTACCCAAATCATGACCTGGTGGTAACATGAACAAACAAATTTGGCCATCTACTGCACATACACACAGAGCCAGGAAACCTTCCATCCACACAAACACACAAATACACAACCCCCACTGGCATAATGTAACCTGTACAACATAAATTCTACTGGGCTGCTTGTGTCTGCACTCTTTAAGGGAAATGCATAGTCCCCATCATCCGTTTTTCCCAGCGAACTCTTCCTTTTCTGATACCTTTCCCTGGAAAATCACTATTCTCCCTCCAAAGTCCTGATTTTGAGGACTGCCTTTATGCATCTTCAGTTCCTAGTGGCGATATTCCTTAACTCAGTTTTAGGGAACCTTTGGCCTTCCAGATGTTTCTGAACTGCAATTCCCATCAATCCTAGCAAGCATGGCCAATGGCTAAGGATTACTGAAGTTGTAGTTCAGCAATGTCTGGAGGCCCAAAGGTTTCCCACACCTTCCTGAACTGTTAGCATCAGCAAAATTTGTAGGAAATGCTCCCTCTTTTTTGGTACACTTCTGCATTTAAGGCACTTGGGGGCAAAAGCAGCTGTTGCCACACATGGCAGGCTGTGGGAAAGGGCAGCAGCAGCAGTTTGGTATGTGACAGGAGATTAAAGCATAATGTTTGGGGGGGGACCTATAATTATTATTTTTCCCACTTCTCATTAGTAACATAAGCAGTTTTGTTTATTTTACACTTTTTGGTCTCCTTGTCCATTGTGTACTGTTAATATCATTAATTCTTACGAAACAAAAATATTTGAATCATTTCATTCAAGGGATTGGTAATTAATTTTCCATTATCTCCATCTTTCATATAGGCTGCAAGAATTCATCAGTACAGCTATCTTTTTCCCATAAGGCATTCATTCAAAGACTCTGTTCATTATAAGTAGATAAAAGCTTCTGAATTTAAAAATAACTGTTCTTATAGGTAATGTATGGGCAAGCATTTAGAGATGCTAAAATACATTTAGACAATTTGGCTTGACAATAGGGATATAGATATTTCTGCTGGTTGTGGAATTTAATCCTGATAAGGAAGAAATACTGTCAATTAAGATTATTGCTGATCTAGATAAAAGTTTGCAACTAGCTTTGGATGGCTTACACACACACACACACACACATACACCAAAAAAGAATCACATACACAGTTTAGAGGTAACCGTAGAACCAGTGGCCTTTTGTTCATCTTTGACTGGTTTGCCAGCTACCACCCTATCTGGAGAAAGAATATCTGGCCTCAACTATACATTCACCTGTTACATCCAGCCTAAACTACTGTGAAACTCTCTGCATAGGTCTGCCTTTAAATACAATCCACAAAATTTAGCTGCCACAAAATTCACCGAGTCATCTCAATGCTTGTAGGATCTAGGTAGGAGACCAAGTTGACTTGGCTACAGCAGCCAAATAATCAAGGCATTTGATGTGTCAGAGATAGTTAATTATATAACATTCTATAGGAGATTTGTCAGAGTTTGGGCCATGTTGCCTGATCTTAATGATGTTTTCTTAGAAGGGAGTCCCATTGATTTCAGTTGTATGCTTAGACTTTGGTTCCTTCTGCAAAGGGGGAAGGGAATGCCTGTGTTTTTTGAGTTGGGGGTATAGGTTTATTACACTTGGTGTCTTTTATCTAGTTTTACTTCTAAAAATATTGTTACATGCCACTCCAATCTCTGAGCGGTGAGGGATTCCAGGGGTGCCAAGTACATACCCAGGACTTGGTTTCCCTTGGATTAAGATCTGTGGAAACTGTAATATTTTTTGGATATATAGACAGAGGGCCTTTTCAATAGTGGCGCCCACCCTGTGGAATGTCAAAGAGATGAGTAACCATGTAACTTTTAGCAGCACGTGAAGTCAGTCCTGTATAGGGAAGCCTTTTAAGGTTTAAGGTTTCATTATATTTTATATATGTTGAAAGCCGCCCAGAGTGGCTGGGGCAACCCAGTCAGATGGGAAGAGTACAAATAATAAATTATTAATTTTATTTATTTATTTACACATATATATACAACCTGAGCTAAAGATAGAGGGGTTGACAGCATTAACAACCCAGCTACTGCTATTATTATTATTAAAGGGCGTTAACAGAGAAAAACAATAATTACAAAAAATAGAAAAAGGCATATCTAAAAAACAAACATTGCTAGATTTAAAACTATCTAATCTGTGTTATATGTAACACACCAGTAATTACAATAAAAATAGCATGGCATAGGCCATGCTGCAAATCAGAGTGATGGACTGTATGTACTAGAGGGTCAGACTGATATCTTCCCCAACTTTGAGTTGCCACCTTTTTTTCTTTTTTTTTCTTTTTTTTTGCCTGCATAGCTTGAAATCAAACCACTTGGGCAAAACCAGTGAGCCAACTGCCAACAATCAGCTGATTGTCAGCTCTCACAAAGCTCCTTGCGGCCCCACCTGGCTATCCACTTCTGTTCCATTAACAGGATTGTAATACAGCTGTTACTTTTCTATAAGAAGGGTTCAAACATTAAGTATTGTTGCCCCCAGAAATGTAAAGGAAATGTCACAAACCACTGCGATATGGAGGTTTTTCCCAGTCAACACAAACATCACCTTTGAGAAGGAGTGACCAAAGGGCACAATGTAGAATGGTGTATTATAGTGGGGAAAGGCAATCTTAGATAGAAGTTTAAAAAAAAAATCCCCTGATTTACAGTGGTTTTATGTTTCCCTAAAGTCATCAAGACCTGTCCTTACATATTAATGGAAGGATACAGCCTTGAGACACCAGGTAGCAGAGACTCATACAGGCAGATTTATTTATTTATTTACTTCAACTCAGCAGTTGCTATAGGGTAAGTACAGTACATGCATTGTGGAAATAATGTTGAAGGTTTCCCAGTAATATTTGTAATTTTTAAAGAATATGAGTTTGAAATGGGGAGAAATGGCATTCATTCAAAAGCCTTGTGGGTGTGCGTCTTTCAGATAAGTGAAGCGGTACAAGAGTAAAATATTATGATATGCCACTGGCGCGGAATGGTATTGCCCGCGTGCAAGTTGTTCGACAGTGAAAATGTGTTGGGGTTTGTTTGTTTTTTAACCACGCTGATAAATTTGCAATGGTTCAATGTGTGCTTAGAATTTTTAATCTGGCTTACTTGTTTTGTGTGTAATTTGGCTCGTGATTGGACCTTAAGCTGCTAAATCTAATGCTTCAGGTGGCATAATAATAGTGTGCTTTCACTGAATGAAGCAATATTTTGTGCAGTTGGAAGGGAAAAAAGGGGAGAAAGAACAGGGCTCTGTATGTGCAGACTTTCCCTCTGTGTCAAGCTGCACAGTTTGCAGGCTGACACCTGCCTCATCCAGGGAGTTTTTGCAAGGAAGCATTCTTGTCAGCTAAGGTTTCCTCAGAGTAAGGAAGGCACTGCTGTGATTGGGACACTGTATCTACACTGTCCCTCGACTGTTTTCCGTGTTACAACTCTTGCCTGGGTCAAGTTGACTCTGGCTGCATTTCAGATTTAATAATGGTCAGGTTAAGTATTATTGGCTGTTTGCTCTATCTAAGTTCATCCAATGAGTAGAATAAAGCATATCAAATGAGAGTTTTGCAGGAGTTTGAGGTCAGAGAAATAAATGAAAAAGGGGGGGGATTGGATGAACACAGCTGAACAGGCGTTTGTTCTCTTGAGGAACAAAATCCAGGGGCTGTGGGCAGACTAACTCCTATTGTATAATATACATAGCTACTGGCTAAGAGATTGAACTGTGAACCAGAGAATCCGCAGTTCAGATCATAACTTTCCCATGAACTTACCAGGTGGACTTATGAAAACCACCTTTCAAGCTCACTCACTGCCACACTCCAGTTGCAAAATGGAGATGGTTGTAATTATGTATTGTCCAACAAGATTGTTGCAAGGCATAGTGACAGCCCCAGCTCCAGTTTTTATTTCATGGAGGGTAGTAAGAGTCTGGACAAGCTGCCATCAGTTGGTCCCTGCCTGGCACCAGCAACCTCCCCTTGCCGTTTTTTATTTAGTGGTGCCAAATGGAGCTCCCAGCCCACTTGCTTGTATTGACCTACACCACACAAATGTTGGGAGTGAGGATGGTGTCACTAACACGGTGCATGTGCACAAGGCAGGATCATTCCCAGGTGCAACCTCTGGCCTACCCCCAGTAGCTGCTGCCCAATGGTGGCAATGAACAGAGCTCCTGGTCCACTTTTGTATACTGGCTGGCACTGCCACAACACACCCTCCCAAAAGAACTTTTTCCATTGGGGAAAAATATTACTGATAAAAAAATGTTGGGAATAAAACCCAATCAATTCAGGGTGGTGTATTTTCTGCTTTTTTGTATTGAATGATTACTCTAATTGATCCCTTCTTGCATGTGTCTTCCACCTACTATTTGCCCCTGATAGTTCTCTAGGTCTAAAGGCCCAAGATTGGTATTGCTGAATGTTCTTAGGAGTGAAGATGGTTCTCAGAGAAGGACATTCAATCTATGGTCCTTCCACTCCCTTCTCTGATTTTGGAGAAAAGGAGGAGCTTACTTTCACTGAAAAAGATTGAGTTCATTTTTAAAACTGGGTCCATTGTGAAATGTCTGCCAAAATGCTATGTGTTAAAAGCTGTTCTGTAAATCTACCCTCACCCATACTTCTCTCCTTTTATCATCAAATTGAAATATTAAAAGGTTTAGGCTTGAATGGAGCATAACTTATGCAAAATAAGTAATCTATCCTTTTACAGTAGCTAAAGGTAAATTGGCTCAGAATTTTTCTTCCACAATGAGGTGGACAGCTGTCCTTATCAGATGTCCTTGTTGTCATATTTTGCTGCTATAACTCTTGCCTCTGATATCATTGCTATCAGACTACTTAGTGTAATTTTCTTTGAATGTTCTCATTTGAACGTCCCCCTTTCTCCCAATTTGCAATACATTCTGAAAAATTACATTTGTTAGAACCGTTTAGCATGAATTGCCGAACAAAGGCAAGAAATTCTGTACGGTCTTTTGCTCACATCAAATAATTATGCTCTTCCCTTATTCCAGAGCATGAAAGGTGTGCACACGTTTGAAGCACACAATGTCCATAAGGTTTAATCTGCAATCTTGTGTTCAGAGAGGTTTGTAAATCAATTCTTCGCTAGATGTTGTGAAGCTTGTGGATTGAAGATAAATTGCTGAATTCCAAGAGAATACCATACAAAGGAAATCATTAGTCTTGACGATTCCTTAGCAAAAGGCTGTTGTGCACTCTCTCTTCTCATAATATAATACGCAGGTTTTTCAGAAGCCAGAAAAGATGCTTCTATAAATCACAACAATTATTTATTCAAAATGAGTTTGCTTATGAATAAATGTGCCAAAAAGACCTATCACCTCACAATGCTTTCCTTCTTTCTTTGAATTGGAGTTGGGTACCATTGGGGGGAGGGAAAACCTTCTCCATGATCTCATCGCAACAACTGTGTTAATAGCTGGGCTTTTGTTTCCAGCCTTTTTTGTATTATCTCACTCTTCCTGACCTTTTTTGTTCCAGTGGCAGAAAATGGTATTTGAGACACATTGAATGTGTGTAGGTCAAAGGTTTCCAGGGCCTATGTGCCATGGTGACTGTCTCTGGAGAATTCCGACCAATAAGAGCTTTCACGAATCTCTCTCAGAAACTCTAGGGTTACCAGAGGGTACAGCCTTTTCTTTTCTCCTGACGCAGTTCTCTCCAGCCTTTGTAAATTTATGATTCCTCGGATCACTTGGCTTGCCTAGCTCTGGAAATTAAAATATATTTTACTTTACTTTCTGTGACATTAAAAATGCATTGCAATGAATAATATAGCAGGGCTGTGTATAAAACTAAAGCTTCTGCGTCCCGTTTAAATGTTTGTTCTTCAGCACGGATTCTCTGAGGGAAACTTATTGAAAGGATGGGAAGGATGAACGGTAATTTAATTTTTTATCATAAGCATTAGTGGCAAATAAAGGACAAAAGTGCTTTTGCAGGGCTCAAGAAAAGGAAGAGATATTTATCATGGGAAAATATTGCATCCAGATTAAGTCTTTGGCAGTGCATATTCATTTGCTCTTCAAAGAGAGGCAATAAGGAGATTAATATGCAGGCTCTTGAAACATTTCCTATTTATTTCACAAGCAGCAAACGCGGAAGTAACTCACCATGAAAGAGTGCTTAAGCTGAGGTGCTGTAAATAGATGCCTTTGCAGGAGAAGAAGTTACTGAGAGGAACAGTCCAGGAAGAAAAATCCAGTCATTTCACGATATGGGCTATTACCTGTGGGGCTCCAGTCACCTGGTGCCCCTGGGCACGGAAATGACTTTTGTTTTGGTAGAAAATGCCACAACAATGGCTGAACTGTGTGCTCTGCTGCCCTATAATAAACCAGAAGGCAATCTGAAACCTTACAGTAAATTAGTTTATTTGCAATTTGAAAGCATTCTTGAGATTTGAGCACCACACTTGCAAGTGGCTTCAACTGGTTTCCAGTGTGTCAGAAGCACCAGTTAGAGAGGTTCAAGGGGAAAAGCCTAGAATCAGTTGCAACCAGTGAAGTGGAAAAATGCCACACCACACCCTCCCAACAGCTGCTGCTTACTGGGATGGGGCGGGGCTGTGCAGGCACACCAGCAAAAGCAATCTGACACTCCTACTGGTGTACCAACACAGCCCCAACCTCACCAATGTTATTTCCTGATACCCACACTATTCCAGCAAGAGGCAACAAGACCCCGGTCAGGAGGGCAACAGTGCAGCTCCTGCCTATGATGGTTGCCAAATAAGGTGAGAGAAACCCTATTTCGTTTTAAAATCCATATTGTTTGTTGTTTAGTCATTTAGTCATGTCCGACTCTTTGTGACCCTGTGGACCAGAGCACACCAGGCACTCTTGTCTTCCACTGCCTACCTCAGTTTGGTCAAACTCATGCTGGTAGCTTCGAGAACACTGTCCAACCACCTCGTCCTCTGTCGTCCCCTTCTCCTTGTACCCTCAATCTTTCCCAGAATCAGGGTCTTTTCCAGAGAGTCTTCTCTTCTCATGAGGTGGCCAAAGTATTGTGAATCTGTCCTTCCGGTGAGCACTCAGGGCTGATTTCCTTCAGAATGGATAGGTTTCATCTTCTTGCAGTCCATGGGACTCTCAAGAGTCTCCTCCAGCATCATAATTCAAAAGCATCAGTTCTATGGCGATTAGCCTTCTTTATGGCCCAGCATGCATCTCTTAGTTTCATGACTGCTGTCACCATCTGCAGTAATCATGGAACCCAAGAAAGTAAAATCTATCACTGCCTCCATTTCTTTCCCTTCTATTTACCAAGAGGTGATGGGACCACTGGCCATGATCTTAGTTTTTTTGATGTTGAGCTTCAGACCATATTTTGCACTCTCCTCTTTCACCTTCATGGAAAGGTTCTTTAATTCCTCCTCACTTTCTGCCATCAAGGTGTGTCCTCTCGTATCTGAGGTTGTTGATATTTCTTCTGGCAATCTTAATTCTGGTTTGGGATTCATCCAGTCCAGTCTTTTGCATGATGAATTCCGCATATAAGTTAAATAAGCAGGAAGACAATATACAGCCTTGTCATATTTGTTTCCCAATTTTGAACCAAAAATCCATATTAGGGAAATATATTTAGGTAGGAGGCCAATCAAAAATTCACACAACAATGTGCGAGCTTTCAGGGTGTCCAGAACTCTCCCATCATGCTAGGTGAGGTGAAACTCGCTAGTGCTATACACATTTGTATCTGCAACTGGTAAGAGTCTTAAGATGGAGTATGGGAAGAGGTAGCAGACATTTCAATGAGGCTCTTTAAGTTGCTATGCAGATTTCAGGTTGAACACACAAACACAAACATACACACACAGGCAGATTTGTCATCTCTGGAAATATAAAAGCCCGTTGTTGCCCAGGTGTGTCTCCATCCTTAGGTTCCTAGGTAACTGAAGGAAAAAGAAAGTAAGTATTCTTTATATTAACAGGAGTTTTGTATTTAATAATGTGAACCATTTTAAAATTATTTGCATACCTTCATGCTTTGAGGGAATTGGGGGTACTATAGCCATAGATGTCAAGTTACAGCTGAAGCTACCATAGGAATAACTCAGTTTGGGAAAGAAGGTGGACATGAAAGGAAAACATCAAAACCTATAATGAGTGCTATAACAATGTGCTTTTTGGTGGCATGTCTATAGGTAACAGGCATGGGGTGCAGACACTATCATCTGCGTCTGGCACAACTCTCACATGTTACCCAAAGCGATTCCACACAATAGATGGTGAGAGATCCATGGCTGCCATGGTGAACTGCAATTGTCAGGCTCCTCACCTCATGGACAAGAGCTCAAGGATGCTCTTTGTCAATGGACAGGTTGTGGAGATAAGAGTTTCATATTGCAAGCGACCTGAATATTTCAGGTTTCAAATAACTGGGATATACATGTGGTCCATGTAAACCCATTTATTTTGTTGCTGAGTGATATAGTGCTTATTATTTCTGTTAGACACAATCCCAGTGATTATACTGCATTCCTTACTCATGATTTCCAAAGTGGTTTAGATAGTTCCTAACCTGCAGACATATGGCAACACAGAGAAAGGATGATACCAGTGAGTGTGTGTGTGTGTGTTCACAAATCAAGCTGTAACTCTGCAGCACTAACCAGAGCATGTAAAATATTGTCAAAGATTCAGCTCTTCAGATCTTTCCCAGAAACTGCTCTTATTTCAGAAAGCAGCACCCCAACATTTGTATATGTAAGTTGGACCTGAGATTTTGTTGGCACAGAAGAAAGAAGTTTTATTTCTGTCATGGAGCTTAGCAGTACCACATCTGAACTATTTTTCTCCCAACAGACTTTGAAATATGGTGACATTTTACAATCTGAACTTTGAAACTGATATATTTAACTTCACATTTAAAGATCAATTTTGATGTAGAGTTATGTGGATTGAATAGTATGGGTGACAGATAAGAGCCATGATCATTTATGTGTTTACGTAACTGTGTTTGCACCAAAGTAATAACATTCAGGTCAATCTGTACACAGTTGGGGGACCATGAAGAATTCTGGGCAGTCATGCTTGGTGTGTGCGCGATTTTATATGGATTTTATGTGCAGAATCATAAAGGTAAAGTAAAGGACCCCTGAAAGTTAAGTCCAGTCGCAAACAACTCTGGGGTTGCAGCGCTCATCTCACTTTGCTGGCCAAGGGAGCTGACGTTTGTCTGCAGACAGTTTTTCCGGGTCATGTGGCCAGCATAACTAAACCACTTCTGGTGAACCAGAGCAGCACACAGAAACACTGTTTACGTTCCCCCCAGAGTGGTACCTATTTATCTACTTGCACTTTGATGTGCTTTTGAACTGCTAGGTGGGCAGGAGCTAGGACCGAGCAACGGGAACTCACCCCTTCGCTGGGATTTGAACCACCAACCTTCCAATCAGCAAGCCCTAGGCTAGCCTTGGTCAAACATTTCCTAACTGATCTTTTATGTCAGTGTAGATTTCTGTATGTCCTGCATGTGGGTATCTGAGTGATTTTCAAAAGTCTATTCTAAGCACCAGGAAAAGTTGTAATTACTTTTAGAATTGGTGATACACAAGCCTATCTTGCCTCACCCCCCAAAAAATAATAATAACTTGAGCTTTCGGAGCATCTGAAAAACATCCACGGGAATTTCAACTGATGTGTTGGCCTGTTTAAAAAGCCTGAATGGGAGAAGCATGTTTCAAGGGGTCTGGAGACAACTTGATAAGGATATAGGATATTATTATTATTATTATTATTATTATTATTATTATTATTATTATTAGAGCAAGAGAATATATTTAGCCCCTCCCATCCAAAGTCTCACACCAACATTATTAATGATTTGTTTGTTGTGTATAAGATGTATGATAAAGTATCCGTTGAGGCCAAAGAAGCCTAGATGGGCAAAAAGTGGTGTTAATTTCAGGTATGAGCTTTGAATTTTATATGGCTATATTATTTTATACTCTGCAATGGCATAGTGTGGGAAATGTGTGTTTTGGTTCTTATAAGATTTACCTGTCTTTTTATTCTGCTCTTAAGGATGGTATTCAATGCCAGCATTAGCTGAATAGTTAATATCAAGGCCAACAAAACATTAGGAATTTTTGGGGGGAGGGGAGGGCGGAAGGATTTAGTCAGTTGGATAAAACTAGTTTTTCTTAGCCAGAGTGGTGCTGTATCAGGAAGCAATTGTCTGACAATTAGCTCCCATGGAAACACATCACATGAATATCAAGTAAAATCCTTTGGCCAGATATTGCTTTAAGACAACACACAGTGATAGTCCTGTTCACAGAAATCTCATAGTAAAACCCATTACACTATTTTATCCTGATAACTTGGGCCAATATACCCATGCATTTATCTGTGGGTTTTGGCTGTGTGTGTGCATGTGTCTCCATATGTGCACAAGCTGACCATGGATTCATGTGCAATGTTATGTTCACATAAAAAAAAACTTGAAACGGTTTAAACATGTCATAAACATTTTCGCTGCCCGTCCCTTGCACCCACCCTCCCTCTCTCACACACAATAATGTTGAAGCCAATTTGAGAAGCAGAGACACGGGTCACAGGGAAAAGTGGAAATGAGTGCTGAGAAGTAGTTGAGTAGAGAAATATAAGGTGATCCTATTTTGTGAAAGCACTTTAAAGCACTTTGAAAAATAACAGCAGTCTCAAAGGATTCCTGATGGAGCAGTCTCACATTTGGTAATTTGCTCTGAAGGCTCTCTGATATGTGCAGTGCCTTAAAATGTCACCATTTTTCATCTTTACTCTCTAGAGGTGTCCAGCAAAGCATCTGGGGGCAGGTGGGGAGATCTCCCTGCCACACAACTCTTTATAACTGAAAAGCAGAATCTGGCCACTTTTTCCCAAAAGCAAAGCTCTCAGTAATTCATTCCTCTATTCTTGTCTAAACGCCAATCTTAAAACACATTACTCGAATGCATCCTAATTCAATGAGAAATATTGCCCCATAATTGGCCACAATCCAGCAGAGAATTAGATGTCTATTGAAATCATTCTACATAATGATTTCCACCGATTTACCTGGGACAGGAGGTGATATAGCTGACACATCTGTAATTTTCTTGGATCCATTTCCACGGCAGATTGTAGCCAACTTGCTTAAGGTTTGTCTTTTTTGCTTCATTGTGCATTTCATTAAATTAAATTAAAATTTATATATTTGTTCCTTTTTGTTTATCTTGTAACACACAGCCCATGGAAAGGATTGTTAGATCAAAGGGGTATGTAAAAAGAACACTGAAGTTAAGGGAAATGTCTCTAATAAAGAGCCATAGCTATCCATACAAAACTTCCAGGTACAATCCCTGATGTCTTCAGTCAGAGCTCAAAAGTACTCTACTTCCAGTCAGTGTAGACCAGGGTTAGCCAACAAGATATCTGGATGTTAATGGGCTATAATTCACATCATCCCTGATTATTGGCCATGCTGGTTAAAGCTGATGGGATCTGGAATCCAACAAATTCTGGTGGGATTCACATTGGCTACCACTGGTGAAGACAATACTTACTTGGATGGACCAAATTTCTGCATTAGAAATTTGCCACCATACCATTTGGGAAGTGAGAGCTGGCTGTGGGGTGGCGAATCATGTGCTCTTCCACTGAGCTATGTCCCCTCCTCAGTCAGTCCCATAGCTGTCAACTTTTCCCTTTTCTTGCGAGGAATCCTATTCAGAATAAGGGAATTTCCCTTTAAAAAAGGGAAACGTTGACAGCTATGGTCAGTCCTCTTGCCACCTAATGAAAAAAATACATAACTGAAACATAACAGAAGTAGTCATAAACAAATAAAACATCAAAAAATACACAACCAAGTTGCACCTTTCCACATAAATTAGAATAAGATATAAAATAAAAATAAAAGGGTGCAAAAAAAAATTATTATCAATAACAGAAACAACCCAACAGAAAACCCTAAACAATATCCCAGCCCAAGAGTCTGGGGCATACAGCCATACTGACCTCAATGGCCACTCTATCTATGCAAAGCTAGCTTTATCATTGTAGTATAAAAAAAGCAATGTGCCTGGCTTGGCAGATTCTACAACCCTGTATCTCTGCATTGTTAAAACATGAGCTCTGATCCAAGTTGACTTTTCACTAATCTAAGGTTGACTCTAAGGCTCTGTTTAAATGTAGACCAGCAGGCTGCTTTTACCATTGCCACCAACTATCTTCTGCCATTGCTATGGTGGCAGTGACTTCCCCTGATTCCTAGGGTACCTCAAGCAGTTGATAGCATCTGGCTGTTCCCTCACTGAGTTTATGCCCCAATGTTCCCCTTAAGGACTGGTTGACATGTTACTATGGACCGCTTTTCCCCATTAATGGAAGTTATCTGCTCAAGAGCATCCTATCATGGGAATTATAAGATCACAGCCAACCACCATATTGGCACATCAGAGATAACTGACGTTTCTGTGGTAAAAATCTGCAAGCAGCCAAATATGTTCAACTGTGGACATTTATATAAGGGTGGGGAGCTGTGGTCTTTCAGGTGTTTTTTAATCTCAACTCCAATGAGCCCCAGACAGTACACAATTGCTATATGGCAAGGATGAGGAGCCAGCAACTCCCTTCATCTGACTGGGGCTGATGGGGGTTGAAGTGGGTTTTTCTCTAATGTATACAAATGATTTTCAGAAGTGAAAATTTAGAGATCCCTAAATCACATATAGGGACGTGGGTGGCGCTGTGGGTAAATCCTCAGCGCCTAGGGCTTGCCGATCACATGGTCGGCGGTTCGAATCCCCGCAGCAGGGTGAGCTCCCGTCTACGGTCCCAGCTCCTGCCCACCTAGCAGTTCGAAAGCACCCCTAAGTGCAAGTAGATAAATAGGTACCGCTTTATAGTGGGAAGGTAAACGGCGTTCCGTGTGCTGCGCTGGTGCAGGCTCGCCAGAGCAGTGATGTCACACTGGCCATGTGACCCAGAAGTGTCTGTGGCCGGCGCCGGCTCCCGGCCTCTAGAGTGAGATGAGCGCACAACCCTAAAGTCTGTCAAGACTGGCCCGTAAATGGGCAGGGGTACCTTTACCTTTTTAAATCACATATAAATTGGCCAAATAGCTCAGTTTCATCATGATGTGCTAAACATTCTTTCACCCCTCTTATCTGGTACACTTAGGGGTTTTTATCATCTCTGTGTGTCAATATTTCTTTGAAATTTCTTCCAAAGCAGAAGGTAGGAAAGCTTAAGGAACTTGTCCTAGCCATTCTTCCCAAATTCTGATATGAACTGACTAATGTGTGGATCAGAATCTCAGTGCATTGGTTTTGGTTAATATCCTGGAATTTGCTCTGGATTTTGTGATGCTGAAAGGTGGACTAGAAGTTTACTAAATAGCTAGGCATCCAATTTTACACTTCACCAAATGTTGTGACACATTCCTTGGCTCAAAAATAAAAGGTATAAAAATGCATTTTAAAATTCATATTTTGACATAAAATACATCTGGAGGTGTGTATTTTGGGAGAAATTATGTTCTTTGAAAAATCAAAAATGAATATTTCAACACATCTCTAAAAGTGAATTTTGTGCTGGCTGATTTTTTTTTATCACAAAAAGGGCAGAACAGACATAAGTGAATGCGTGTGAAAGTGATGAAGGCTGGAAGCAAACTGATCCAACTAACCCTTACTGAAGGACACACCCCTTATATGTATCACAGCATCTCCAAGTTCATCCTTCTTAGCAAAATGATTTTGGAGACACACACACACATACATACAGTGGTACCTCTGGTTATGAACTTAATTCATTCCAGAAGTCCATTCTTATCCTGAAACTGTTCTTAACCCGAGGTACCACTTTAGCTAATGGGGCCTTCCCACTGCTGCTGGTGCACGATTTCTGTTCTCATCATGGGGCAAAGTTCTTAACCCGAAGTACTACTTCCTGGTTAGCAGAGTCTGTAACCTGAAGTGTTTGTAACCCGAGGTACCACTGTACACACATATCATAGCAGATCGTGAATTTAGTATCACTTAATACTTGAAACATAACATTATGCACTGTTTTACCACTGCTTATTTTTGCTGGCTGTTTTCTCTGATTTACATTAAAAAAGGAAGGATAACATGGTTAAAGCTCTCTGTAGGTCACTGTTAAGCGGTAAAGTAACTGAAGTCAAATACTGGAATAAGTTCCAGATGGCTGCTTCTTTTAAGTTCAATAAAGAATGACTGCAGTGATAGCGAATTGATCATCTCTTCTCTGGACAAAAAGAAAGGGGGAGAGAGAGAGAGATTGTATTGTCGGCTGCTGCTAATCAACAGCACCACCTTCTGACTGCAAGGTGCCAGTAAAAACCAATCTTGTTATACAATACAATATGTTTATTCCCTTGACAAACCATGTACTCCATATTTCCATCAAAATCCCCATTACTGGGCATGAAATGGGAGCATAATCTGTTGCTTTGCGTATTCTAGCAATGGTATTTTCTTGATACATAACTAAAATGATATATTAATGTGTGTGTGTGATATGATCTTTAACAATAAAAACACAGCAACAAAGGAAGCTGCCTCACACAGTCAGACCATTGACTCATCTAGCTCAGTACTGAATGGCAGATGCAAGTACTTTGATATCTAAATCAAAACCAAGGAGCAGGATGAAGTAGCTGACTTTGCATTAGAATGCGTACAATAGTTCACATTGGGGTCAAATGTACTTTATTCCACTACCAAGTTTTTAAGAATGGTTATTTATACCTTTTTGACAGAGCATTGAAGGAAGGGAAGACATAAAATGAAGTTTAATCAGTTTTGAAATCTCAGAGTCTGATTAACACAAAAAGAGATGCTCCAGGTGCTATTGATTGCTTTTCGCTTCAAAATGCTGTCAAGTGGAAGCCTGGACCATTGCTATTGTTGCTTGTAAGGAATAATCCAGAAACAATCTTCACAACAAGGTTTCTGTTTCAAAGCTGGTATGTGTTATGTACTGAGCCAGCTGGGCCAGCAGGAGGATACTGTAGATAGTTCAGGTCCACATATGCAAATAAGGGATCAAAAGTGACGTTCAGTGACTGGATAGTTAAAGAAAGTTGTTACAGTTACGTTGTACTGGAGCTCTATATAAGCAGGCTGGCTGAACCCTTCAGTTCAGTTCTGTTCTGACCTGTGAATAAACAAGAGCTGTTTGGAGAATCGCTGTGTTGTCTGATATGTTCACCCACAACTTAACAGTATGCAATGTCTCATAAGTGGCATGGTTCCATGTTCTCTTTAGAAAAGGCCTAGTGGATCCCTTTTTCTTCTACTGGAGTAATCTTGGTGGACTGGGGAAACTAATGAAAGCTGCAACAATTATAAAAAAGAGGAGAGGTATAATTTAAAGGGAAACAGAGTCAGGGCTTGAACTGGGAGGCAACATAGGCCTATTCACTCACACACCTCAAGACTACCACTCCTGCAGCTGAATATCCAAGCCAGGCTGCTAATCAAAGGCTGCAGCCTTTGACACCTGCCCCCCAATGCTCCCTACAGGCTAGGCAGGGAAGTGCTGAACCACTGCAGGTGTAAAAAGTTAACACAGCAATATCTGAAATCTGCTCTCCAAATTAGCATGTATGGAGGACAGAACTACAAGATCTGCAGTGGCAATGTCAGTGTCAACAGGATGCACATAACAGAACACGGTGCAGGCAAATCTGAGGGAAAAAAGAGGCATATTGATTTAATCTCTCTTTAAATGGCTGCCACGATAGAAGCCATCATCTCTGTAGCTGCAATGGAAGCAGCGAGTAGCTAGGTTATAAAGCTATTTTTACAATAGTCTCTAGGGTAGAGGAATTAGTGAGCTCTGCATGATTTATATATTCCTAAATCTGTCACTCTCTGCATTCAACTCCCATTATAAAGTTCCGTAGAATAACATTTGTAACACTGCCATTTCCCTACTTACATTAACCCTTGTTCAAATGGCTTTTGCTGTCATTAGTGCCTGCTTAAGTCTGTCTTGCACGAATAGAGTTATTAATAGGAATGTAATACATAATTTCACCAAAGGTTTCCAAATGACCTCAATTCCTTCATACCACTTAGTTTAAGGGGGGGGGGGTCTTACGGACCCTAAAGAGATGATTTCTGAAAAGAAGTACAATTTCCTCCAGTAGCCAGCCAGTAAAGTAAAGCTTTAATAAGCCTATGGTGACCTATGTGATGCAACATGTCCAAGCTGATTTACTGAAGTGGTTCTTGCTCTAAGTTAGTGCTTGATGAACTTCAAGGTCTTGGGTCTCTGAGTATAGTCTTTCCCTAGTCAATTGTTGGAGCACAGGCCACATTCTAAAGACCTAGAAAGTACAGTAAGCCAACAAGATCAGACTTATTGTGGCCTTTATTACATCAAATTAGCCTCTACAAGACAGCTGTCTCCCACATGTGGAAAAGATTCTATAGACAGCAAGTCTACATTAATATCCATAATGGCACGATGTTATTAAGACTGCAATCTGAAGCCAGCGTGGACATGTGTTTAGGAATGGAACCTAAAATGGTTGAGTGGGAGAAAAATGGCAGGTCCCCATATAAAGTTGAGCAAAGGACAAAGCCAAATAAGTGCAAAAATGTTTTTCCCATGATACGTTTTCATAGAGGATCAGACAAAACTTGAATAACAAATATATGACTTAACAATCACATTGCTGAATGTAGCAACTCAGAAGGAAGTCCCGCTGAGTTTAGCAGAACTTCCTTGCAAACATTCTTAGGACTTCAGCCTAATTTGAACAGTAGCACCAACCTTCCTAAGTAAAAGTAAAGGTAAAGGTACCCCTGCCCGTACGGGCCAGTCTTGACAGACTCTGGGGTTGTGCGCCCATCTCACTTAAGAGGCCAGGGGCCAGCGCTGTCCGGAGACACTTCCGGGTCACGTGGCCAGCGTGACATCGCTGCTCTGGCGAGCCAGAGCCGCACACGGAAACGCCGTTTACCTTCCCGCTGGTAAGCGGTCCCTATTTATCTACTTGCACCAGGAGGTGCTTTCGAACTGCTAGGTTGGCAGGCGCTGGGACCGAGCAGCGGGAGCGCACCCCGCCGCAGGGATTCGAACCGCCGACCTTTCGATTGGCAAGTCCTAGGCGCTGAGGCTTTAACCCACAGCGCCACCTGCGTCCCTACCTTCCTAAGTAGCTATCTGTTGAATGTAATATGTGGAACATAACATGAATTAATGGCATACTGCTCTCTGTTCAAGCAAACATAGTTAAAAGACCTTTTATTACAAGGGTAGTCATTGAGCACTGCCAGCTTTCACTTTAATTCTCAAGTGTGCTTTTAACAGTGTGAAGTGCATGATTGTGCAAATAATACAGTGTTTTATTATGTAGGTATTATAATATCAGCAGTTTGCATATGTATCAAGGAAAAATCTCTGCAAATCTAAAAGAGGGTCAGAGAAGAGTGTGTCTGTGGAAAGAAGCCCACTATAATATATCAAGATTATGTGGTATTGAATTTCAGTTTATTAATTGATTGTTTGTTTGATTGATTGATGAGTCAATGATTAATTAGCAAACATAGTCAAGTTAATGAATCTGAACCTATAACGGATTGACAGTCATAGTTTAAGTATGGGATAAAAATCTGAGAATGAAAATCACAAATACCCTAGAAAAAGTCTGTGAACTCAGAATGATCATTTGGAACTTTGGTGCATAATGGAAGCAAACAGTTCAGTATTCCCCTTTTGCTGTAGTATTCAGAAACATCAATATTCATTGCCTCCCTAATACAATGTGTGCTGTATAGTTAATTCGGGGGACAAAAGCAACCATGAGATTGGTCACCCATCAAAGCATCCTGTATTCTCATTGGTTGGGGAAATGCTTGTGTGTTACTGCTGAAAAGCAACCATCTTTGGAACATAGGAATAAAGGAAGTTGCTTTGCACCAAGTCAGACAGAGCATTGTTCCATCTAGCTCAGCACTGTGGATACTGACTATAAGCAGCTCTCCAGGGTTTTACACAGGGTGAATTGCTTTATGGAAGTGAGTCTTGGGCAACTTGCAACCTTCAGGAGCAACACCTCAACACCTTCCATAGCACTGCATCAGGAGACTTTTGTGTATTACGTGGCAGGACAGAATTCCGAATCAAGGTGTGCTTTCCCAAGCTCGCATCTCACATTCCCAGCATGTTCACACTCCTTTTTCAGTGACATCTGTGCTGGCTTGGTCATGTCCACAGAATGGAAGACGGCAGGCTCTCCAAGGTGTGCTTACCAGGGACCAGAAGAGAAACAACCACTGGGAGGAATGTAGAGAGAAGAAGCACCAAACCGCATCTGTGGCAGCACAACTGGACCCCTTTATCTGCCCCACCTGCACATCTCTCCCTCATCAGTCTCTGCAGCCACAGCAGGTGCTGCAACCCATCCAACAGCTTGACCTCACCCCCAAAGGTGCACTCCTCCATTGTCTCCCAAGGCAGATGAATGCCAACAACATTCCCAGCCTTACATGAAGGTACCAGGGATTGAAACTGGGGAGATCTGCATGCAAAGCCGATGCTCTCCCACTGCGCCTTTCCTTTTGCTCTTCCAAAACTGAGACTTCTTTCTGAGGCCAGTTATTCTTTTATCTCTTTCCAGATATCCTAGAACAGTGGGATATTAATAAAAACCCTGCTTATAGTATTTCCTTAATCATCCTTGAGAAGATTCCAGGGGTGTGCTAAATAGTATGTGGTGCTTTTAAGGTAGACTTCTTATTTTTATGCCAGCTGTCTATTCATGCTAAACCGAGTTGCACAGCCTTCCGGCATTGTAGACCCTGCTGCCATCCTTTGGCTGGTACAAATACAAGGTTATCTACTGTGAAGCAGGTAGAAACAACTTGCCTGAGACTTATCTTCAAAGTGTTTCCCTTTTATAACCAACCACAGCTGTGCAACATGTTTCTGTTCAAAAGTAATTCCAAACCTTTCTAGCCTGTTTTGTCCTTCTCAGATGGGTCTGCATCTACTTATCCAACCACTTTCTACTGTTCCTTCTCCATTTAACCTGCAGAAGGCATAGGACTTGACTCCTTCTTTATCCCCTCAAATATAGGTGGAACCAAGACATAAATCCTCCTAATCGTTTAAATCCATTCCTCAGAATGGATTTGGCAACTAATGTGTTACCATAGGGCAGCAGGGAAGCAGACCTTTGCACTTCCATAAATCACTGCAGAAGAGGACTGAGGGGGCTGTTTGTTTAAGATTAGCTGATAATAAGGAGTCAAGTAGCATGGAATCAGGGGATAATTTGTTCCTTGAAGGGCAGAAGCAGCAGGAATCCACAAAATTACTAAAATGTATTTTTCCCCCATTGGAGAATTGTGAGGCTAAGTCATTAACTTTGTGCATTAGCCATGGTTTCCCCAGAAGCCTATTCAAACCTAGTTTTTGTATCAAAGTGAAGCCCAATCTGTTTATTGGTCTAATAGCAGAAATGATCACTCATGCATCAGAGAGTGACGGGATAGTTAAAGTGCCCATGATATATCAGGGTCACTTTGAAGCAAGGTAACCTACAAACTCTACAGCAATACCAGCATTGTGAAGCTTGTGCTCTCTGATGGGCTGTGTCTAGCATTTGAGTTTATGCGTAAGCAGAGACCCACTCAGAAACAATGTCTTATGGCAGAGAAACAGGTCTTCAACCATTAATTTCGAGGGCAACCACATTAAAAAAATATGCAGCTTAAGAGTCCATGCCAACAAAGATTGACGGGAATGTGTAGGGCCATTTTAAAGTATTTAAGAGTTGGGTAACAAGGTTGATTTATTTGTTTTTCATCAGTAAGTTCACACAAAACAGTCATGCAAGCAGCGATCAAACCTCACTGAGGATGTTGCCCCTGAAGGCAGGTATAATCAGACATGCTATGAAAGAGAGATATTACTTTCAGAGGTCCCTGTCAGCTAATCTTCAAAGAAGCATTATTAGCGTCCACAAAAGGCGAGATACGTATAATTAGGCTTGGGTAACCAGTTCAAGGGCAGCAGGCTATTCCAGAATTAGGAGGTGACTAGCTCTTCCACACTGTAGGGCATCCAATTAATGATCCGACACTTATATAACGTAATAACTCTTTTGTTCTTTCAATGTGCTGCTGTTCCCTTTTAGCCTGCAGTTCTTCTTTCCCAAACCACATCAGATAATTTTTCTGGCTAATTTTAAGCCATGATGGAGTTTTTCTTTCTTTATGCAAACAGGTATGGGTACATTTTTAGTATTTCATTTTTTTATTTATCTGATCTTCTGAAAGGCCAGTCATGGACTCATTTGCTTGGAAGGCTAAATTCAAACATGATGCTAGTAGTATGTCTATGCCCTAAAACACAGTGTGGGGTTTTTCCCCCTACTTAGAACACCATTGTTTCAGAACTTGGAAGAGCTATGCATTTTCTTTAACATGAGCTGTGATAACTGTACGGGGTTCCAACAGAATGGATACATTTTAGAATGGTTTTTGTTTTAACTGGAGATCTCAGCTGTCACTCTTTTGAGTTCTGGAAGAAGGATTTTACTGTCTCTGGTAGGGTTGCCATATTTCTAAAAACCCTTAAAAAAAGATTAACTTGCCACCTTTCAGAAATATATCCGATATATGACTAGCTAGATATTCTAATGTGACCGGAAGCTTTCATTTCATTCATTTGGTAAGTTGAAAGCCACTTTTCAGAATTAAACCTTTTGGATTGCTCATTGCCTAATAATTTTCCAGTAAAAGCCATACAGGTTTGGGAGGGGAGATTATTGGTTTGTTTTTGTTCTTTTTATGCATTTTGTGTTTTTGTAATTTTATGTTATGAACCACCCTGAGATCTATGGATAAAGAGTGATATACAAATTATAATAATATATAATATAATAATAATATAATATAATATAATATAATATAATATAATAATAATTTAATATATAATGTGGTGATAGAATTTGTTCATAATATATTCCAATTCTGAGTTCTTTTCAATCCCTATAATCATCTGCAGGTACCCAATATGATGTGCACTGGGGAAATCATTTTTGTACTATACATCAGCCTCATCAATCTACTATCTTCTCTTAGCAATAGCTAATGGGTTTGGTGGGAACGTGTGGTGATGGTCAGAAAAGAAACATTTGGAACAGGTTATTAATAAGTCTTTCTCTAATATAGTTATTTTGTAGAACAAAGGATGCTACCTGATACCAAGTCAGACCTTGGGTGCATCTGGCTCAGTATTGTCCACACTCTGACCAGCAGTGGGCCTCCAGGGTTTTAGACAGATGACATTCCTGATCCTACCTGGAGATGCTGGGGCTTGAACCTGGGACCTTTTGTGTGTAAAGTCTTGTATGCTCTACCACTGAGCAACAGCCCTTTCCTTACTGCTTATGATCATATGTGGCATTTGATCTTAATTGGTCATGATATCTGGCACTAATATTTGGTGCACTTTGCTTATTCCTCATAAATGAAAGCAAGTCCTTCAAGTCTCTAGGTGCAACGTAAACTAGTATTTGATTGAAAGCTGTCACTACACTCTATTTCATTATATGGGGAATGTTTTCTATTCCAACCACGCCACGTAAGAAGTTGTAATTATGTCAAAGGTAAAATGCCAGCAAATTAATATTGCATTTGCATGAAGAAGAAGCAGTTGAAGCCCCATGGTCTGTAGCGCAAGTGACTGCTGCATTTCATTTATACACCAGCATTCCTTGAAAGCAGAGCACTTGGAAAAAAATGAAAATAACTTTCCTACGAGCCTCAGTCCCTCTTGAAAATGGGGGCTGCGAGATGTGCAAGGAACAGCCATCAAGAGTTTCATTTTTTAGCACCCAAGTAATAATGTTCTTCATGTACATGCATTTAGATTATACCTTTGTGAAAAGTAGCTTTAGCTGAGATTGCAAAAAAGAAAAGTGCTAACCTTTTTTTTCTTTTTGCCAAGGACAGAATCCATAAGTATAAAATGCTACAGTGTGGAGTGCTCCTATTTATGGCTGGTTAGGTGAAACACTGCCCTTTCCTGAGATCCCATTTCTTCTCCTTGCCCCTCCCCTAACAGTCAATCAGCATTCCATGATCACTAAGCTTGCTCATGGACCTAGTGCTTTGTTTTGGTTCTTTTGGAAGGGGGAGTTTACCTGAGGGTCTGTTTTCTCTAAGGCTTTTGCGTGTTCAGACCCAGAAACCTCCCCCCTAAATAAATTCACACTTGACTCAAATTTTGGTTTTTAGCAGAATTTAGGCCACAACTTTATGGATTACATAAAGTGATTGGTTCCATAGGCTCTGGTTCGACTAGCTCCTTGCCATGCAGGTAGTGCTGACCCAGGGTTCCAGCATAGGTCAGCCAAGGGTCAACACCTAGATAAGCGAAAAGTCGGGAACAGACTATGTCTGCCACCCAGATGTCCCCCTGGACTCTGGCACAGGTACAACCCCCTCTCAGGGGTTGACCAAACCATTTGAGTCCCTGGATTCCTTTAACGGAATGCCCTTCACATAGGGATGGCGAGAGCATTCTCCCATCCCTATCACCTGAACCACAGCCTATCTGCAACCTTACAAGTTGTGATTATTTGCTATGTGGCAGGCGAAACCCAAATGGCAACAGCCAATCAGCCAAGTGGGGGAAATTCCTGCCCGTGCCCCTGTCCCAACGACAGATGATACATGACGGCATAGCAAGGTCAAGCATGCAAGCCCTTAATATAGGGGGAGGTGGGCGGGTGTCCGGAATGCACGCGCCGAAAGAGGAAGGTCTGGGTCACATGCATGGGCATAAATAGGTCCCTTGAACTGTTAGGACTGTGTCCCATTGGCCAGATTGCACCCAGCTACGAGGGACCTACCAATCGGGTGTTGTGGCTGACCAGTCGTACCCACCCACAACACAGGGTGTTGGTTTCCAGCTCTCACTGCAATATGTGCCCTCTTTAAGGGAGGACCCTGCAGGAGGCTCCTGCACCCATCGGAAGCTGCAGAAGCCCCGTCGGACATTCAGCTTCCAAAAGTAGTTCGCAAACTGGAACAGTCACTTCCAGGTTTGCGATGTTTGGGAGCCAAAACGTTCAGGAACTAAGCTGTTCAACTTCCAAGGTATGACTGTATGCATAAATAAACCATAAATAATAAAGACACCACAGTTGCTGCTGTACCCCATTCCAAAGGAAACACGAACCCTTGGTAGGCACCTGGACTCTCTGGAATCTTGTGCCACTCAAGATTGGGGTACCGTGCAACAATGTGTATGTGTAAACCTCTCTGTGATCTCTGGATGAAGGGTAGGATAGACATTTAATAAATAATAATAATGCATTTTGAATATGTTTTAAATGGATGGCATGGATCTGCTTATGCATTTAAAGTGTTCTGTCGCCCTAATGCAACAAATCAACTTAAAAACAAGCAGGTCTTTTGCAGTTTGCAAAGTAAGAGACTGGAGGAACCCAGAATATAAAAATTCTTGCACCCTGGTAGTATACTGGCAACCACACAGGACTGTGAAAACCTGTTTTACTGCATGACAGTGGTCAAGACCCAGACATTTCATTCAGCAGCTGATATTTCTTAAAGTGTTGCCAGTCTTTGTTAAATCAACCAATCCAGCTAGGTGGACATGTCAACTGGCACAAAAACCACATGTACAAACAGATGTTGCCCATGTGGTCCAAAGGCCAAGGCTATACGTGGGACCCTTCATTAGGCAAGACACCAGTGGAGGGAGAGTGGGCTCATTGTCCCTAAACAGATGACTGCTCAGTGGATGTGGGGTCCTTGTGTCATAAGAGGACGCTGTTTAGGATATATGCTCCACATTAAGAAATCTGGACATGAAATACCTAGGAAATGAGTGTGCTGAAACTCCATAATTAAATTATAGTATACAGCCATTGTGCATCAGATATCTATTGATCGGTGAAAGACTATTCTCTTGAGATTTCCTAACCACACAAAGCATAAATTAATTTGCCATGTAATTAACTCAGAATGACTGCCGAGGGAAATTAATATTATGGAATTTTTTCCTGCATACTGTGTAAATGGTAATTTTAATAACGATATTAATTTATGTGTCAGGCAGATCTCGTAACAGTGGTGCCATTTAGGTAGGCTTGGGGAGGGAAATGGTTGCCCTTTGTGTTTTGTATACACATTGATCACCCAACAGGACTTCCTGTAACTCTGCCCTTCCTGGTGACTTTCTTTCAGCAAAACTGAAAGTTTCATGAGCAATCACAGCCAGTACTTAGTAGTGGTGGTTCTGCATTTTTCATGGGAAATGCATTACAGATATATATATCCTAAAAATTAAATGTATTTTGCATTTTCTAGTTCTTTCCCTTCCTTCTTCTAACTTCTGCCTCCTCTCCTTCCTCCTCCCTGCTTGAAGCTACTCAGCAGAGCAGAGATGTGGGGAGGGAAGGAGATTGAGCACATCAGGCCAGGTTGATGGACAGCTGCTAAGGAGACGTAGTCTTCCATAACCATGCCCATGCTCAGACACCTCCTTTGGGTACGCAGGGCCTTCCATTCGAGTGGCTTAATGCTAGACCAACATTGCATCTCTGTAAAGAGGGAAGAGGTGTTCATTGAAACCTTGGAAGCTGCCTTAGACAGACCATTGGTCCATCTAGCTCAATATTGTCTGCACTGACTCACAGCGGCTCTTCAATATTTCAGACAAGATTCTCACCCAGATCTAACCGGGAGATGCCAGGGATTGAACCTGGGACCTTCTGCATGCAAAGCAGATGCTCTACCACTGAGCTAAGAATAATCCTTCCCCCAGCTTTTGTTGCATCCCTCTTTCCCTTTTTCAAGCAATTTTACTCCATTGGATTTCACCGAGGAAGTAAACAGGCTATACTCCACTGGAGATTAGTAGGGCAATGTAGAGGGGGACAAGGTAGCTTCCTTTGCCAGGTGATAGGCTGCAAAGAAGTTTCCACAACCTAGGACTGTCTTTTGCAGGGACTCACTGGGGTTGCAGAAAGTTGCACCTGAGAGAGAGAGAGAGAGAGAGAGAGAGAGAGAGAGAGAGAGAGAGAGAGAGAGGGGGGGGGAGAGAGAGATTACCTTTCAATCCTTGGGTACTTTCAAATACTCCATACTGCCTGGAGAACTGCTAACAGTCAGAGAATGGGAAACAATGCAGGTTCAGTCCCTGGCTTTAGGTAGAGCTGGGAAATGCTCCTGCCTGAAATTCTGGAAAGCTGCTTTATCTTAATCTCCACACATACAGAGACTTGAACCCTCCCACCTCCCACCTGGGAGAGCTTCTCCTTCCTCAGTGTCCCACCCTGAGAAAAACCACTCTGACCTGCCTCTCATACTCTCTGTCGGCTCCCTGTACGTATTTCCATTTATCACAAATGATATATTTTTTTAGACGTTAAGACATACATCTAGTTAATACTATTAGAGAGTCATCAAATCAAAGATCACACAAGAAACCAAATCCCCTGCCTTTTTTGACTCAAACTAAACACCATACTCCGGCAGACAGCTACCATGTGGCGAGTTGGGCCATCCATGTCTTCAGATGTCCCTCTGCTGTTTCTGTTAATTCACTGCAAAATGTCGGTAATTGGTATTGGCTTTGCTTGAATCTGCTCATTATTTCTGCTAAGCGTTATCAAGCACAGATGAGATTTCCTGATGCAACGTGACACAGGATCCCCATGTTGTTAACAGCTCAGTGGAAGACAGAACTTGGAGTTGTTACTGCTTTCCTGTTGCAGCAACAGGAGGGAGAAACTTGCGCCTGCCACACTCCTCCTTCTGTGTCATTATTTATGTGTAAGATATCCTGTATCGCATCCAAAAACTGCTCTCTATCCAAAGATGCTCTGAATGAAGGTCCTTTTTTTAGCCACCATGTTTTCGTACAAGTATTTTCTGGCACAATCTAGAAAGGCATTGAGCTTGCGCCAGAGTGTTGGGTACCATAAGCAAATGACCAACAAGTTTCATTGTCTGGAAAAGAAAGGCTCTTTGATAATCCTGAGTTAGAATATGAACAAATTGGTCTTAATAAAGGGAGGAAATTATTATTATTATTATTATTATTATTATTATTATTATTATTACATATTTTTAAGTAAGATTTTATTAATACTGTTTATAATACATTACAATAAAAAACAAACTAACCTAAACAATAATAAAAGCAAAAGAGTGAGAGAGAAGAATGCTACTCTCACAGGTAGATCTTAACACGTGTCTCACAAGGGAAGAAGCTGACCCTCCCAGCTCTCACCCAGAAGTTTCCCTTTCTTCTTCAGTTTTCCGCCCTAGGAGAGAAATAATTGTTATTTATGTGGCCTTAAAAAGGGGGGGCTGAGAGGGCTGGAGCCTGAATGTTTATTTGAGCTGCTGCTTCCTTCATGGCACCCTGTGTTGATGGGAGCTGCTGTGTTGGTGTGGTCCCTATAAAGTGTGTAGTTTATACCAGTAAGTTGAAATAGTAGCTGGTTTTATTTGGTCACTAGATGGCAACCACATAAACATATCTTAAACTCCTCCTCCTCCCTTAGTTTATACTACCGACATATAATCTATATAGCGGCAATAAGTACAGAGAGAGAAACGGAATAAACAAGTAGTAATCTCTCTCTGTATATATAGATATATCAGATACATTGGTCTCAACACCCAAAATCTCTTGCAGTTATAAATTCAGCCTCTCCCTGGGCTTGGAGGTTCTTTTTAAATGGCATACTGCAAATATTCCTGGATCATCCACAGGTGGCAATGGATGTTCTTTCTGAATATGGCTCAGCAGGAGACACACAGTAGTATGATCTGGTTCAGGGACTGTGAACCCTTCATCTCTCTGGTTGTGTGAAAAGAACAGGGTAATAGCTCCACATTGATTCACTCATCCACCTCTGCAGGAAGCACTTCTTCCTGCTATGAATACACTTGATCATGACGTCACTGAATTTCATCTGGCAATTCCACCGCCCATGAGAAGAGGCTTTGTCTGTGCTGTGAGGCAACCTGCCACTCAATGAAATCCATTCCCAAAACTGAGGGCATCAACTAGCTGCTCCACTGCTCGTCTCCTTGATGTTCCTTTTAATCCATAGCAGGATTTTTTGTTCTCTCTGTTTCTTTCACATCTTAACAGCCTCATCAGGGTGTATGAGTGTCTCAGTGTGTATGCAATTTCCTACCCATTGGCAGTTCTGCTGGCAATTTCCCTGTAGTAGAATGTGGTGTGACACAATACTGAAAAAAGAATCTGTCTAACTTATTATTTAAGGTGCCACATGCCTTTTTTTAAAGTCCCTCTTAAACAGTTCATGCTGTTTTTATCTTCTAGGTCATTGGAAGCTGAGTGATGTGGTGCAATTCTTATATTGTATTCTTGATGTGCTTTTTCTCCATACATTCTTGGAAAATTGCACCTCTAAATTGTGGCCCATTATCACTGACCATTACCTCCAGTAATTCAAAAACAGAAAAAGAAAAGTGGAATTGATCAACAGTCACTTAAGTGTGGTAAATGGATAGCATTATATGAACTTCAAACCATTTGGAAGAATCAGTTGTTATTATTATGAACGTTTTCCCACAAATGGGCCAGCATAATAAATGTATGTGAAGCAGGGGTGCAAATTTCTCTGGATGATTTTGGGGGCTCAACATGACATCCTGACATTGCGCATGAGACCCTCTGAATATTGAGGAAGCCCAGCCACCTCAAAAAAAGAAAAGAAAAGAAGTTGGGGGCCATAGTGCCTCAGTCCCCAGGAGCCAGCGCCCTTGATGTGAAGCCTTGACCAAGATCATGGTGGGCATTCTCATAGGTGTAAGAGTGATTTTGGAGCAGCATGTTGTGTAGATCAACAAGCCCCATATTATCACATGACAGACTCAATCCACTGGTCTCTTTCTGGCCGCCACACATAGCTACATCCTAATTCCTTCAACCATACCATGCAACAACTTCACTACAGCAGACCAACTCCCTGGTGGTACTGCTACTTGAGACCCCATCTTTCTTGGATATTCAAGGATGCCCTGCACTAATCGTAAGGTTGTCATTCTGTGTTTCCCCACGTAGTCCATCCTTTTGTTGCCATTCTTTGCACTTGCTCATTCTCCCATTTATTCTTTGCTGCATCTGTCAGGGATGTGGACATCAGTTCAACATGAACAGTTTCAGGCCACTGAGGTACCAACTTTGGTTTATCTGGTAGTGGAAGTCTGCTAAGGGCATCAACATTACCCACTGGCTTTTGACCTGGTTCATATTCAAATCTGTAGTCATATGCAGACAACATCAAGGCTCATTTCTTGATTCTAGCAGGTGCCATTGGGGCACTGGCTCAGGGGTTTCTGATCTGACTGTATGACCAAAGTCTGCCATAAACATATGAATGGAACCTTTCAAGTTCTAATTGTCATTAGGGGTTTTTTTTCCCCACTGGGGCCAGTGATCTTGATCCATAACTTATAGAGTGCTCTGTTCCATCAGGCATTTGGTGGGCAAACACTGTTCCCACTCCAATAAGTTATTTAGGACTATCTTATGGATAGCCCTTGAAGGAATCAGATTAAAGAAAGAGCAAAAATCAAGGATAAAACACTAGCTGGGCAGAGAAGCAATGCCCTATGCAGGCATAGGCAAACTCTGGCCCTCCAGATTTTTGGGACTACAATTCCCATCATCCCTACCTAACAGGACCAGTGGTCAGGGATGATGGGAATTGTAGTCCCAAACATCTGGAGGGCCAGAGTTTGCCTATGCCTGTCCTAACGTCTTCATTTCTTTCAAGATTATAAAATTTGGCCCCACTGAGGCCATCATATGTCACTTGGCAGCGGGAACTTGACTGGGAATAAATGAACAAGTATACCAACAAACATACTGTAACTCAGGTTTGTGCTGGTAGGAAATTTCTTTTCCTGTTTTTGTGTGCAGTTAATTAACTGCACAATATGCCTTAAACATCCTAATATGTCCACAGAGTCTCCAAATTACTTTGCCTGCACATACTAAATTACTGTAGTGTGAAGTGTGCTTGTGAAGATTTTTTCTGGGGATAGTGAAAACCTAACTAGGTTTTCTAACCAGGCAACCTAACTAGTACATTTTCCATGTTTGTACAGCACCAAGTACTCACCAGCCCCCAGCCAACATAGCCAATGGGCAGGGATGGCATTGTTAGAATTCCTGTTCCATGATTGCAGTCATGGGATTTTTGTCTATCACATGACGATATGTGTTTTGACTCCACAGAGTAGGAAGTGACGGAGGCATGATGTTTGTGTTACTGTGTTCCATGAAGTGGGACTGTTGTCCTTTGTTTTTTCTCTTTGCTGTCTGATGCTAGAGAGAGAGGGAGCCATGTTGCAGTGCTCCGTGTGTGTTTAGATGTAAATAAAGTAGATAAGCCAAAATGCTGAGTTGCTGAGGTCTGTTACGCAACTGCGCAGACTCTGCGGATCCCTAAGTGTGCCGGTGTCAGTTGGCATCGGTCACTGTGATGTTCGGACAGAAGAAAGCTTTCGTAGCTCCTGAACGAATGACCAGGAGGGAGGGAACATGCCAGTCGGGCATGTGTCCCTGCCAGGGTCCTACTCGAGTGTAGGCTGAACTCCTGACAGGCATGACACTGAAGAGCCAGTGTGGTGTAGTGATTAGAGTGATGGACTAGGGCAGGCTTCCCTGACCAGTGGTCAGGTATGATGGGAGTTGTAGTCCCAAAACATCTGGAGGACCAGGTTTGCCTATGCCTGGACTAGGGGCTGAGAGACCAGAGTTCAAATCCCAACTCGGTCATGAAGCTCACTGGGTAACCTTGGGCCAGTCTCTCTCCACCTAAACCTACCTCAGGGGGTGGTTGTGGGGATTAAATGATGAGGGGGAGAACCCATGAGATCCTGGGATAAAAAGCTGGAGCATAAATGCAATTAAAAAATTGTAGTCAGAAACAGGGCAGCAGCAGGATGGGATGCTTCGTCTTCTTCTTCTTCTTCCTCTTCTTTTTCAGTGCTGCCTCTCGGGTGCTGCCAGGGTGAGAGTCCTCACCCTCTGCTCTAACCACACTTCCCCTTTGATGTGGATCTCTTCATTTGCACAGGTGTTCTGGGCAAGAGAAACTTCCCAATTGTCCAATCCCATTGTGCATGCTTCATCTTTTAGTTTATGGGCTGGTCCTCTTTGAATTCACAGCTTTAGTATTTCTGGGTTGTAGAGCTGCAAAGGCTCTTTCCGCCTGTTATTTTAGACACAGCAGATAAACAAGAAACCATTTTAGAATGAGACTCGTCAGATGGTCAGATGAATGTTGGCTTAGTCACTGGCAATGCCCGTTCCCAAGTAGGGTTGCCAGGGTTAAGGTAAAGGGAGCCCCAGGTGCCTTGTCTCCTGCCACATCAAGAGATTTGGAAGTCTTATTTGTGTATTTTTGGACTGGGAGGTGGTAACCTTAATCCCAAACCAGATCTGAAGTTTCCAATGTCTGCTATTTTGCCTGACCAGGGCTTTTAATTTTGCACTGAGATGCTATAGCCTTGGCTAATGCTATAAAACTGATGGTGGTGACTCAGGGTATGCTACTATGGCCACTCTTGTTTCCTACAAACTGCAAACCTTCTTATATGCCTAGATGAAAGTGTACTGTACGGATTGGTTCCAATGTTTCTCTCATAAGAGATGACCTATAAAAACAATGGATGTTCCTTCCTTGTGTCCCACTTGCACATTTTATTGTTCCAAATTCTGCTACAAACATTTCTGTAATTATTAATGACCGAGAATTTTTTTCTTTTAGGCTTTAAGTAGAGCAGGGGTGGTTGGGAGGGGAGAAGATTTTTCATCCCTCTGTGAACATCTTTTCATTTGTTCCTTATTCTGTTTAAACAACAAGATGATTTATAGCTTGTAAACCACACAGCGTAATCTATCAAGTGCTAGATCTGAAAGAGCAGAGCCATAACAATATTAAAAAGGCCATGTGTTTGTGGCATTAGGATGGGATTAATGCCTTTTGAAGTTGTGTGCAAGTCTTACTCCTTTCTTTGCAACCCATGAATAGGTATTAAAATTCTGCCATTCTTGATGAAAGCTGAATGTAAAGAAGTAGCGGGCTCAGTGTGGGGCTGTGGAATTCTTTCTTTTTAAAAACAGCTTTAGCAATACAGTAATTAAAAGCACATTAAGGCATCAAATGGCAGATGACACTGCAGGCGTGATATTTTGCTCTGCTAATCCACGCTCATGAATATTCTTTACAGAAGTATACTAAGGGCTATGCCTCCACCTCTCCACCCCTAATACATCATTAAATATGAGAGATTAACAGAGTCTCCAGGTTCAGAGGAACTAAGCCTCTGAATGCATGTTGCCAAGGGTTAACTCTGAGGCCATGTTGACCATGCCATGTTGATGGCTTTCAAGAAGCAACTGACTTGATGGACTTTTGGTCTGCTTCAGTTGAGCTTTTTGAAAGAGAGAGAGAGCACATATCCCCAAACTCTCAACAGGAGAGCTAAAGCTACCTGTGTAGATGTGCCTTTGATGGATGTGTCCCCAGTTCACTATGCATTCAATTAAATATGTTGTTGTAAAACACAAACATTGTGTTGTTTAGTTGAAAAATCAGGTCTAGCTATTTTAAATATTCATTGCACTTTCCTGCAGTGGTAGCTGGTAGATTTAACCAGAATTCCAGGTAATACGCTGGATTCAGTAATGCTCTAAACGCCACAAGTTCATTGCAACTCATTTATCATTCCACTCATAGCCCCCAGCACCATTTAGCAAGGTAGCAAAGACTGTGTGTGGACTAAAGTCTATGTCATTTCCTTGCCCCAAAGTAATCTTTCAGTATTTTCAATGGAATTTGGACAATATAATCTAGTAATAGGATTCCAGGGCAGCAAAACAATATTGCTGGGTGTTTTGACTCCTCCAGCAGATTGAATTGGTTGGTACTGATCAGCGCCTTTTATTTTAACACATGAGGGAGTAGGTTTAAAAGGAACGGTAGGGTGAAAGATTGCCCAAAATACACTTTTTAATATAGCTTCCTTGAGGAAAAATAGTGCAATTTATTCTTTTTTGATTATGTGTGCTTAATCACACCCTTGGCAAACTTCAAGGTAATTGACTTTTTGTTCCTTCTTAAATACCTGGAGGGGGGGGATATAACCTGAATTATGAAACAAATGTTACATTTTATTTTCGCATCAGGATATTTTAATGGGAGAAAGAAAAGGTTTATTTAGAACGGCAATAAATATGCAAAGGATTCAGCAGCAAAGACAAACATTTCAATAAATAACTTAATTGAACTGTGCATATTCAGTGATTGAAATCCGATTACTTTGTGGCTTAATTTGTGTACTGCTTGACTGCTCTGCAGTTGCAAGCAATTTAACAATGCCGGCAGTACATGGAGATGGAATGTTAAACAGTGACTCCGGTGGTGCACAGGAACAATGTCTTAGAAGCAAATTTTATTTTTAATTTTTAAGCATGCAGAACTGCATGGGATTCTGCCTTTAATGGGAAGCCTTAGAAGTGAGTTGGTGTTTTAAAAGGTTTTGCCTAAACTTTAGGCCCTCAAAAGATCTAGTTGTCTGCAGATTGTCTCATTGTGCTTGCAAAGATTTATAGCAAGTAGTGACTCGGTGACTCGGAAACTACAACTAATCCAGAATGCGGCAGCTAGACTGGTGACTGGGGGCGGCCGCCGAGACCACATAACACCGGTCTTGAAAGACCTACATTGGCTCCCAGTACGTTTCCGAGCACAATTCAAAGTGCTGGTGTTGACCTTTAAAGCCCTAAACGGCCTCGGCTCAGTATACCTGAAGGAGCGTCTCCACCCCCATCGTTCTACCCAGATGCTGAGGTCCAGCACCGAGGGCCTTCTGGCGGTTCCCTCATTGCGAGAAGCAAAGCTACAGGGAACCAGGCAGAGGGCCTTCTCGGTAGTGGCGCTTGCCCTGTGGAACGCCCTCCCATCAGATGTCAAAGCGATAAATAACTACCTGACATTCAGAAGCCATCTTAAGGCAGCCCTGTTCAAGGAAGTTTTTAATCTGTGATATTTTAGTGTATTTTTGGTTTCTATGGAAGCCACCCAGAGTGGCTGGGCAAACTCAGCCAGATGGGCGGGGTACAAATAATAAATTATTATTATATTATTATTATTATATAAATGATATAATGTTCTAAAAATAATAGTGTGCTGAAGCACGTTCACTCCTGCAGCTTCAACTCCTGTAGGTATAAATATTAATTTCCTGAATTTTAACTGTAAATTGTAGCCTGGAGCAGTTCTTCTATTACAAGGTTCTTCACATTGTCTCAAACCCTTTGGGTTAAAACATGAAATTGGCGCATGTGAGATGGAGCTTGCCTTCTTAGAATTAAAGTTCCCTCTTTTTAGCAGCAGTCCATGGGGTGAGGAGCAATAGCAGCACCCATCCAGCAACCCCCCCTATAATCAGGGCCCCTGCTTAATTAGTGCATTAACAATGGTTGGCATCTCAAAAGGATGGGACATTTTCTGTGGTTCAGGATATTGAATTATTGTGCCAGAATTAACAGCCACTGACACCTGAACTGCATTCTCATAGGTATCGGATCAAGATTGAGAACATAATAAGAACCCTGCTGGATCAGGCCCAGGGCCCATCTAGTTCAGCATCAAATTCTTACAATGGCCTATGGGACTTGAGCACAACAGCACTTGGGATTCCCAGTTGGGATTCCCAGCAACCGTCATTCAGAGTACAGTACTCCATTGCTTCCAACAGTGGAAGTTGAACATAGACATGAATTTGTTTACTCCTCTTTCAGAGCTGTCCATGTTGGTGGCCATTACTACCTCTTAAGGGAGTGTGAGATACATAACACAGGTCCCAAGACTCAGGATCCTGGGACCCTAAAAATAAGATCTGAGCAAAATTGGTGAAGCAGCAAGGAGTTTATTGATCTACCAACGTTTCTTGCAAGAAGCGGGTGTCCCAAAAGCAGGCACACTCCAGTTCAGTGAAACACAAACATATATCCCGTTAACCGAGTGCAAAGTTCCCTTCCATGCCTCCCCATTGGTTGGGACAGCCTGTCACAGCCGCCTAATTAAAATACTAAATTTTCCACCTCTTTTGACATCTCCCATCCTCTGAATTTAGGGACCATCACCCTTAATTACTTTTGCCCAAATAAGGAAGCATGTTCCTATGCTCTTGCACATCTACCCAAGCGATAAAGTCACACCCTGACCACCCCTTAGGTGTACATGATTCCTATCCTGCTGAAGGGTCTAGATAAACCACATTCTAGCAGCAAGCCACCCTGTTTTTGGGCATTCTAACCCCAAGCCAGTGAAGATAAGTCCCCAAGCAATAGCTGTTGCAATTTCTGCTCAGATGCTGCAACTATCTGAGGCCTTTTGACCCTTTTATGAAAAAGCAACAATCTTCATTCCTTCCAGAAGCAAATACCATAGTTTGACAATGAGCTGTGTAAAGATGTGAACATGAATTATAGGTCATTGTTTGGATGCATTTGTGAACACACTGCATTCTCCTTGGCAGCTTCTGATGTTACAGTCCCAAGCGTTTAAACTGCTGCCTGGCACCAGTGGAGTTCAATTTCCAGTTGGGACACTATAAACATCAGACGAATGAAAACATGTTCATTCACTGCTCCTGTGTGAATGGTCAGAAGAAGCAATGGGAGCAATGAAACCTTTTATTTTATTTTAAAGGTATGCTTTATTTCCATAAACAGCTGAGTGGCACTTCAGGGAAAGCCTTCTTAAATAAAAACTTATTCTGTAAACATCAAGATGCCAGGTGGCAGTCTAATTCATCTGGTAACTGGTTCACATTTAATCATATTTGGATTAAGAAGCTAACTGGTAGCTTGGCCTTCATGCAGCTCTTGCCAGTGGTTCTTCAAATGGAGACAGAAGAGTTGGCTGAAAGTGTAGCACCATGGGAACACATACACTTTCACTTGGGATCTGAAGTGTAGCAGCAATTCTAGTTGTATATTTGTTAATAAAGCAAAGACGCTTTATTTAAATCCCCAGTGCACTCTCACCCAAAAGAAACTCAGCCCAGTAGCACTGCCCCTAAAAGCCTCCATCACTCAGAAAAGCAGGGAGTATATAACAGTGTGAAATGTTTAGATGCTTGTCAATAATAACCGATAACAATGCAGTTTATTAATAGAGCAAATGGTTTGGAGAAAATAATGTGAATGGTATTCAACACTAGTGCTATTCAGGGTAAAGGTAAAGGATCCCTGGAAAGTTAAGTCCAGTCAAAGGTGACTATGGGATTGTGGCACTCATCTCACTTCAGGCCGAGGGAGCCGGTGTTTGTCCACAGATAGTTTTCCGGGTCATGTGTCTGGCAGGACTAAACCGCTACTGGCACACGGAGGACTGTGACAAGTGCCAGAGCACACGGAAACACCATTTACCTTCCAGGGGTGTGGCTAGCTGCTCCGGCACCCAGAGCGGCGGCAAGCCACCCACGGGGGCACCGCAGCAATCCACACACGGGGCGCCACATGGGGATGCCATGGTGATTCGCCCAGGGAGTGGCGAGCTGCCAACGGAGTCTGCCTGGGGTACGCAAGCCCCACACTGCCATTTTGGGCAGCTCAGAGCCCTGAGCCACCGCATCACTCCCAGGAGAGACATGTGGCTCAGGCACGCTGCAGGCCAGGCCCCGCAGTAAGTGCTGACCCCTGCGGTGTGCCATTTTGTCACACACACCCCTCAAGGATGAGACCCGGGGCAGCCCACATCCCCCACA
The DNA here is from genome assembly GCF_964234715.1 of Podarcis melisellensis. Taxonomy (NCBI): domain Eukaryota; kingdom Metazoa; phylum Chordata; class Lepidosauria; order Squamata; family Lacertidae; genus Podarcis; species Podarcis melisellensis. The sequence continues at coordinate 41,996,545 of NC_138539.1, read as the reverse complement.
CACCCCTTCCTACGCCCCTGTCACCTCCGCGCTGCCACGGTACCCATTTATCTACTTGCACTGTCACGTTTTCAAACTGCTAGGTTGGCAGAAGCTGGGACAGAGCAACGGGAGCTCACCCCGTCACATGGATTCGAACCGCTGACCTTGTGATCAGCAAGCCCAAGGGGCTCAGTGGTTTAGACATGTTGTCTAAAAATGGCTAACTTTGGTTTGCTGAGTTCAATGAGTCTCTTCTGAGTACAGCATAGATAAATACATGGGCTTCATGGGTGCAACTGCTTATTGTATCAAAACTTTTTGAGCTGGGGGGATTAATATTCAGCTAGAAAGAGAGTTGCATGAACTGTTTGAGAGCATGCCTAACACTCCCTTTGTTGTATAGTTTCCCCCAGCAGCAAAGTGAAAAGATTAAGCAATCTCCTCTAAGGCATTCCATCACCAAAGCAGCCCTCTCTGGGGCACCTGCTAGCCCTAAGGAAATTTTTAGGAATTTTATTTGTACAGCTTCTGGGGTAGCTCAACGGATAATCCCTGGAGAATATTGGCCTTCGATTTGCAGGGTGTTCTTAAATAAAGCTGCCATCCCAGCTGATTTTCTTGATACGGTTTGCAACCTGCAGGGGAGGGGGGATGCTTTGAAACATTGCAGTTTTGCATCCCGAGGGACACTCTGAGGCAAGGCTAAATGATTGGTGGTTTTCATGACTGTCAAGCTTTATAAAATGTCCAACTCTATGACTGAGGGGAGAATTGTACAACTGTGTTTTTCAGCATGAATGAACTTTCCAGCCAGCTTGCAATGGACAAGCTGAGGCCTCAGTGTTCATAATGACATAACGCAGTGGCCAGGGGCAAGAGAAGTCACTGTTGGGCACCCAAGAGAATGTGCATATGTGCCCATGCCAAGCTTTTTTTCTCCTTTCATTTTTGTCTCTGTGTCTCACCAAGCTGCAAGCAGGATTTGAGAAAAGTGATTTGACAGTTCAGTGGAGAGGGCTGGGCTTCTCAAAAGGAAAGCACACACACAATAGGTGTGCACACATAGATGGTCTTGAGGCACAGATGTTCTTGAGGACTAGAACCATGTTAGACTACATTTAAGAAACACTTTCTGTGCCATGGTGAACTGGAGTTGTTTTTGTTTGTTTTTTAAAGGAAAGAACCCTGAAAGACTAATGCAAAATATTGTGCCATAAATTCTGCATCTTTTTGCTTCTAATCCACCAAGCATGCAGAAGCCTGTTCCTCCATACATAGGTACTTCCTGTTTCAGAGTGACTGTTGAGCTGTATATTTATTTATCTAACAAGATTTATATGCCACTCAATCAGAAAAGAGTGGGTTCATGAATATAAAATGTTCATAAGGAAATAATGATAAAAACAACCTTTAAAAACAAGTAAACATAATGGAATTTAGCACATATAGATAAAATCAACAGGTTTTTTTATTTTAAAGAAATGCTCGCAAATATACAAAATCAAAATAAATTACCTGCCTTAACCAAAATGTTTTCAACAGGCATCAAAAACTGCACAGCAAAGGTGCCTAAAACATATTAATAGGCAGAAAGTTGGTGCTGCTGTCCTGAAGCCTTGATTCCTTGCAAGTGCAGAATGAAAAATACGCCATGCTTGTAAAAGTGCCAGGTGATTATTGAATTGACACATATGGAGTGAGGATTTCCTTCAAGTGCACTGGTTCCAAACTGCTGAGTTTTACATACTACTAGTAACTTCTTGAATTTGGCCTCTTTTTGGTACTTTAGCTGCACATTCATATATGTCATAAGTGGAATCATCATCTTACCACTAACCTTACCACTAACCATGACGTTAATTGGGTGTCCTTGATTTGCTCATTATTTGATCATTGCATACTTGGAGTGGGGAAAGATGCTCCAATCCTCAGATGGACTCTGGTGATTTCACTTAAGTTTTCTTTAAATATTTCACATGCTATTTCTTGGTTCATGATTCCAAGGATTGTTTAAAATTGTGGGGTCCAAATAAAATAGAATAAAACACCCTCTGGCAAGTATATTCTAATGGGTGTTTACTTTTAGTGCCCCTTTCCCTCCCCAGCAGGTTTGTGTAGGCACATAGCAAGATAGGAAGTTCTAGTATAATTATGATTTTCCTAAATGTGCCATTACAAGCAAATTAATATTTTATCACAGTAATGTCTAGCATTTATAATCAAATTAGTGCCACAGTAAACACAATGGTAACTGCATAATTACTGTGAGTAATGTGAGCTAATAGTTAAAGCTAATAGTGTACATCCTCTGTATATTCTGCAATTGCAGTTCAGGGGGAACTTAAAGAGGATTTAAGCCCTTTTTGAGACCTTTAAATTAAATAAATTGTTTTCTAGGTGACTGAATGTTGCTAATATGTCGTGTTAGCTGCATGTTTGGTGACTCTGAATATTTGTGGATTACAAGATGAAACGATGGCATCTGCTGTCTAGGAAAAATGTCACATCATGCCAGCAACAAACATGTCTGACCCACTGTTAGTTTCATCTGGGGTAGCTGAATCACTTGGCAAAGGGAGAACCTGACTTCAGTGTAGGGGGAGAAGAAATGAGAGGAAGTTTGGAATGTTAGGCTCTTATATGTGCTAGAAGAGTCACAGGAAGGTACCAGGACAAGACAGCAAAAACAGACCTGTGTTACAACAGTTCAGCAGGGATTGAAACAGAGGTGAAACTTAGTGAGTCTTGACTAAGTTATATATTTTTCTTGGCATTTTCAATATTGTTTTTAGTAATTTGAGCAGTATATTTTCTGTGTTATATTGATAGTACTGCAGTTACAATGTAGGAATCGTTGAATAGCAATACAAAGTATTCAGGGGTTTTTTTGTATATTGTACAATGAGACCATTGTATCCTACTTAAAGTGGATTTCAAAATGGCACTCACATGCTCTGTATTTCCAAACCATGTGTATCCAAAATTGCCCCAATACTGCTCGCGGATGCATGTTTATTTTCCAAATTGTTGTTAGCATTGTCTTTATGAGAATGGGTCACACTTGAATGTTTGTAGAATGTGACTGTAATGAAATTCTACAATCACATGAAACGAAGGGAAACTAATGAGAAAATAAAGTGTCTGTTATTCATTATTCATCTTTTTTAAAATGCTTCATCTACTCAATGAGGTAACAAACAATTTTCCATGACTTACTTAGACGGATTGGGAGTACTAAAGAGGTTTTGTAAATAGATCACAAATAAACAACAGGCAAGGTGAGTTCATTTCACCATAATTTTACAAAGCATTTCAGGGCTCAAGCAACACAGGGAGGCAGGTCACCAGTATTTCCATTATGCAGTTGGATAACAGATGCTAAATATTCCTAAAAACATGTCATAGGAGATTAGAAGTTTTATCTTCTGTTTAGCAGCAAACCATAGTTTGCCACTGTGTCTAAAATAGCAAACTAAGATTTGCAACTAACCTACATTCCACACAGGAAAAGAGAAGGAGGAACTAGCATGTATAATTTGCCATTACATCTGAAGTTACTTCAGTGACTTGAGACAGCAGGATACCTGAGCCCAGGAATATGCAACTAATTGAAGTCTTGGAGGCTACTGCATTAGATTTTCTGTTCTGATTGGTTCAGCCATTTAGGTCCCCATCAGAGTTTTTCTAAAGTTACTGAACTCCCAATGGCATTAGACTCAGAGGTTTTTTATTTGCAATGTTCACCTGCCCATTTCCAAAGGCCCTGAGGATCTCACAGATGGAATGGATGAACTCCCTGAAGTTCAGTTCAGAACCATGGTAGTGTACAAATTAAAACAAACAGAGTAGGGTGGTTGGTTTTAGACATTTCATTCCGGAGCCATCGTTTTTTTAAAACTCTAGTTTAGATCATTGAGACTTGTTCCAAGAAAATGTTATTTCTATGAAAGTCAAGTGCATGTTTTTAAGTGGATACATGCATGCACTTCCACAAATATAAGGGCTTCTTCAGTTCAGGGAAGAAACTCTGACCCATGGAAGAAGGGAGGGTGTGTCATTTGCCAAAGGCCTCTAAAGTCATGCCATACCCCACTCTGTTCTAAAAGATCCCCAAACTTCTGAAGAAGGTTTTTAGGAGACCGAGAGAACTTCAGGGAGAAGGGAGAATAGCCAAAAATAACCCCATTCCACTTCCAATGGTTAGTCTGGATCCAACTAATTTTTATCTTCTGAGTCTTGATTCCTTGTTATTGTTTAGTCGTTTAGTCGTGTCCAACTCTTCGTGACCCCATGGACCAGAGCACGCCAGGCACTCCTGTCTTCCACTGCCTTGCGCAGTTTGGTCAGACTCATGTTTGTAGCTTCGAGAACACTGTCCAACCATCTCGTCTTCTGTTGTCCCCTTCTCCTTGTGCCCTCAATCTTTCCCAATATCAGGGTCTTTTCCAGGGTGTCTTCTCTTCTCATGAGGTGGCCAAAGTAATGTAGCCTCAGCTTCACGATCTGTCCTTCCAGTGAGCGCTCAGGGCTAATTTCCTTAAGAATGGATGTGTTTGATCTTCTTGCAGTCCATGGGACTCTCAAAAGTCTCCTCCAGCACCATAGTTCAAAAGCATCAATTCTTCGGCGATCAGCCTTCTTTATGGTCCAGCTCTCACTTCCATACATCACTACCGGGAAAACCATGGCTTTAACTATATGGACCTTTGTTGGCAAGGTGATGTCTCTACTTTTTAAGATGTTGTCTAGGTTTGCCATCACCTTTCTCCCAAGGAGCAGGCGTCTTTTAATTTCGTGACTGCTGTCACCATTTGCAGTGATCATGGAGCCCAAGAAAGTAAAATCTCTCACTGCCTCCATTTCTTCCCCTTCTATTTGCCAGGAGGTGATGGGACCAGTGGCCATGATCTTCGTTTTTTTGATGTTGAGCTTCAAACCATATTTTGCGCTCTCCTCTTTCACCCTCATTAAAAGGTTCTTTAATTCCTCCTCACTTTCTGCCATCAAGGTTGTGTCATCTGCATATCTGAGGTTGTTGATATTTCTTCCAGCAATCTTAATTCCGGCTAGGGATTCATCCAGCCCAGCCTTTTGCATGATGAATTCTGCATATAAGTTAAATAAGCAGGGAGACAATATACAGCCTTGCCGTACTCCCTTCCCAATTTTGAACCAGTCAGTTGTTCCATATCCAGTTCTAACTGTAGCTTCTTGTCCCACGTAGAGATTTCTCAGGAGACAGATGAGGTGATCAGGCACTCCCATTTCTTTAAGAACTTGCCATAGTTTGCTGTGGTCGACACATTCAAAGGCTTTTGCATAGTCAATGAAGCAGAAGTAGATGTCTTTCTGGAACTCTCTAGCTTTCTCCATAATCCAGCGCATGTTTGCAATTTGGTCTCTGGTTCCTCTGCCCCTTCGAAATCCAGCTTGCACTTCTGGGAGTTCTTGTAGAATTTTAAGCATAACTTTGCTAGCGTGTGAAATGAGTGCAAATGTGCGGTAGTTGGAGCATTCTTTGGCACTGCCCTTCTTTGGGATTGGGATGTAGACTGATCTTCTCCAATCCTCTGGCCACTGCTGAGTTTTCCAATTCCTACTCTTCTGCAAAGAAGTAATTCTTATCAAAGGGCTGCATTACCTTTTTATTATTCATTTTTAAAATTAATAATTTTTTAAAGTTCCATAATACAGTAAAATTATAACTAAAACAAATACATAGAACACAGAGTCCTCTCTTAAAAGTAATTATTTGCCCTTACCACCCACAGAAGAAAGTAGCTGCTCCCAGACTCTCACCCTGGGTACCAGCGTTTCCCTGTCTCTCACCCAGGGTCCTCCATCAACCATCTAAACAGATATATTTCCAAAAGGGCAATCACAAATAAACTGATTTCACAGATTCAAATCTGATTACATACAGAAAACTTGTTGTGTTCAAGTGAAGCTCATGTACATCCATAGGCTAGACTAAAATTCCAGAGGTTCCTTTTTTGGTCCATTGATGAACCTTAATGATTATGAGAAAACATTAACAGGGAGAAAAAATGACTTGCATAATTCATTTGGAAAAATTAATTAATTTCATTTAGGGAAGCCAACTCAGTATAGAGATAATTGAATCATGGGTGGGGAATTGCTTTATGATATTTATTTTTCATGCTGCCATTTAGTGCTTTCATTTCCCATTGATTTGGCAGGGTGTATCGTATTATTCCTCCTGCAGTAAAAAAAAATAGCCGTAATGGATGAGATGCCTGCATTTTTGTACACACAACCCAAACTCGGTGGGCCGCAAAAGGGGTTTACATTACTGAAGTTTAAGCAGTGCCTTAAGCAGAGAAGATGGGACAGAGCCCATCAGCAACCGACTGTTTGCTTGCCATTACAAATCTTTGCATGCATCCCAGTTCTCTGAGTGGTGAGAACTCCAGAATTAAAACATTCTGCTTCCTTGGAAAGAGGTCACTGGAGTCCTGTGCCATTTTTGTGATAAATTTTATTTGCACTTACAGACCATATCCACACCATATGTTTAAAGCACTATCATAGCACTTTAAACAGCCATGGCTTTCCCCACAGAATCCTGGGCACTCTATTGCGTTGCTGAGAGTTCTTAGGAGACCCCTGCAGTGCTGCAATATCAGAGTGGTTTAATAGTCAATCCATCTTCCTAGGGAACTCTAGGAATTGAGTGCTGAATGTATTTATAGATAGGTCAGTCAATTGGGAGAAGGGACGCGGGTGGCGCTGTGGGTAAAACCTCAGTGCCTAGGACTTGCTGATCGTATGGCCGGCGGTTCAAATCCCCGCGGCGGGGTGAGCTCCCGTCTTTCGGTCCCAGCTCCTGCCCACCTAGCAGTTCGAAAGCACTCAAGTGCAAGTAGATAAATAGGGACCGCTTTATAGCGGGAAGGTAAACGGCATTTCCGTGTGCTGCGCTGGTGCTGGCTCACCAGATGCAGCTTCGTCACGCTGGCCACGTGACCCGGAAGTGTCTTCGGACGGTGCCGGCTCCTGGCCTCTTGAGCAAGATGAGCACGCAACCCTAGAGTCGGACACGACTGGCCCGTACGGGCAGGGGTACCTTTACCTTTACCTTTACAGTCAATTGGGAAGGGGGTGGGATAAAGCTGTTTCGGGCACTGGAAGGACAATACAGCCCTTTCTCTCTCCACTCTGCAGAGAGGCTCACTGAAAGGATTGCCAGCATGCTGAATAGGGTTCTTTTCTGTAAGGCTCCTTGATTTAGGGGTGGTTTCCATTCTGATTGTATGAGAAGATGAGCTTCTGCTCCCTGCATCACCCCCTTTCCCATGCCTGTAACTGTTGTTGGCATCTGTCTCCCTTGAGAGACAATGGAGTGCACCTCTGGGGGTGAAGTCAAACTGCTGCATTGAGCCTTGAGGTTGAAGGTCCTGAGCTGCCCAGACGACAAGACCCCTCTCTCAGCTTTGCTCATCTTGTCCAAAGGAAAGCAGAGCAACAGAGTTGGCACCAGCTTAGCTGCAGGAGTTGCCAGAAGGAGGTTTGCAAGGCACCATCCAGCTGCCTTAGGGACTGTATTCCAGGTTTGTGTAGGGTTTACTCCTCAGCCTTTTCTTCTCCCGAAAATATCCTGCAAGACAGTAGAGGTTTAGGACCAGAGTTTTCCTGCATATCTGCATACTATTAGGCTTGCTATACATCAGGAAAATTTCTGACATGTCCTGGTTTTCCAGTGTAAAAATGGCATCTGGGGAGAATTTTGGCAAATTTGCAAAATGTCAGGGGAAACCTGGATGTACGGCAATGCGATGGAAAAAGCAACAACTTTGCGGTTGTCAGGAATTTTACTTTTTGAAATATGGCAACCCTACATACTACAGTATGTATTAAGCAAACATCTTGTTTGGCCCCTTAGCAGTCTTGAGAACAATAAGCCACCTTCCTTATGCTTTAGCATGCAGTTGTCTCTGATGAGGGCTGTGGTACTTTATCGATAATTTTTAGAATTGTTTTTATTTTCTTACACTGAAGAGTGAGATCTGAACCAGTTACTTAGTCTGAGTTTTTCTTCTCAAGGAAGTGATGAATAAACAGGGGCAGATATAAGTGGTAAATTTGAGTTCTTGTATCTTATATATAAAAAGATATATATCTATGATGGAAAGGAACAGCGGAGAAGAAAAATACAGCTCAATGAGACTATTTACACAAAACAACTTGATGATTATTTTATTTAGCAAAAGAAAGATACTGATAAGCAACCATCATTTTATGTAACACATATTTGAAGGGGGTGGTGTAGTTCTGCCTAAGTAAGAGAATTTGTTTAATATCTGAGGCATGACTTTGGCCTAATTATTCTGAAATACTGTGATGGCCTGGGGCTCAGGCTTGGACTCAGAACCAGAGGAGACTCAGTCTGCACCGGATCCTTTGCCTCAGGCATCCTCTGAACCAAGTCTGAGGCCTGATCCTGAATAGTCCCAGTCTATTCCCCCGCAACAAACACCAGCTGGGCCGAGTCAGGGGCCTGAGCTTGCCCTGGCTCCAGGTGTGGGGATTGCTGAGGCCGCCCCTGAGTCTAGTAACCCTCGGAAGTCTCCTGAGCTGCAGAGACTAAGGTATGAGAGAAGGAGAGACCTGAGTACTCACAGGAGGAGTGCTCGCCTTTGGGCAAAACAGGGAGGTGAGTCACTGGGGGATCAGGACCGGCCACTACCCCAACAAAAATAAAAGGCTGCCAGACCCTGCCCCAGGTTGCGGGAGCAACATTGTTATATGCTAGATCCTGCACCTGTCCTTGCCTAGTTTCCTGCCTCGTGTCCTGCCTTGGCCCTGTTGGACTGACTCCCAACAGAACCTTTGGATTCTGGACCACTCCTGGACTGTGTTTCATGGGTTACCCCCCCTTACAAATACAGTAAGAAAACCTTCCTTCCTTTTTACCAAGCCTGCAGGTGTCTCTTATCATACACTACACAAACATGTATTACCACAGAGCTGCAATATTTTCAGGTAATTTTTTTATGTAGGTACAAAGCCTAAATGGCACTCCAAGAGGGAATTCCAGCTGTTACAGAAATATAAGGTAGTTAATGCAGTTTAAGAACAAATTAGCACAATCAACCCAAAAAACCCTTACCTGGACTGACAGTTTCTTTCTGTGACAAAGACACAGAAAGATGGAGATGAGGAATCAGGTCCATTATTCAAATACACACCAGCAACCCACATACACACATACATACAATGCTTTTTTCTGGGGTGGGGGGCAGGGGTAAGCATACCTCTAAACATTTTGTGAATCTTTCTACTTTTGTCCATTTACTCTATTTATTTTCCCTGATTTGAACTATAAAATGGTGGTTTTCTTGAGTCAAAATGAGAGTACCCTCCAAACATTTTTTTAGAAAAAAGTACTACATACATATTGTGGATCTACTAAAATAATACTGGACAAAATACGTAGGTTTTACATGTTATTGTTCTGCAGATTCATGAAATTACCACACGATGGCAGTGCATCCTATATATTGGCTTGCTGTGGTAGAATAAAAATTTAAGCCTTTGAAAATGGTGAAATAAGTGAGTAATAGTAGTAGTAGTGGTATAATAATAGTGCTTCTTTTGGTTGACAGATTATGCAACATAAAGGTTTTTTGATGCAATGCACCATGTTCCCAATAAAATGTTAAGAGAGACATGGAGAAACTATAAAATGTATAATTGCCACCCATTGTCTTCATCGTTCTTGTAGTCTTACAATCAGACGTCTACCATGAGGGATTAAATTTTGTCTGTAAAATTCCTCTTGCATTCCAGTTCAATATTGTTATCAATTGGCAACTGGGGAAGGGAGGCGGTTAAACCACTCTCTCCCCCTTCACCCCTTTTGTTCAATACCCAGATGAAGAATTCTGAAGAAGCTTGCTTAACAGGTTCCTATTTCACTTATTTCAAATTTGTGTACCCACCCAGGTTTTATCTTTCCCTACAGTTGGGCTATTTTTTTGGCAAAATGGAATGTGTGTCTTTTTGAGAAAGTATGTAAGGGAGAGTTATCTAGATCTTCCATTTTTGTGATGGCGTTTTCTTTTTCTTTTGTTCTGAAAGCAGCATGATTCTCTGTATATAACTCCAGTTCATTTGGATGTTCTGTCTTTTCTGATCTTAAAGGTGAGACCTGAGAAAAGCTCTTCGGAAGCTTCTGCTTTCATGTCCCACTGATTCCTGTGATGTGATCTCCTCCAGCAACTGACCCCACAGTAGTTCATGTCTGTGTTTGTGTGCTGCCATGCAAGCATGGAGGCAGCAGTGCTCACCAGTGACGTAGCGTGGGGGTGCAGGGGGGGCTGGCCGCACTGGGCGCAACATCTGGGGGTTAGGGTTAGGGGGCACAAATCCACGGGTTTGGGGGGCGCAAATCCACGGGTTAGGGGGGCGCAAATTACTTGCCTTGCCCCGGGTGCTGACAACCCACGCTACGCCACTGGTGCTCACATAGACTCTGTTAATGTGTACAACTCCACGGGAGTGAGTGACTGGAACTAGTAAAGTTGGCAGAAAGCATGAGAGATCCAGTAACAAAATAGATGAAATTAACCAGCTAGTCAGTCCCATACATCCCCCAGCGTCCAGTCAGTAGGAGCTTGAAAATGGCCTGTGGTATTTTTGAAAGCCCTCCTTATATATGTGGCTGCTTGCCTCTCCATTTATTTTTGTGCTCTTATCTCTCTAGTGATAGGTACTCATTTCTCCTTTTTTCAGTTGACCAAACAACAAAAATGATACTGTAAAACTCAAAATGTTGCCATCAAAACAGGAATCTGTATTCTATTTCATTTATGTACCTGGGCCCTCTGGCCCCTATTGGCTAAGCTGCACACATTTTGTGACATCACAGCAATTCAGAGATGGACTTGCAACAGAGATTTTTAGTCTACTTCTACAAGGGGAAGGGAGGTTTCAAGTTTTTATGGGATTAATACCTCACATATAGATAGGAGAGTTTGTGGTAAGGGCTGGAGCTGAAGAAATTGACTGAGGAGTAGTCACCACAGGCAGGGAAGTTAAGGAACAGCAGGATTCCCAGTGTGAGGGTGGCTGAAGGAACATGTCAAAGTAGAAGGTGAGGTAAAGAACCTGGTAGACGTTCAGATGGATGAAAAAGGAAGCAATTGGAAAGGTCTGGAATTTGAGGTTCGGAATTTGACATATTGATTTGAACTATTCTCCCAGTCCTTCACTTTGGGCTTTTTAGTATCAGGTAATGAATTTACAATTCTGCTCATAAGTTATTCAGAGTCACGGTTCACAATTTTGTGTGTGTGGTCATGCATATACCTACTCTTCTTTTTTATTCATGGTCGGTTATAATGTTTTGGAAAGCAAGAAGGGGGAGGAAGCCTTCAACTTTGCATTATGTGCTGACATCCTGTGGCCAACCCTTGTTATAACAGTGTGTGCAGACTGGCAAACTGTGGTACACCCAGGCCACTCAATCATCTTAGGATATTCCTAATTATACTTAATAAAATCATCATTCAGTTCTACTAAATTATTTGAAATTCTGTTTCAGGGCTAAGCTAATTTGTTCATTTAAAAATAAAAATAAAAGGATTCACCGCATTTAGTTCCACACACAAAAACTCTAGTTCTTTTTAGAGTGTTCCCTAAATCTATGATCAGGGGTGTGTGGTACCCTAAACAGTGCTTCTCAGGTGCTTAGCAAGATGCAGTCAAACAAACAAAAAAGGTTATATAAATAACTGATAAAGCAAGCACAATCTTAAGCACGTTTACTCAGTGTAGTCCTGCTATGTGTCATAGGACCTACTCCCTAGAATTCATGCTCAGGATTTCAACCTTAGCTAAATCTCTCAGCTTCCTCCTTTATCTCTAATTTCATTGGCTTTCCAAACAAGCATGCTGTCCAGTGTGATAGACCTAAGTAGGATGAAAATGGAAAGAACTCTCCCAAAGATAACATTTGCTAACCAAGTGGGGGAAAGTTTGATTATTTTCATTTGTTTTTATTTTTGCTCGCTTGTTTTACGATTCAAAAGTTTAAATATTATCCTCCACATTAAGAACATGTGATGTTAGGTTGTTGTCTGTAAACATCCAGCCATTCTTTCTTTTCACAGTCCAATAAACCAGTAGCGGATTTCTTTGCAGTATTCACTTCTGACAGACTACGGCCACCTCCATTAAAACTGGAAAACTGCCACTTTCCAACACAGATTGACAGGCATGATAGACTATCACTAGCAAGCCCAGGAATGCAGTGTACGTTATAGAATGCAAAAACTCTGGATGCCAGATGCAATATGTCGGAAAAACAACTGCAGAATTTCATACATATTTCCAAAATCATTTGTCAATAAACATGACCAAAAAGGGCTGGAGCAACCTGGTGCAACACACATTATGGTGATCATAAACTTGGATATATTCTCAATAGATAAAACATGCAAGCCTGGGGATCCCAGTTCCTTGGTTTGAAATCCATAGGACAGATGCCACAGTTGGTATTATGTACTAACCTAGGAACCTAGAACAATACAGTGGTGCCCCGCAAGACGAACGCCTCGCAAGACGAAAAACCCGCTAGACAAAAGGGTTTTCCGTTTTGGAGGCGCTTCGCAAAACGAATTTCCCTATGGGCTTGCTTCGCAAGAAGAAAGTCCATAGGGAAATCTCCGGGGACCTCTTTTAAATGCTAGCGGTGGGGAGCAAAGCCTTCCCCCCCACACACACTCCGGCCTTCAGAAGAGGTCCAGGAAGGCCGGCGGGGGCCAAAAGGCTTTGCTCCCCACCGCCAGCATTTTAAAAGCAGTCCGGGATAGCAGGGAAGCGCTTCCCGCTATCCCGGATGGCTTTTGAAGGCAGGCGGGGGAAGCAAAGACTTTTGCCCCCCGCCCGCCTTCAGAAGAGGTCCAAGACGAAAAGACTTGCGGAACGAATTAATTTCGTCTTGCGAGGCACCACTGTAGGCAAGTAGGATCCTAGAATGCAACAACTGATTGGCTCATTGTGTAAATAATGTATATAAAAGCTTGAGGTTTGGGGGGCAATTCAATCACTATTTTACTAGCTGCAATAAAGAGCATGAAATCACTACAGAACTCCGAGTATATTCCAGTTAGCATGGAAAGATAGCCGCAGGATGCATAGACCAACATAGGAGCTCCAGATGTTTCTCCTCTTGTTTAATTTAGATGTTGTTTATATGATCTACAACTCCTATCAACCCCAGCAAGCATAGCCAAGGATGATAAGAGCAGAAGTTCAATGGCATCTCGGGAGCCAAAGGCCCCCCACATCTGGTGCAGATAGTATGTGTGACCAGTAGTCTGTACAATGCTGCCTTTACCTTAATGCACAAATCACTCAAATTAAAGAAGACGAGGCAATTGTTGTTTTTGACTGAAAGAAATCCCTTTAAAGGACGTTTACTAGGGTCTGACTTTTGAAAGCCTCCTGCCTTTGCAGCTGTACTACTTTGCCTGCTATGAATTATGAAGTCTAACCCTTGTCCTAAGCTAAATAGGCTCAGCAGATTATATTTCTATTGTGGAAAATTTCTGTTCGAGAAGAATAGCTCTGCAGGGTCTCATCAAGTAGACTATCTATCGGAGCTTACAGGGCATATGTTTCATATGTAATTCAGAGAAACTGTTATAACATCTTGACCCAGCGGATTTTTAAAAAAAAATAGCTAAATTTAATTTTCATAATGTAAATATACTATGTAAAGTATAAAATACGAAGAATATGGCATTGCATATACATGTGGAAGCTTGGGGTATCAGTTTGGGGCAGGTGAGTAACAATGTGAATTTGGGTTATTTGGGAGTCTTTCCCCACTCCCAGGTCAACAATCCACCTCAATTGGAACAGGGCCTCAATGAAGCCTTATTTCAATCCGTTCTTTCTGTACGCTTCTGTACCCTACAGCTCTATATTGATCCATGGGCTTTACAACAAGTGAGACAATCCCACCTGTTGCCTGCAGAGCAATGGATATTTTTCTTCTGTATTAATAGTTTTCATCTTTTTTAAAACGCAGCAGTAAAGGGTTGAGTTGTACTTTTTTAAAAGTTAAAAGCTTCATTTCATATGTTTTAAAATCTTATGTTTCTCTGCTTTAACAACAGCAGCAAAACGAGAGCTCTTCATAACTCCATAGGAAAAAATTTGGACAGTTTCGTGTTTCGTGTTTTAAATCCTTTCAGAGGTCTGTAACACCTATTAAAGAACACAAATGGGTACCAGAAAAGGAGTGCCACTGTGAAGCTACAAAGGTTTTTTTAATGTATGAGCTAATATACATACCATTTGACTACCTCTAAATTATTTTAAGGTATCTTCAGAAATGGTTGTCACTTAGGAAGAAATATGTGTCTTTTAAAAAAGAGAGAAAGAAACTATCCCTCCCATCCAAATAATTTGCTCATGCATGTTGTCAGTCAATAGCTTTTTCTCAGGCTTATAGAGCTGCTGAACAAGAAAAAAAAAATAGCATGTATGGGCAGAGCTGTGGTTGCCTAACGCTCTTTAAGGCTTTTCCCAGCGTTGCATTAAGGCCCATTTCACACCCAATGAATTTTAACTTCTGCAGAGAAAATTGCATGAATACTGCATGTGTATAATACACATTTATCTGCTTTTGGCACATTGGGAGTCTATAATAAAAAGAATGAGGTACGCTCATCATATATGATGGCCTAAAAGAAGTTATATAATATTTTCTGCATGGAAATGGCTTCCTTGTGGAATATTCAGCTTGTAGAATACGAAGCAGGCCTTTTACAGCAGTAATGAGGAGCGTCTCAAAGGTGTTAATGTATCTCTTACTCTGAGTCTACATGAGCTATCATTTTACTGAATTTATATGAACCTGGGAAACGGTCTGAAAGCAAAATACTTCTGAAATAAATGGTATAAGATTGAATCTGGGAAAGATTCATCACATGCTACCTGCATAAATGTGGATCCATCCAGCACTGCCCTGAAGGGAACACTTGCAGTGTGTGAGACTAATTTAATATCCATGCACGTCCTGCTCTTACCTTCCCAATGTAGCCTTCCAGCAATGAATTGGTTTCCTTACGAGTATGTATTCTTTGTCTGCTACTGGTTCAGCTTCAAGATGGCAGGTTTGAATTAGCAAGTAAACCCGGACCTTGAGAATAGGCTTGACCAAGATGCCTCAACACCACTTACATTGTTGTTGGCCTTCTGTTCCTATGTATAAGTGACGGTGGGTGGGATCTCATGAATGCCCTTGCATTCACTCTATTGGAAGGTCCTCTAACTGCATGGGGGAAATTTAGGGGACACCGGGTGAAAGAAAATTGGCCAAAAATAAATAAATCTCTTCCCCTTTTCCGTTAGCAGAGGCACCCACTGGATCACCCTTCCAATAGTCCAACAGCATCAATCGGATCCCACCCTGTATGTGCATTTGCAGTTACTTTAGATTGAACCCCCAAACACCAGGTGGAGACACATTTTTGCAGAGCAATTTCACCTAAAATGACATTTTGTACGTTTTCCCTACTCATATGTGCATTTTTATGGACACTTCATGCCACTATATGCAATTTTGTGTGTTACTTGGCTGGAGAAGTGCATTGCTAAATTCAGAGAAGTGTGAATTTCAAAGCATGGCTGTGTTTCCATCCCTGTATTGTTTTGATAAGTGCACATCCAAACAGTGTGGTGTAGTGGTTAAGAGCAGTAGACGCGTAATCTGGGGAACCGGGTTCACATCTCCGCTCCTCCACATGCAGCTGCTGGGTGACCTTGGGCTAGTCACACTTCTCTGAAGTCTCTCAGCCCCACTCACCTCACAGAGTGTTTGTTGTGGGGGAGGAAGGGAAAGGAGAATGTTAGCCGCTTTGAGACTCCTTCTGGTAGTGATAAAGCGGGATATCAAATCCAAACTCTTCTTCTTCTATCCCTAATGCTCCCCTATCTCTAATTTGCCTGCTTTAAAGGAGGAACTGAGCAGGGCACTATGCTGCCACCAGAACCTGCTCAGGCAGCATCCACCCCAGAGTATCCAGAGGCAGATTCTGAAGATCCTGAACATATGAACATCCTGCCCTGGGATTAGGGGTGGGAGAATGTGACCCAGTCCAGACCAGGCTGTACACAAGCTTCCAGATTGTGAGATCCCTAAAAGTGGAGCTTTCATATCAAGGTATTGTGAGTGGGAACTTATGTATATGCACCCGAAACCACTACTGGAGCCAGCAAAACACCGATAGAGTAAGATATATTGGCACTGATGAAGTGAAAGTGAGGGGGGTGTTAATGATACCCATTTGCATTTGAACAAGCTAAGGCGAAGATGTCTATGCTAATTTCAGTCTATAAATTTAGTGTGTGCGCACGTGTATATATACATCAGAAGGTCTCCTCCCTTTGCTCAGTTGGCAAAATTACATCAGTTTCTCTCTTTGTCTTTCTGAACTCTTCCACACCCAGGTTCTGCTGAAAGCCAGAAATATGTTTGGTCTTCTGTCCTGTTTCCCAGACCTAGCATTGACATGAGAATCTTAGAAACTGGCATAATTTAAGGTTTAAAAAAATGTCTTTGATTTTAAAAAAATCTCACGTGGCAGTGGGTAGAATTAGTTGCTCAATGCTCACACCCGTTGCTCCATCCTTTGAGTCTGTTTGAACTTGTCAGCAAGTGAGTCATGTTGAAATGTGTTTTGCAACCCTTGCTCAGAAATTTTGCAGTGCAACCATTTGGGTTGATAAAACATGTTTGAACATTCCCATGTGCCTTTCCTCTGGTGACAGGATTGAATCATGCTGAGCATGAAAAATCATGTACCGATACCTGCATCTTAGAACATGTTCTGCAAGAATGCATCACTCTGAAACAGAGTCTGGTAGATTTATATATGACTTATTTCATTTATTGGTGGAATTCCGTATTTGTCTGATGACCTCTTTTCTCAGCCATTCCACTGTGTTGAACATACTGCTTTATGTAGTGCTTCACACAAACAAGAGTTTGAAAAGAACTCTTCGGTTCTTCGTTCTTGCATCCTTGACTGTACTAAAATGCCTGTGTAAGATTGTAGCTGCAAAATAGAAACACTATGTTGTGGTACTGTAGCCAAGGTTTTTTGTAAAACTCTTGCCCTTTTTCAGGCATTCAGTTTGACATTATGAGCAAAAATGCACCAGTAAGGCCTGACATGGGAGACACGGCGCAGACTCCCAGGTTAATGTATGATTGGCACTAGTCTAAAGCAGAGCTCTCCAAACTTTTCATATTGGTGACACAGGTTTTAGGCATGCATAATTTCACAACACAGTAATGCAGTTTTACAGTGGTACCTCGGGTTACAGATGCTTCAGGTTACAGACTCCGCTAACCCAGAAATAGTACTTCGGCTGAGAACAGAAATCGTACGGTGGAGGCAGCAGGAGTCTCCATTAGCTAAAGTGGTACCTCAGGTTAAGAACAGACCTCCAAAACGAACTAAGTTCTTAACCTGAGGTACCACTGTACTAGCAAGGTAAAGGTAAAGGTAAAGGTACCCCTGCCCGTACGGGCCAGTCTTGCCAGACTCTGGGGTTGTGCGCCCATCTCACTCAAGAGGCCAGGGGCCAGCGCTGTCCGAAGACACTTCCAGGTCACGTGTGCAGCTCTGGCTCGCCAGAGCAGCGATGTCACACTGTACTAGCAAACCAGAGGTTAAACTCCTTTCCAGCCACGGGAAGAACATGGGAAGCATTCACGCGACACACCAACACACTGCAGCCAACACATTTATGTTTGGAAAGCTGTGGCCTAAAGCAAGCTGGCTTACATGTAGGATTTCCAACAGAGATGGGAATCCTTGTGAATGTCTCGCCATATTTATAAAGGAATTCTGAAACACCCTGCAAGTGAGGGAGAGAACAAAATCAGAAGCCTCTTTTAAGCAGGAGAAGAAAACCCTGGAGAACTTGGAGGACAAGTTTTGGCAGATCCCTAGAGCTTCTGCCAGCATCATTATGCTTTTCCTATGAAGTGCTGCCTCAGCAGAACAGCTCATTTCAACTCAGGGAGTGGGGAGTTGGTGTGGTGTGGAAGTGAAGGGAAACACCTGGGAACTACAGTCTGTATCCTTAGCTTGTGTTTCTTCCTCCTACCCCTCAGGTATTTAAGTGGGAAGTACCCACCCAGATGCATGAGCCAAAGGGTTCTTGGCCCCTGGCTCTTCTTGAGGGCTTGATTTAACCCTTTTAAAAAGTCCCTTTGATTATGCCTTATCAGGCTTGTATTGCTGGATTCTGTAAACAGCACTAGATATTGCCCAGAACAGCATTAGAGAGATCCTACTAATCAAGAGAGAGACGCGGGTGGCGCTGTGGGTAAAACCTCAGTGCCTAGGACTTGCTGATAGTATGGTCGGCGGTTCAAATCCCCGCGGTGGGGTGAGTTCCTGTCTTTCAGTCCCAGCTCCTGCCCACCTAGCAGTTCGAAAGCACCCCTAAGTTCAAGTAGATAAATAGGTTCCGCTTTATAGCAGGAAGGTAAACGGCGTTTCCGTGTGCTGCGCTGGCTCGCCAGAGTCAGACACGACTGGCCCGTATGGGCAGGGGTACCTTTACCTTTACCTTATTAATCAAGAATTACAGCTTTCAAAGCAGAGACATTTTTTCCTATCCACTTACTTATTTTTTTCCCCATATATTAGGTGGTGCTACTTTTGAAGTTGTCAAATGTTTGAGGTTTTTGGGATACATGCAGTTTTATGTTCTGTATGATTTAAGGTTGCAGCAATTGTATTTCTGGTATAGAACTATACAAAGTTGGGAAATATCCTTTTGAGGCTCCCATGTGTTGTCTTTACACACATCCATCAGTTTGCTGCAATGACTACTGTATATCTTCTCCATCCTATCTGTTCCATTTACTTCCAAATAGACAGTACATTAGGCAGCTTACCATTTTAAAAGCTTCTTTCATCATTGTTATGAAAAGTGTGATCTAGAAAACCTGCAGGACTTACAAACTGCCCAACCATGTTGCCAGTGGCTGGAAACTGGGCCTAGTAAATCATTATATCTGAAAAACAAGGATATTATATGGCCCAACATCTATGAAATGGGTACTGGTTGCCACCTGGACAACTTAGAAGAAAGAAGTAGCGCTATAGACTAGGCAATGGATGAGCCCCTGGTGAAACTCTGCCCATATTTGCAACAGTACCTGCCAATGAGCATCAGACAGAACACATAAGAAATAAGCAAATTCTATAGTAGGTCCCTTTGTTTTTGAAATAAAAGCAACTTTATTACTCTTGTACAAAATGTATTTCAAATACGAAATTAAACAAGATGTTTACACAATGAGACAGTTCTTGAGAAGAACGTCATTGGGAAGAACAAATCATTTTTCATTTTGAGTGAAAGCATTTTGTTGGTGAGGTAAAGAACATAAAAGATGATATACACCTATAGCCTGTAAAGTTATAAATACTTAATACAAATCTCTCAACTTTACATGATAATCATACGTTATTTTACATTTTTATCTCTCCAGGCCAGCAAATTTTATAATTCTGTGGATTGCCTGGTACAGGGGTTCTCACAATTTCTGCTGTCAGGGAGCCTTTCCATATCAAGCAGACTGCCACAGAACCTTGATGCAGTTTAAAGAAGTGTTTGGCCACATTCTAGGGTACACATGTAATTCATGCAGGATGCAAACAAGGTCTGTTATGCTCCATTTCAGCTGCACACTGCAATGGAAGATGAATAGTGGTTGCCACCCTGACTTTTAGAGAGGCTTATCCACCATTATTGGTCCTCCAAGACTCTTTGATAAAGAAATGCAGCTAGGAAAGGCACCATATTTGCACACTGTAGTAACAAAGAAACATTACAAATAACATAGTTAAATTCGCGCTTTGCTAAATTTAAACAGATACTTGTCATCTTTGAGATTCTAATAGTTTGCACCCAAAAGCAGAGCAAGCAAATAGGGAGTAACTGGTTGAAGAGGCAGAGGAAATAACCCAGTGCAAAATGCTAAAAACAATTACCTATTAATATGTTGCATTACTTTACAGTGCTCAAAGGACTTTACACAGAGTGCCTCAGCAGTAATATGGAGGGCACTATTAGCCCACCAGTTGTAATCTAGGGATCTGAGAGGTATTGGGTTGCCTCTAGTAAATTTACAGGTAAGTTAAGCTTTTAACTGGGCACATCTCACTTCCAACTGCTCAGAGCAATCCTAACCCCAGATCCACTGCCTTGAGAAGGTCAGGACATGTGTGTCCAGGTAGATAATCTACACCCGACCCCTGCCCAACAGCACAAACCAGCAAAGGTTTGCTAGTGGCATATCATCCACTACTTCATTCCCCACTTAAGATTGCACTCTTCATCAGAGAGATAGCTTAGTTGGTAGAGCATCAGACTCTTAATCTCAGAGTCATGGGTTTGAGCCCCACACTGGGCATTTCAGGAAGTTGTACAAGATGACCATTGTGGTCTCTTCCAACACTATGATTCTAGGGTTCCTTTTATAAACATGAACTAAATTAAGGAAACAGAAAATATAGTGTATGATTTGGAGTTCATATTTTATTTCATGGCATTTCGTATTTAGAAGAAAACCAATAGAAATAGCAGCATTTTCCTTAGTTTATACTGTAATTGGCTTTTTGCCATTTATATGGTTTTAAAAAACAAAATAGATTTGTAAGACTACCTTGGTTTCAATAAATACAGTCACTGACACAACTCAGGATTAGCGGGGGGTGGGTAGTGACAAATTAGGGACCCAAAGCTGGTCTCCATTTTAAAACCACAGAAAACTTCTCAAAGCAAAGTATTCTTCTGGAGACTTCCATCTTCTCCAATAACTTTGAACAGGTTCTTCTTAGATGTTTAAATGTTACACAAATGAGGGGAAAGAGCTGAATTGAAACCTTCTGTGATAGCTCATCAGTTAGTACTTTTATGCCATACTGTGTTTTCTTTTCAGCAAAAGCCCCTGCATCAGATTTATAGCTGTTGTGACTCAGTGCAACACCCATTAACATTGCAACATTATTTGGCAGATTTAAACTGATGGGTAAGCTAGCCCGACATACAAAAACTCTTACTCAATAAGGCGTCGCTGCCACTTTTGCAAGCTTGCAATTTAGCAGAATTAGTTCAGAATACTATATACTTAATTTGCTCTTAGATTTTGCTTTATACATTGGTATATGAATTATTTGGAGTGTAAAATACAAACAGAGAAGCCTGTATTTCTGTTTTTACTTTTTCTCAAAGCTTAAAAGTAAACCACAAAACCCATGATTTCTCCATTTTCTTTTTATATTATTATTGCCAGAAAAAAATACCAAGAATGTAGTATTTGATACAGCCCATTCATTCATCTTCTTTCTGTTCCATCAGTTTTTACTACTTTTGCTTTGTCTTTTGTATGGGGGCTACAATCTACCTAAGGTTAATCAGTCATCCATGTCTGACCCACTGAAGCAAATGCAAGAAGGTACTCATGTGTAAATTAAATCCCAATTATTTCAATGAGACTTCATCATGATTGTAACCTGGTTAAGGGCTCTGATGTTCAAAGTAGGGCCTGTTTTTTAATAACACACCCATGTAAGCCAGTGAGTGTTAAGTGTGAAGAACTGACTTCAGAAGTCTGTGCATTAGAAACCCAACCCCTGAAAATACCCTGAACCTAAAAGCTATATTATTGGTAAGTTAAGGCCTTGCAATGCTTTGCAACATTTTAAATATCTTCTCTGGATTCTGCAGATCTAGAGAAATATGTCTATAGCATAAAAGGCGAGAAGACTAATATGAGAT
This sequence comes from Podarcis melisellensis, assembly GCF_964234715.1. Taxonomy (NCBI): domain Eukaryota; kingdom Metazoa; phylum Chordata; class Lepidosauria; order Squamata; family Lacertidae; genus Podarcis; species Podarcis melisellensis. The sequence goes on along the minus strand of NC_138539.1, from coordinate 41,974,723 downwards.
GTACTAGGAAAAAAACCTATTTAAAATAGACTATATACCAATTTCACCAAAGTAACAGGATCTTCAGTGTTTAAGATCCTTAGTGCACCAGAAGAATCAAGCTCGTTATTCTCTGCTCAATGGCACAGACATGAGCATAATAAAGCACAAAAGAAAAGCCTAAAATACCAACTTGATGAGAATAAAAACCTTTCATTTTAGGTCAATTAATTTCTAGCAAAGAAACAACATCTGCTTTATTAAAATCAGTTTTTTAAATGCATATCTTTAAATCCACTTGATTAAAGAGAAGACTATGATGTGTAACATCAAAACAGCAGCTACAGCGCACCTCCTTCCCTTTATTTACAATTCAAAATTTCCAATACATTTCTCTTGAATTCCCAAACAAACTGTATGTATACAGATGTATAAAAAATATCAGTCAACGTTTATTCCATCAGAACCGTATACAATAGGCACATTCATGCATGTTAAGTGCAAAGCACCAGTCACTACGTGATAACAGAATCAGCACAGATCATACCTTTGTTGCTCCAAGTTCAGCTCCCCACTTTTCCTGAGATGGGAGAAGTCAACAATAAGTTGTGCCTGAATACTAGCAATTTTCTTCAGTTCCTATCGTAGTATTTTAACACTCAGCTGTATTAGAGTGGTAAATACAAGTATTATACTTTGAATTAATCTAAAGTCTTTTGGGTGGAAACTGTGGCCTTGGCAAATGTTTTCAATGTCACATTTTAATTTCTATACTTATTCCTCCAGTGGATTTGAACATACAAACTCATGCTGTCAGATTTGGTGAACACAAAAATTCAGTATAAAGAAAAATGTGTACATATATACATTAAAACATTTCACTCTCTTCCTTCTCTATCTACTAATTTAAGAGCTTTGGCCTAATTAAACTCATCTAGGCAGTCCATACAGTGTAGCCCTCTCAACACCAGTATCACTGCAGCTGGTGAGGTTGGAGCTGTGCCAGGTGAGCTTTGCCAGTGCACCTGCACAGACTGACCTCACTACCACTGTGCTCCATTCATGTATGCTAAAGCAATATTAGCATTCGCAGGGCCAGCTCCCCTCCGCCATTACATATTTGCTAATAATCAGTGCTATTTTTCTAGAAAAAGAGGTGCCGGAACACACCATGAACACCTCCCTCATTTTCATAGAATGGCAATGGTGCCCACCTGAGAGGTGGCAGAACTGAATTCCGGTGAGTTCAGGATGGAAAAAAAGCCCTGCTAATAATGAACGCATTCTCTGAGTATCAATCATTATTACATAATCAAAGCAACACTGTGCATACTCAAGGAGGAGGTACTCATCAGGTTAGTGAATATGCTTAAAAAGAAAAATGTAGAGGGAGAATCAAATCGGCCCAATGCATGCATGCTCAGTAGCCACAAGAAGCTGTGTTTTGGGGAAACTGGGACTGTAGGGGGGTATGTATGGAGTATTCTAGAAAAGGTCATGGCTGGCTGCAAATTTTGTTACAGATCCCATTTTAAAAAATACTTAGAAACCCTGTTTTTCTTAAGAATGTAAGAAATGAATAACTATTTTAACATTCAGCAGTAGTATTTAGCGTTTATTTCTATAAAACTAAAGGAAAGATTCAAATGAATCAAACCATGCTTGCTATAACCCAGACCCAAACAGCCAGAAATTTTTGAAGCTCAGTTCTTAAAATGATAAAGAATGCATTTTGCCTCCCTGAAATGGTAGATGCAGAGAACACTAGAAACTCTGTTGCTATTTTGAAAAGTTATGCGACTACAATATTGACTGTACATTTGGTTTTAAAAAAATACTTTTTGGTGTAAATCTAAGGCAGTACACATGTAGGTAGGTCAAATAGCACAGAGTATCCAGAGGTTTAAGAACAGAAAGTTTGATACTGACAAACCTAATGTCAGAATGTCTTCTGATTAACTACTCCCACGAGAAAAGTGGGGGGAGGGGAGAGACATAGAAATATTTTGTATTCAAGTTGCTATCCTGTGGAAAGGGCGACAATTCTCTGCATTGTTGTTGTCAGCACATTTATCTCTTTATACAGGTTTCTGCTAATGTCCTAAACTTTGGTTCCAGCTGATCTAAAAAGTCAAGCGCCTCTTCATCTTGCTGATCAGTGCAGCAGCCTACAGAGCCAGCCAGCGATCCTCTTCCTTCATAATTATATGAAAGGACATAGTCTTCGGAATGCTTATGCTCTTCATCTTGTCCACAGAGATATACCTTCTGCATAGGGGGGAAAAACTGGGTGTTACTTGTTTTCTTAAACTAACCTGAACATGACATAAAAATGATTTCGTGGATTTACCTTTCAATGTTTAATTTTTAATCAGAGTGTGTCCTCTAATGGGTTCCTATATACAAAAAATGCACATGATTGGTCTATATCATTCATTCTATGACGAATTTAACAAAATCAGACCTACTGATCACATACGTAATAATCAAATGCAATGAACTTCCTTATCAGTTTTTTAAAAAAAAACAATTTTCAGATAAATTGGGGGTGGGGACACCCTAGTTATATATTGCTTATTACAGGACAGGCTCAGATTTAGGAGCCCAGTTCATAACATATACAGTTTCTTGGGCGACATTACAGCCATTACTATCAACCGTGGTCAATACTGGAGGAGTAATGAGAGATGAGGTCAAAGCAGGAGAGAATCACTACAGGAAAAACAAGTTAAAACAACACAGATATACAAAACAAATACCTGGTCAGGTTACCTTTTCTAAATCCAAACACTAAAACTAAAGGATTGCTTTTCACATTCCAAGCTGCAGGGTGATTTCAAAATAAATCCTAAACATTTGCTCAGAAAATATCACCTATAGTTGCAGGCCATTAATATTATATCCAGCTAAGAAGATGTGAGCTCTGAATAAAAGTATGTTTAACAGTGCTTACCTCAGTTAGGCGAGGGTGTGTAAAATTTTGCCATTCTGAATAATTGTATCTATATGCATCCATCGCAGATTGCCCATATCCTCCTCTTTCTAATGTCTGATGCCCCATTTTAACAGAGTCTAAGGTGTGGTGTCCTCCGCCCTTGACTGATTCCAGTGTCTGGTGTCCCTTGACCATCTCAAAGCTTTCCTGTCCTCCAGTTTTCACTCCAAGAGTTCCTTGATCACAAGTAACCATGTTTCCTGTTTTCACAGGAAGTATATTGGGGTCCTAAAAAGAAAAAGAAAACAGCAAAATACATACATTAGGGTGCTTGGGAAGAAGGAATTGGACATTATGAGAAACCATGAGAACAAGGAATGCCATTTGGATTTCTGTATTCCCTGCTGGGTATTCAGTCTTTCCAGTAGGTATACAACGGAAGCCAATCCAATTAACCATCCCTGATTTTGCTTAACATCAAGTAATAGCTCCTGTTTATCCCCCTCCACTTACATTTGTGACAGACATAGGCCACTTCTGTGGCCCTGGGATAAATGGGATTCAAAATACCCCAACTCTGAAGTCCTCCCTACACACAGAGATGTTCAGGATTGGAGTAATTGTTGTCTGTTACCCACTGCAAAATATCATAACTATTTCCCCAGTGGAGGATGAACACTCAGAAAAGCAAATGACTCAATTAACCTTAGCCTAGAAAGTGCAGGTCAACCTGACCTGTTAAATTCTGGCTAAAATGGGTGTATGTGCATAAAGAAAACTTGAACTGTTCAGTGTCTCATTTTCTTTGCTTGAGCCATTGAAATACTTTTAACTGAAATAATAAGCAGCTTTCCTTAAAGCAAAGATAGTAGGTAATGCTAAGTACACTTAATATTCTATAGTTGTGTGCATGATGTAACATTTCGCTAAGTTTAGTTCTCTCATCCAAGCTAGTTAAGAATTAAGCGTCAAATGCTTATTACCATCCACTACAAGAATAAGAATCCACTATATACTGTGGTGTATATATGAACTTAAACTCCAATTTAAAAATTAACACAGTAATCAGCAATACATTACCCCTATTTTTTATTCTTGGGATTAATTGGCTGAAATACCATGGGATTTATATTAGTTCCAGCATTCAAACTACAACTAATATTTTTCCCCAGCACCTTATATATAGTCTCTCCTTTTGTCCCATTCTCCTCCTTTATCTCCCTTAAAAGCCAAACTAATAGCTTTTTAAAAGCATGTATATTGGCGGCATTTAATTTCGAACATGAGGCAGTCCTGATGCAGTGCTGCTTTTCCAATACAGATTGGGAACCCAATGCCAAAAATTGTCTTCCCCATTACTATTTGTTCCCTAGGATTGTGACATCATCTTTAGGGGTAAATAGCAGCCAGGAGGCTGATAGAATACCAGTGCAAGGCCAGTTTTTGTCTTTTAAAAAAAGTTGTTTAACACAACACATAGTTTGTTATGTCTTGTCATTCCACATAATTACAATGCCTTCACTCTCGGATCTGTTCCCATCTAGCTCTCTCTGCTTCAGCATTTAAACAATATTAAAATCTTTTCACTTTCTCAAATCAAGTTCCCTCCCCCTCCTTCCACTTGCTCTGAAGCTCTGTGGGTGGGTGGGTGGGTATGGCATCTATTGCCCAAGAAATAATGAGCAGATAAAACAACTTACCATTACTTCTTCACCAGGTGCTTCAGTGTTTGAAATGATCAAGTTCTGATTAGCTAAATCATCACACACATGCTTACTGCTACTCACAGGTGCAGCACCACAACAGCCGCAAAGTGTTATCAGGATTACTGGAAAAGCGGATGGGGAGAGGAAAAAGAATCAGATACAATAAGGCATCAGGGCATCTACATATTATTATTAGACTTTTATTTCTTAACAATACTTTTACCACCCTCTACCTCCAAGATGGCGTCATCAGCAGTCTATGCCCTCCCCCCCACATTCATCCACACAATATGCTCATGAGATAGTTTCAAAGAGGATAGAAAATCAGTGGCCCAAAGTGACCTAGCAATCCCCCAGTGGATGATTGGGGATTTGAACCTGGGTCTCACCGATCTAAGTTCAGCACTCTTAACTACAATCCACACAGGTTTTCTTTATGAATGCTCAGACCCAGTGTTTTGGGGTAAAAAGTGAGGTGCTGGTATTCATAACTTGATAAAAGTGCTGTGGGTTAAGCACAAAATGTCTGCCACGGACAGCAAAAAAGAGGTGTGACACTACTCCATACTAGTGAGTACCATCACAAAAACCCGCTACTTAGACCTAATAAAAAAATATATGTGCTTCCAAGAAAGCTCCAGACCAGCTTCAGTTGAACTTGCTTCTAAACAGTAAGTGTAAGAAAGACATAGAAGTGCCATTCACTCTGTTAGTATCATTTCAACGCAGTATTTAATGGACAATTGTTTACATAAATGAATTAAATAAGCCATCTTCACAGCTTTGCAAACTTCAAGTGGCCAAAGCAGTCTTAACAATCTTATAACATAGCCCTTCAACTTGACATTCATGGCAAATGATACATTTCATATATAACATACTTACATAATAGCAACAAGGATCCCCCAATCATTGCAAGGATGGCCCAAAGACCAAGAGTCACATTAGGAGTCTGACGTGCAACCGGTGGCCCTACCCGTGGCCAGTAACGGCAATCACTAGGGGTGGTGCAATCACACATAATTACACGAACTTCAGTGATTCCACCTTTGCCTGCACGATCAGTTACCATCACAGGGATCTCATAAGCGCCAAATGGCAAATTCTCTGCTGGTACCAGGTATGCAGAGTTCTCTGCCAAAAATGAAACAAAAACACAACTCAGTGATGAGCATTCTTTCAAAATCATTAATTACTGCAGATGCAAGAAATTTAGGAATGCAGCACACACCATCATGTTGTGTCAATTTCCACTGTGGGATCATGCGGTCAGGAAGAGTAAAACTGAAAGGGGCTCCATGTTCAGGTAAATCAGCATCCACAGCAGTAAGGCAAACTGGTTGTCTGTCTCTGCAAATTATGTACTCTTTCTTGGGAATCACTGGGAAATTGTCGTTCTCATCTAATAGATTAACCACTATTACTCCAGTGCCTGTTTTACCACCTAGGAAATAACCAAGAATGAGTTATAGCCTTACAATTTAATGCTGTTTCCATGATTTAACATATCTTTGTCCTACTCATAAATTACACTTCTGAAATTATTAATTTTACTATTTCCAGCAGCAGTTCATAACAAATACTTGCAAGGAAACTCACTCCAACAATGGAATCTGAGATGGGCTCAATAAGATAGCCTGTGCCCAAGATGGATCCCACCCCTACATACTCAATGTTAATCACAAGGCATTTCCAGGCTGATGTTCCATTTTTCGACTAGCATTCATGAGGAAAGGCAATGCTTTTTTCTGGGGGTACGCATTTTGTGAATCTAAGTTTGGCCTCATTGAGGGGCAGTATTTCAATATCAGTAGGAAAATATAAGTACCCCTAAACAATTTTTAGGGGGGGGGAGCACTGAGGAAAGGCATTGCTTTTTAAATAACAAAAGAGTGAACCGGGTCCTTCCTTTCTTTGACACAGAGGCCTGGGAAAGTTGTGTGCACCCCTAAGAGCAAGGCATGTGTCCACATCATGTAAATGGACTGAAAGCAAATCCAGAGGCTTGGGGTATTCACAAAAGACTTTGAGCACCCATGCCAGCCCCTCTGGAAACAAAATAATTAATTCCTGAATGGCAATATTTTCTTGTAAAGGATGGCAGTTATATTTTTATACCGATTTATGAGGGGAGCAGTGCTGGCTGAATCTTCCCTTGCTGTGTGGATTTCATTTTAATGTGTTTCACAGTTTGTTGATGTTGTGTAATATTCTATGTGGCCTTATGGTATACATAACCCATGTACAAATTTGTTTTGAAATGTCAATTTAATTAATGTATATATATACATTAAAAAAACTATTAAGAAACCTGCTTAAGAAAATATCGTGACTAGCTTCAAACATAATTAACACTGGTCCCAATGTTAAGCTTAACCATGGTTAATGCTGGCGGGAGGGAATACACAATCAGCAAAGAAAGGCCAAGGAATGAATGCATGGGTCTGTAGGTTAATACTAATTTCTTAATTGTGGTTAAGCATTCAGAGGCACGGCATATAACTGTTCCATTATTTAACTTACTTTGAAAAGGGTTTGATAGTATAGACAAAAGTATTATAAAGTGATCATACTGAACAATGGTACACCCAATAAAAAATCAGAATAAAACAAATAAGCCCCACCCCTGGCAAAAGAAAAACAAGACCCAAAATGATGAGCTCTGGGACTAGCAGTGTGATTTCCCTCTCTCTCACTGGTCAAGGAACGGTTGAGAAAGAATAAATGGAAGAAAAAGCTTCCCCCACATATACACACTTCCCGCCCCAGCTGAAGCTAGCAAACACAGCTTGGGATGTGGTATTTGCTCTGCCACATACATATTCAGTAGTTTTGTAGGCTATTTATAGTATGTAATACTCACTCCTGTCCGTTGCAGAGACTGTTACGTTACACTGGTAGAGCTGCATTTGTGGTTGTTCCCTGTCTAGGAGTCTAGTGGTTCTGATCTGACCTGCGTTGTCAATGGTGATCCAGTTACAGGGATCATTTATTATTCTATAACTGTTAGGAACAAATACAGCTGTTAGAAACAAACACCAAAATATATGCTTCATTATATCTTAATGGTTTTTATGCCTGGTGCAGTTAAATAAGCTGGTACAAATCTCTGTGTTGCACCATCACACAGCAATGGATTTTCAAGCAGCCTCATACTAGGTAGTAGTCTTTAGTATATACGTAAGACATTTCTACAGTTCAGAGCATTTCCCTGCTGTGCTGGTGTCCAAGAAATTTAGAGTATACTTAGCTCTTCCAACCTGATCTGCTCCCCACTGGCATTTCTGGCTATACTCCACGAGAATGGCAGTACCATCAGGCCAGCATAAAACTCACAGAATGAACCCAATACCCACATGTACTCCTATGTAACAGAACAAGGTTTGCTTGTGTAATGTGCAGATAGCCCCCAGTGTAGTGGTGCAACAACAGAGGTACAACAATGTTTATCCATCACCAGTAACAGCTGGCAGACTGGGATAGAACAGCACTGCTTGCCTGGCTTCCCAACATGGAGGTCATTGCTTTTAACAAAGAGGGGAGGGTGAGGTAGGAGGGAAGTTTGGGCAGTGCAGGTACAGTGGCAGAGCCAAGCCAATGCTGCTGCCATTGAGCTTACACCTACTGACCTCATTGCCACATCACCCCTCTCCCCTGGTTATAAGCGGCAAACTCTCCCTTGGAAAGCAATGCACTGCCTGCTCCCACCCTGCTCTGCCAGCTGCTACATCTGTGAATCAGATGGTTGTATTAATACTAACACTAATAGTATAACATGAATTAGGCAACAAAATACTATACATTATGCCTTCAGAATTTCCAGTTTCTGGGTCCCTTGCTGTGTACTGGCCAACCATCGTTTCAGCAGGCAAACATTCCTTGATGTTCAAAACAAATACACAAGGATCAAATACAGGGCCTTCGTCCATATCCCGCACTTTGACAACAACGACGCAAGTACTTGTAGAAACTGCTCTTGAATTTGGTGGGAGGAAATAAGGTGCTTCATTGTTTACAACAATTTCCAACTTTCTCTCCTTGTTTCTTTCGTAGTCTAGCCCCTGGAAAATAAATAAATGTGTATGTCAATTGCAAGATTTTTCTAATATTCACAACAAAAACAGACAATTATGGAGGGATGATTCCCTATTCAGAAGCAGGTTGTGGATGGAATGTCTCTGCCTCCCAGATAGGTTTGTCAATGAAGTAAGGGTTTTTATTGGCTCTTTGTCTGCTGGACCAGAAGCCCACTTCTGGCCCTGAACCTTTTCACTTGCCTTAAAACAAGCATAAGTGACCCACAGTCTACAGGCCAAATTAGGTCCATGAAGCCATTTTCCCACAGATGACATCATGGACTCAGCTATACAGCTGCAAATAAAACGATTTAAGTGTGTTTTAATTGCAATATACAGTGTGACCCTAGGTGGCGATGGTGAGCCTTATGGAAAATTCAATGCATTTTTGTGGTCCACTTCCTTAGCATTTTATGTAAAGATTTTGTGCTTATGAAAAGCCTGTTAATACCTCCCTCTTGTACAGAGGTGGTGGTATTTTGACAACATAAGCAACGGCACTCAAAACCTGAACACTGGGAATGATGGTACAGTTTTACGTAACGCAAATGCATTGTGAGTTTCTTATTTTCCCACATATCTACTTTAAAATGAAAAGAATAAAACATCTACAATGGCTTGGTTCACATAACATGCTAAAGCAAATAATAAATAATAATAATTTTATTATTTAATATACCGTATTTTTCGCTCTATAGGACGCACTTTTTCCCCTCCAAAAATGAAGGGGAAATGTGTGTGCGTCCTATGGAGCGAATGCAGGCTCCCTGGCTTCAGCGATAGCAAGGCAAAGCCTCCAAAGCCTGCGCTACAGAGGCTTCGCGTTGCTTCCGCTGAAGCCAGGAGAGTCTGCTCTTTGAGGCTGGCGGTGGGGAAAGCAGCGCTTCCCCCATCGCCAGCCCCAGAGGATGGGGGGCAGCAGGAAGGCGCGCGACGCCTTCCCGCTACTCTCCAACCCGGCTTTGAGGCTGGCGGGGGGAAAAGCAGCGCTTCCCCCATCGCCAGCCCCAGAGGATGGGGGGCAGCAGGAAGGCGCGCGACGCCTTCCCGCTACTCTCCAACCCGGCTTTGAGGCTGGCGGGGGGAAAAGCAGCGCTTCCCCCATCGCCAGCCCCAGAGGATGGGGGCAGCAGGAAGGCGCGCGACGCCTTCCCGCTACTCTCCAACCCTCCTGTGGGCTTTTGCGGGAGATGGGGGAATTCCCCCACCTCCCGCAAAAGCAGGCAAAAGCCGTGTGCTCTTTAAAGAGGCTCCGTGGCTTCTGCAGGCTTTTCTAGGAGGTGGGGGAATTCCCCCACCTCCTAGAAAAGCCCGCAGGAGCCGCGCACCCTTTAAAGAGCGCGCAGCTCTTGGGGGCTTTTCCCCAAGGAGGGAGAAGGGACTGACTGGCCGAGTCAGTCCCTTCTCCCTCCTGCGGGCTTTTGCAGGAGATGGGGGAATTCCCCCACCTCCCGCAAAAGCAGGCAAAAGCCGTGCGCTCTTTAAAGGGGCTGCACGGCTTTGCTGGCTTTTCCAGGAGGTGGGGGAATTCCCCCACCTCGCAGAAAAGCCTGCAAGAGCCGCGCAGCCTTTAAAGAGCGCACAGCTCTTTGGGGCTTTTGCCCAAGGAGGGAGAAGGGACTGACTGGCCGTTTCAGTCCCTTCTCCCTCCTGGTCGAAAAGCCCGCAGGAGTCAAGCGGGGCTCCTGTGGGCTTTTGCGGGAGGTGGGGGAATTCCGCCACCTCCCGCAAAAGCAGGGAGGTGGTCTTGGAGTAGCGCACAGGCTGCGTGCAACCTGTCCACTGCTCCCAGAGCTGGGGGGGGGGAATCATATTTTTTCCTTGATTTCCCCCCCTGAAAACTAGGTGCGTCCTATGGTCCGGTGCGTCCAATCGTGCGAAAAATACGGTACCACCTATGTGACTAGGTTACCCCAGCCACTCTGGGCGGCTCCCAACAAAATATTAAAAAGCTCAAAAATAAAAAGACTTCCCTGTACAGAGCTGCCTTCAGATGTCTTCTAAAAGTCATATAATTGGTAATCTGTTTGACATCTGATGGGAGGGTGTTCCACAGGGTGGGCGCCACTTCCAAGAAGACCCTCTGCCTAGTTCCCTGTAACTTCACTTCTTGTAATGAAGGAACTGCCAGAAGGTCCTTCGAGCTGGACCACAATGTCTGAGCTGCACAATGGGGGTGGAGACGCTCCACTCTGGCTTACCACAAACAAGTAAGCATCTAGGCTCTCAGAGAGAAGCTCACAGCTGCTTTGTTTCTACCCAGCACTTCTTGCTGCTGTGCGACATTAAGCTAAGTCAAGGTTTAACATAGTGTGTCTTCTGAACCGTGGCTTGTGATTATGCTCTTAACTGTAACCAAGATTTGGCTTAGCGTGTCATGCAACCACAGCCACTATGTGATCAATATACAGATTGGAAAATCATTGCTGAGAAATAATTATAAATTTAAATTCAGGGACCTCGGTGCTGCCACAGAAGGTCAGAGGTGTTAAACTCTGCTGAAAATTATTACCCACTTCTGTATTGCTCAGTATGATTGGAATTATCATAATACTTATTAAGCTGTGAAATGTAATTACCTTTTCAACACATAGTGTACCAATATTTGAATCAGGATTTTTTACAATTTTGAAAGCACCATCTTCATTTCCCTTTATAATGTTGAAGGTAGCATGCCAGGCAGGTGTTCCAGGTGAATCTTTGTCTACGACACCGATGTCCATTACTTTTTCGCCAACTGTGTTTTCACTAACATATGCTTCATACTAAAATGAACAAGATTTTCAGAAATTTGTTTCAAAACCATATGGTCACCACAACATAGTTTTCTATGCGCATGCTGTCATATATGTTTTTGCAAATTGCTATGGGTTGATAAATTATAGCCTTAAAATATTAATGCTTAAGATATAATGCAATGATGAGATTAAACCTCTGGTGTGTGTCTTTATCCTTCTTATTGCTAAGGAAACAGAGTCCAGCTTCTTAACCAGGGCTGATGCAATCAGAATAGAGTTAAAAGCTGCAGGCTTGGACACATAATTATGAAACTCACGCAAATGACAAAAAGAAAATAAAAAAGAGAGAATGCAGAAGGTCTTAAAATGAAGAGTAATGTTCTAAGAAGTGTGAAGGCAGCAAACATACCATGCTGTGCTCACACATGGGTGCATGATCATTTGCATCATCAACTTCAATTACAACTGTTGCAGTATTGCACAAACCAAAGGGCTGACCTCCCATATCTCTTGCTTCTACCAGGATTGTGTATGTCGTTATTTTCTGAAAAAGAACACAGCAAACAGTATATGAATATAGTACAATATAAACACAGTAATGGGAGGGGAAGGCCAATGGAACACAATATCCTCTTAATACTGACTCTCTCTAGTCATATTGTAGTAGTAATAATAATAATAATAATAATAATAATAATAATAATAATATTTATACCCCATCCATCTAACTGGGTTTCCCCAGCCACTCTGGGCAGCTTACAACACATATAAAAACATAGTAAAACGGCAAACATTAAAAACTTCCTGATACATGGCTGCCTTCAAATGTCTTCCAAAAGTTGCGTAGTACTTTATCTCACCGACATCTGATGGGAGGGTGTTCCACAGGGTGGGCACCACTGCCAAGAAGGCCCTGCATGGTTCCCTGTAACTTCACTTCTCGCAATGAGGAAACCACCAGAACTTCACCAGAGGGAACCACCAGAGTTCCTAGCTAAACAAATGCTTTTAAGGCTTCTTATGCAGAAGTCCATCAAGTACCCTTTCTCTCATTCTCACTGCTGCCTCCTGCAAAAAAGTGATGGAAAAAGAGAGAACCTCTCCCTTTTTCCCCATTGATGAAAGACAAGATAGGTCACCTCCCTTTCTGTTGTATTTTTGCAGGACTAAGCAGCAGCTTGTATCTGCTGCAACAACCTGCCACTAACACAAACTCTCTTTTCTGCATAGGATTTAGAGAAGGGAGGTGTCAATGACAACAACAAAATAATGAGTTTGTCAAGCAAGCAAACTATAAATTTCCCAGAGATTCATGCATCCTCTCCCCACCTCCCCGTCAAATTATGTCTTACTCATAGACATAATGCTAAATAACAACATTAGACTTTCAATAAAATTACCTCTCTGTCCAGAACTGGATATGCCACAGTAATAGAACCTGTATCTGGATGTATAGAGAACGTATTGGAACCTTGAAGCGGTATAGGATTCTGGCCCACAATTCTGTATTTCAGTTTAGTGTGCAGTGTACCAGGTTCATCTCTGTCTGTTGCAGTTATTTGTCCAACCACGGTACCTGCATACACAGATTACCATTGTAACATTTTTAAGATTATACTATAAAATACTGATTAAATTATCATTGGAGATCTAGCCTAATAATACAGCACACACGCAACCCCTGCCTAAAGTACTCAAAAAGAAAATACAATACATGGTTGTTAACTTCAGCCTTAATAAAGCTTATGGACTGCTGCTTTGCTTTGAAACCTCTCCTTACTTCATTTGGGTTAGTGCAGGCCTAGGCAAACTTGGCCCTCCAGATGTTTTGGGACTCCTGTTAGCTAGGAGTGATGGGAGTTGTAGTCCCAAAACATCTGGAGGGCCGAGTTTGCCTATGCCTGGGTTAATGCAAGGGATTCCAGCCCAAGCCCTGGTGAAATGAACAGAAGATATGCAGCAGTAGATGAAGAAGCCCTGCACTTTTTATGTGATTTTTAAAAAGAAGTAATTCTGAGCTTTCAGTTAATTACATATATTTGTATTGATCTACAGATTTTGAATCACAGAGATTCCTAATGGAGGACATTGCCTAAGAAAATAGTCTAGGTTTCATATTATCATATTCTGATAAATCTATGCAGGCCGATGTCTAAAAAGTAGTCTTACAATCACTTGCTCCCCATGTATACCTATGGAAATTTGTTAAGTTAGCAATTACATGAAATTGCACCGAATAAGCATGTGCGCAATTGCTGCTGTCAAACGATATTCTAGGCGTACAGTAGGCGAAGATCTTCTCACTGATGCTGTTCGTGTTACATTTATTTTGTTAATGACCGTCTAACATTTATCCCTGTCTTCATAAGCAGCAGTTAAATGCTGAATGATGAAAACATGTTTTGATGAGATACAACTTTTATTCTACATAGAAAATAATATCTTCACTATTTTGGAGCAAAGGTTTACCCAGTTACAAACATACACAGATAAATGAAAACACTCTTCAAACTGGACAGACCAGTTATAAATCTGACTAGCATTTATATCAAGAGTCATTGAAATGAATATGGATGCAAATACATGGTCTAATCTGAAAGCTTTTGAAAAATGTGATGGGAAGGATTATAGCTCAGTGGTAATGCATATTTTGAAAGCAGAAGGTCCTGACTCCCAGGTTCAATCACAGGCACCGCCAGTTAAGTGATCAGGGAGCAGGTGATGGGAAAGATTTCTGCTTCAGTCCCTAAAATGCTGGTGCTAATGAGTAGACAATTCTGGAGTAGATGGGCTAGTCATTTGACTTGGTGTATATATATCAATGCTCAATATAATAATAATATGGCACATTCATGCATAATTAGTGAAATTGTATGTATTTGTGTGTTTGCCCATGCATTTATTTATTAGATTACTAACCTGCCCCATTCCAAGGGGATGGTGCAGTCAATACTTTTAAAATCCGACACAGTATAGTAAAACAAATTAATATTAACCTACACTGGCTTAACATCTGCCATTATATAACACCCAAGTAAGAAGATTAAAGATCTTAACACTGGGCCACATTCAATGACAGGCAAATAGATGTCTGATTATACATCCAGGTTTTCCTTTTCTTTCCCCCTCCCTCTTTACTGCTCCCCCATCTGCTCCAGATGGTTTGCCAATCCTTCAGCAAAGATTTTGGGGTCTGCAGGGAGGAGGGGAAAGAGAGCTAGTCATGTTGCACATGTGAAGGTTCATTCCACTGGTGGAAGGGCACCATTAGATCTCACTCATTGGATAAAAGTAATTGAAATGATATTATAAAATTTCTAGCTGCTTACCAGCTCTGCAGTTTTCTACAACATTAAAAGCCCAAGTAACTGGGTCAAACATTGGTGGGTTATCATTATCATCCTCAATTCGGATTACATGTCTAAGTGGTACCTCTGGAGTATAGCCATCTAATGTCCTTGCATTGCAAATTATCTGTAAAAAAATGAGGGAACACTTTTAGTAGCTACCTATGTAAGGATAATTGGTTTTATTGTAATTCATTGCTATTTGCTTCTGAACAAACACAAGAACTTCCAATGTTTTACGTTTCTTATACCTTAACAGTGAAAGACTGACAGGTTTACAGTTTCCATTTTACCAATAGCCATCTTTCTGTAGAATTCTTAAACTCAAGTACATTTCTGTGTTTCATCAGAAAGGAATCCAAACTTTTTACTTTATACATTCTTTTCCCCTGTCAAACTTCTCCATCATTAACATCTATCAGATAAAGTTCTATTCAGTATCTCAGAAAAAGCTTTGCTTAGTAAAAGCAGAACAAGGTTGCAGATCCTACCATTCCAATTCAAATACTCAAAATGAACAAAGTGTCAATGAACACTACTGATCCATTGTTTAAAACACATCATTTTATACTTACAACACATTTGGCTTCATATTATAATTGTTACAACTGACAAAGTTTGCATTCTTACCTCAAATTCTGAATACTCTTCCCGATCTATTGGGACAGTAACAAAGAGATTTCCTGTTTCCCTCTCAATATAAAAATAATTTAGTGGTGGTTGGTCGACTCCACGACCACTTATAGAATATGTGATGTTGTATTTTTGGGCTGTATCAGAAGACAGCTGTATAAAGAGAATGATGTATGAAACAGAAAAACGTAAGTCATCATACTATAGCTAGTATCTCAGAATTAAAGTATCAATTTGTCTCTTAATTTTCTTAAAGTTTAGTTCAGACTCCTGAAGAACATGACAAATATTTGTTCATTTAAAATCCTTCACCATCTATACAGGAGTGTAATTTAGTACATACTGTTTAGGCTGTGAGATCATAATCACACTGAGGCAGTAAGTCCTGTTTTAATAGAACTGATTTTCAAGTGTGCTTAGGATCACTCTATCTGGTACAAATTACTCTCCAGCAAATACTTAGTCATTAACAGTATTGATATCATTGATGTTTCCTTTTTCATGTTCAAGGCTTCTCAAAAAGTCATTAGAATTATCCTAAGATCATAACTTACATAGGTTTCTTCTACTCATCTTATTCATAAAACACATTTGCTAGAGCGTAGTGTAATCAGACTGATTTATTAAACGTTACCTGCTGAATTTGCATTGGGAAAGGTCCTAGTGAGTTTTCCATTATTAGGGTTGGAAGAGGACTCCATCTTCGTTTAGTTCGTCTAAGAACAGTCTCTCCTGTTTTATGAGCCTGTGTTCAGGAAATAGAAACGAACATTAGTAATATATTCTAGTAATTCCTTACTTTTTCCATTCTCCTATACTGTGTTGTTCCTATTAACGTTCTCCAGCATTTCACCATGGTATCCATCTTTTTCTCCATGAATTGCTATAACATTCTGGTATGGTGATTTTTGAGTACTTCAACCCTGCATAACTGTTTTCAGTTTTTCATGCCTCTATTTTCATTATGTTTGTGTGTGTTTTTGGAATTCTAATGTCCTTGATGAAGATAATTCCTTTTTTGATACATCAATTTTAACTGGGCAATAAAGAGACAGATTCAGCCTTCCTCTTTACCTGAAGTGAGAGCTTAAGTTATATGCTAAATCAAATGTTCTGTTGACAGTCAATTAAGTCCAAAATTACAGGAACTGCAAAGCTGCTGTCAAAAGAAGCAGAATTATGTATCCGCCTTCTCTCTCATCCATACTGGAATGTATATATGACATAATCATAATGTTCTCACTCCTTTTCAATGGCTGAAGTTTGCTTGCAGGGGCAAGGAAACTTTCAGTGCAGTTCTGTCATGTCAAGCATTACTTCTCCCCGCCCTAAAACCCCACCTCTTTTTCAGTACCTATAACATCTATATTTGCCTAACGATGAAGATAACTGGAACGTACTTTGATCTAAAAAAAATTGCATGTCACTTACCTTTTTTGGATGTGATAGCAAATTGACATGTATTTTCTTTTGCAGATGACCTTGCAAGTCATTAAGCGATATGGTAAAAGCTTTCTTCTCAGAAGACAAAGAAACAGCATTTGTTGTATATACAGAACCATCTTCTAGTACTATGAAATCAGGATCACTTGAACTGATCAGGTCAGATGTCCTAAGATACTGTCTCAGATTTACTGTAAAACAAAAACAGTAAAAACTGTAAACCAAGAAACAAAGCAGCAAAGAACAACTCCCAAATTCATGTCCTAAATTTATATTTGCATGCTTACAATTTTAAAATTTGTACATAGTTGCAGTGTCAGGGTAAAGTTTCTCGAGCATGATCATGACACTCTAGTATGAATCTAATAAGTCGATCTTATCCACCCAGAGCCTTCACAACTGGGGGAAAAGGCTATGACTCAAACTAAGAAAAATTAAATGAACAAATAGCGAATAAGCGAATAGATAAATAAACTGGTTACAGATGAGAATGAAATGCAAAATCCAAAAACTTATTTAGTAGTTTTGTTGGTTATAGATTCAAAAGCAAGCTTTATTTACAATCAATAATGAAATACATATCCCAGAGTGCAGCACAACTAGAGGCAGTTCATCTGCTTCAACTGTAAAGGCAGAGGAGTCTTCTTGCACTCCTCTGTCATTTTCTGGGGTTGGGTTTAGGGCAGGGGGTGTTTAGTATGCTTAGGAGTCATGTCAGGAGAGCAGAAATGCATGTGATCCTTCAGGTTCAATACTTCTACTTGTCTACTCCTTACACCACCACCCTTTCTGGCTCCACTGATGTCTGACCCCTGACACTAAGTCAATGAAGTTTTCACAGTGGTGTGGGTGGGGGAATCTAGCATCTGATCTCCAAGGTCAGAGCGCTCTCTCTGCCTTCAGAAAGTGAGATCCAATACTTCCTATGACCCCATGGGCACCCTCCTAAGGACCATAAGATTTCAGCATAGCAGCACAATCCAATGCATATTTATTTGAAAGGAACCCCATTCAGTTGGGGTTTGCTGCCCATTAAGTGTGTCCAGGATTGAAGGAACCCCATTCAGTTGGGGCTTGCTGCCCATTAAGTGTGTCCAGGATTGAAGTTGTAAGCTTATGCTATACTGTAACTAAGCATAAGCCCCACTGAACACAGATAGGCTTCCAAAATAATGTGCATTGGAGTGCGCTATAAATATGAGATGGGTTGCAGGGAGAAGAAAACAGAACATCATTGTGAAAGCAACAGAAAGAGGCTCTAGTAATTGTTACTCACATCTGCCAATTAATGTTCCTGCTTCTAGTTTGGAAGGCACATTAAAAGTCACTTTCTTGCTAGCTTCACAAAATAAACTTAGTACCTGAGGAGTAAAAGAACTGCATTATTATTTTTTGTTATTTTTGTATATACAGAACTATAAACAATAGGCCAAAATATAGCATAGTGATCTAACCTTATCCATAGATTGTAATATTCCTTAATATGACTGAAATTTGCACATATACATTTCCAGGTTCCCCCATTAAGAATGGTTGACAAGCCTTCATACTATTTGATGTCAATATGAGGAAGGATTTGAGATTATTTTGATGCAACAACATCTAGGCCATATTGCACTGTTATGTGCACAAGATGCATTTCAGTAAGCCATCTATAAGGTTATGTTCTGTTGATAAAGCATCTTCTGGTCAGCAAACCAGAGAAAATTGGCAGCAAACCAGAAAATTGACACATTAATTAATGTATTCACCCAGAAAATGAAGTTAGGCTCATGTGGTGCCAATCAGATGGCTGGATTTAGAGACAGTTTTGACAAGCAGATAAAAAGATATTTGACAGAGGCAAGTGCTGCAAAGCACCAACACTATTAGGCCCTCTCTCTTCAGAAGGAACTGCTGGAATGTTAATGGCATGCAATTCTTGAGAAGTGCTCTTTTAGGGAAGTATTTATGATTGGAATACTGATTTTGAATTCAAAGTCTGTTGTTCCAACTGTCTCACAGCTCTTGGCACTGTACCATTGATTTAGCTTGGGGGAGGGAGAATCACTAAATGGGAATCTTAGTTGCAAGGTGAGTTGCCATCTTGGCAGCTTGGGCAACCAAATTTAATTCCAGCATGCCCAGGAACCCATCAAAAACAACATGACATTTCTCTAGGCAGTCTTCAAATGGGAAAAAGACAAAAAAATTACAGATGTAAGCTATAGCTGAATGAGCCTGTGGCTGGAATTAACCATGGGAATTAGTTCAGAGATATGTGGGAATCAATGAGATTTCAAAACGTTCCACAAATTGTTGCATATAGTCTGTATCAAGGCTATAAGGAGTTGAGGTGTAATATGCTCCAATGCTCAATTTAATTTCCCAATAAGCAGGATATAGTTTCTTCAGTGCAAACAGCTTTGCAGAACTGTACATTATGGAGCCCCAAATCTAGTCTGGAGTAGATCAGCACCCTGTAGATTTGCAGTATATAAGTGTAGTCTGTTCCTGAAGTGGTTGAAGAATGCAAAACAGGACATTCAGTGCTTTCATGTATAACACCTTTAGGAAGTTAATATGCAGTAAGAATGTGAGCGTCTTGTTCAACCCTAGATACATACACTCTGAAACTACTAGGTATGAAACTACTAGGATTTTCAATGTAACTTCAGGATGTAAGCTATACCTTCAGCAAAACTACAAACAAATGATTTTTGTTTGAGAAAGGTATAGTCACAAAGTACAGCCGATTGGTATACACCAATATATATTGAGAGAGCGGGAAGCTTGTTGTAGTTATCTTTCATTAAACAATGTAACAAAAGACCTACAGAACATCTGGAAATTATCTGCAAAAAGGCAACTGTATGCTATAAGATATGATATCACACTGGAACAAATCTTTACAGAGAAGACAAACACACCGAGAACACTACCTTGAGGGACACTTTTCTCCCACTTGAAAGTCAAAACTAACGTGAACCTGGAATGCACATTTTCTCAAAAGGATCTGTATGAAGATGAGGAGACTGCTTCTTAATCCAAAATTATAAGACTTTCTATTGATTTCATATTTCATAAGCCTTTCCTTCTTCTTTTTAAGTGAACTATCAGTTGATCTGATTTCCAGCTTAATCAGGTGATAAAGTGTCTGCAGAAACTATATTGAGTATTTGCCAGTATGTTGTTGGGTCTCATGAATGCTGATCATGCATTTCAGAAGCTTGCCAACACAGCATGTCAAAACAACAGGTGGATATACGAAAACCTTAGGATTCAAACCATGCTTCAAAGGAGGTATTTTGTGATAATCTATATTCTCTATAACAAATCTAGATACACATGATCTGGTTATAGAGGGTCAGCAGCAGATCAAACCCATCTTGAGGCAGTTGTTGTCATCCAGTCCTACCACCATGTTATCAGATGAGTGTGGAGCCACTTATACAGTGGTACCTCGGGTTAAGTATTTACCATAATTCGTTCCGGAGGTCCATTCTTAACCTGAAACTGTTCTTAACCTGAAGCACCACTTTAGCTAATGGGGCCTCCCACTGCCACCACGCTGCTGGAGCACAATTTCTTTTCTCATCCTGAAGCAAAGTTCTTAACCCAAGGTATTATTTCTGGGTTAGCGGAGTCTAACCTGAAGCATATGTAACCTGAAGCGTATGTAACCCGAGGTACCACTGTAGTAAGAAAGGCTCATTGGCTGTTATATATTAAAAAAAATAAAAATTACAAATTGAGGAAGCTTCTGCCCTAAGTTCAACAGGCAAGAATTCAGCTTGGTAGTTAAGAAAACACACCTTCTAAGATCCTTTCCATTATGATACTGATGGGGAACCTGTGAATACAGTGCCCAGAAGTTTTCAGAATTTTATTCCTAACAGCTTTGAGGCTAACAGCGCTGGCAATTCCAAAAATTGGAACCCTTACCATATGCCCCCTTTCACTGGAATCAGCTGATCCCCTAAATCAAGGAGTCTCAAAAAACAACAACACACAAATAAATGTTTTTAATTATTCCTCTCCTCTTTTTATTATTTTTACATCAGTAGACATTGCCTTACTGGAGCGACTAATGAAAGGTTTGGCATTACTAGATGCATCTCTGAGCCTATCATTCTTTTCAAGTGGAGATTTCCATTTGATAAGGAACAGATTCCACTGCAACCTCTTCGGTGACTGAGGACTGTGCCATTGCTACATGGCTAGGAGAAGCTTTGGAGGGAGCCAGCACACGGGGCTCGGGGAAATAAATATTCACCTGTTGGGACGTTTTTCAGTCTACCATTTAACACAGAAGCATTACTCTCATGGTTCCTCTCCATAGTAACTTTGCCCTCTGTAGGAAAGCTGTTAAGCATCATGTTGTATTAAGTCCATAAGACCAAACTGAGAAACACTGTGACTGTAATTTGTTTTAAAACTATTTTTAATGTTGTGTTTTAAATTGTTGTGACCTTCCCTGGGGCAATATAATAGAGACATAAAAAGATAATAAATTAATAATAATAAAGTGGCAGATATAACAGAATCTGATAATAGAGGCATAAAAGGAGACTACTTGATAAATTGAACACCTACAGAGTCACAATCATAGAGTATCGAATGTATCTGCTGCTGCAGTAGATTTATCTATATGTACTATTATTATTATTATTTAATTTTTACCCCATCCTTCCATTGTGCTCAGGGCAAATTATAAATAATGGTAATTCGCATGGAACTACTAATATTTGGGCATGGGAAGGAGGGATGCAACAGAATACAGATTAGGAGCACTCCTTTATCAAGTAGCAAGAAAGTGAAAGTGAGGTAATTAAAAGGTATTACTGGGTTTCTAACAAAAGTGCCCAGGAAAATAGTATGTAGATTAAATTACCACTTTAAATGTAAAATGGATTAAAGTTTTTAAGAGCAAAAGCGCTGGCATTTTTCCCGCATTCCAATTTTCCATTATAGTCTTATACTTTTACAAAAGTCTAGTGACGTCACGTTGCTTCATTATTTCTACTCTGGAATAAGTGGGTTTATGATCGTTGCAAAAGGTTGTTAAAGGCACTACAAATGGTCTTGGAATTACAGGAGTGTCAATAAAATCAGTATGAGTAAGTCGAAGAGAATATGTCACACCAAACAATAACCAGTTAAAGTTAGTGTAGAGTTGTCTTATTGAAAGCAATTCATGTCAATTTGAGAATCAAGTGTTTCAGATATGCAGCACAGTTCCATTCTTCCTAGCTATGTTTAAAGAACATTAAGAATAAGAGAGAAAATAACCGTGTGCTTCTATGCATGGACTTCTAAAAGGAAGTCCTACTGAATTCCATGGGATTTACTCAGAGGTGTGTATAGTAGGATTGCAGTCTAAAAATCACTTTTATTTGTATATTACAATTCAGATTTTATTTGTATATTACAATTCAGGTAACACATTCAGCACTTTCAAACTGGTTTAAACACATACAAACATTCTAAACATTCACAGAATTACCAGTGCCAGGGATGGGATTTACAGAGCTCTGTTTTGTAAATCAAATACTTTAACTCATTGTTTTATTTGTGGAGTTCCTATTTTCATCCAAAAAAAGATAGCAAACTTTTTCTGAAGTGTTTGCATTTTGGAACAATGGAATTCTGTCCAATAAGATAGGCTTTATTTATTTTAAAGTATTGTGTCACAATGAAAGCATTATAAAAATGGGACTTGGGTGGTATGTATAAATCTTATGACTTCAATGGGATTCAAACATATTAAACATCCTGTTCCTAAACACCTTGTTTGAAAACAAGGTACAATTATATCAGCAGGCCTTATAAGTAATACTGTATCTAAAATTGTGAAGTACTTAGATGGAAGAGTGCAAGTTTCTCTATACTGCAACATTAATTGAAACAAGTGGGTTCCATGGAAGTCAATTTGATACACTGTCAACTAATTCACATAGAATAGGAGTGAGTGTAAGCAGTTACTATACATTAGATATTCCAAAAATAAATAACGAAATTAATGCTGTAAAGGCTAGAGTGCAGATTGAATACCATCAGTAGCAGAGGATACTTAAAAAAAAAAGCAGGAAAAGTTTATTGAAGGGGAAGTAAAACCAATCAATTAGGAAATTAAATTACTTGCTATTTCTGGCCACAAATGGCAAGCTAGAAGAGCCACCAATTAATAGTTATATTATTATTAATGTATTGAAGGCAAGGGGCAAGTGAACTATTTGCGTCTTGAAACGAAAATCTGATAAACGTGCAGGCTTTCAAACTGAATCTGAGCAGCACTCTGGTTGTGCTTTTGTATGGATCACAGAATTAGGTTGACGACCTTGAAAGAAATTAGAATGTTGATTTAATTCATTTTAAAAGATTTCAAAATAATCCAGAGTGGGACTTAGTCTGAAGCAAATGTGCACATGACTACAGTCATTACTCCAATTTTTTTGATGTTAAGGAATGATACAAACAATTGTGAGAGAAAATTCTGAACCGTAACTCAATACAGTAAGGTACTGGGAGCCATAGAAAGGCTATGGGGTCTATAAAGATCTCAGTAAGAAAGGAAGCCCAATGTTTTCCATAAGTCTAGCATGATACTGGACAAAGGAAGATACTGG
Organism: Podarcis melisellensis; assembly: GCF_964234715.1. NCBI lineage: Eukaryota > Metazoa > Chordata > Lepidosauria > Squamata > Lacertidae > Podarcis > Podarcis melisellensis. Next base: position 41,951,258 of record NC_138539.1, on the reverse strand, counting down.
ACAAAGGAAGTAAGGTACATTTCTTAAAATAAAATTCATATAGAGACTCTGGGCTGTGTAAATGAGCCTATTCATATTAACTGGCCTATTGCTTACAAAGGATTAGAAGCTCAAATTTCAACCAACATGTCTATGTCTGCACAATCGCTAGTTTTTATAGATTTTAAAAAGGATGTTCACACTGTTAATCATGTTCCCCATTTGTGGGTTGGATCCAGACAAGCATACAGGCAAAGCAGGCCAATTGAAACCAAGGGGACAAGTTAGCCGTGGCTTTTATTTCAATGGGTAGACTCCCAGCATGACTAAATCTGGACCCAACCCATTGTCTGTATTTGACAAAGGGTTGGTAATTTATATAAGCTTCTTTTTTCTACTAGACAGCCAACACTTTGGACAGCTTTAAAGTGGAATTGGACAAATTCAAGAAGGCTATACACATCAGTGTCTTCTAGTCATGATTTCCGTGTGCTCCTCCAGCATTGGATGATACGTGACACCAGCAGGGTACTGTCTCATGTCCTGCTTGTGGGTTTCCCATAGGTGCATCTGGTTGGCCACTGTGAGAACTTAGAAGGGGACTTTGGCCTGATCCAACAGAGCTCTTATGTTCTTAGATGCAACCTTAGAATTATTATTTGAAACATGCAAATCAAATTCACTGCAATAAGAGTGTACTGCAGCTGTTATTTCCTACAAGACTTACAAGGGGGGAAATATTTTCAATCTCCTATTTGCTTACAGCTTTTCTGGTGAACATAAACGCATTGGCAACAGAAGCCAAACTCAGAGAACAACAATAGTTTACTGATAGCAAATGGCTAGAAAATTGTTACAGTATTTTTTATTTTTTATTAAATCTGTATACCATCCTATACCTGCAGGTCTCAGGGCAGTTACAACATAAAATCACAATATGAAAACACAAAATACAGTGGTACCTCGGGTTAAGTACTTAATTCGTTCTGGAGGTCCGTACTTAACCTGAAACTATTCTTAACCTGAAGCACCACTTTAGCTAATGGGGCCTCCTCCTGCTGCCGTGCTGCAAGAGCACGATTTCTGTTCTCATCCTGAAGCAAAGTTCTTAACCTGAAGCAATATTTCTGGGTTAGCGGAGTCTGTAACCTGAAGGGTATGTAACCTGAAGCATATATAACCCGAGGTACCACTGTACATATTAAAAATGAAAAGCAACCTAAAGTCGCCTCCTCCCAGTCTCAAATAATCCGTTTCAAATACAGTAGAGAAATGTAGGAAGAAGAAGTACTGAATTTCCTGTGCCTCTAGAGAGTTTTGCCCCCACTTCAGGACCTCTTCCAGGCAAATATATTCCCAAGTCTAATACTGATATGTAAGCACACAGATTAACCATCTCACAGGTATAATAAAAGCATGCCGTCAATTCTTAACCAGCACATTTCCTTTTCAAAGTGGGAACCATCCCGGGCAAGACTAAGGCAGATCAAAGGCACGAGTTAATAAGGGCAGGGCGAAACCCGCAGAGCACACAAACGCCACTTAGCCAAGGCGCGTCGCCGATTTTAAGAAGCCAGTCCCACGGTATATTCCATCGGATCCTAACTCTCCCCACCCCCCACCCCCAAAAAACCCCACAGCAAATTCCAGGACGAAACTGCCACCCTGAACGCCCCTGAAGTCACCGTGTGGAAAAAAAAGCTACTTGGGAAAAAACTGAGCTCACTTCCGAGTAAACGCGTCTCTCCTTTTTTAAAGGAGTCCATGCATTTTCTCTCCTCGCCACAACACAACGAAGTCTCCCCATTCCCACTTTTAAAAACTTCAGAGTTTCGCAACTCCTACGAGAACCCCCCCCCCATTTTCTCTCTCTCTCTCTCTCTGCGAATATGCAAGTCGGAATCTGGGGACGGGAAGCTTCTCCCAGCTTCGAGCCGGTTTCGAAAGCCTAAGAACGAAAAATGACTTTTCGGTGTGCGCAAATAGCATAAAGAGTCCGGCTTTTTGTTTCTTCCGAAGAGGCGTCCCTGGAAAATCCAGGTGGGCGCTGCCCCCTCCCCCCCCCCCGCCACAGCAGCGCCTCCCGCCCAAGAGCCCCGCGGCGCGTCCGCCAGGCCGACCCAGCGAACTTCGCCCCGCAAGTTCCCACTTCGGCGCCGTTACCTGTCGAGGCCGCCGCCGCCCAGACTTCCCGCGCCTCTCTCCCTTCAGCCCACCCTCTGCCTCCCTTCTCCCGCTCCACAAGGCGCGACTCCTACCACTACTACTCACCAGGAGGCCGACGAAGACCCGGAGGCCGACGTCCGTCCACCAGCCCCCCCTGCGCCGCGCTCTCGCTAGCGGGGCCATGCTGCAGCCGGACTGGGGGCGCGCGCGCGAGCGAGCGAAGGTGGGCTCGGCGGGAAAAAAAGGACCGGCGGAAACGGCGGCGCGCGCGCGCTGGACGAGCGACCAGGTGAGTCTGAGGCGACCCGCCTGTCTCCACAGCAGGAGCTGCAAGGGTGGTGGCGGCAGCGATAGTGGATCAGCAGAGAGGCGGAGACGGTTGTTTTCTCCTACTCGGGTGATTTTTTTAAATTTTTTTGTCCTTCTTCTGTTAACTCAAGTCTCCTCCCGTCCGCTGGAGGATTTGCCTCCGAGCGAGGGTGTGGGGCGAGGCGAAGGGAGGTGAGTTTACCTCAGCGGCTCTTCTGAACGAGCACCTTTAATTAGGTTTCCTTTTCTCTCTCTCTCTCTCTCTCTCTCTCTCTCCTCCCTCCCTCCCTTCGCCCCGCCCCACTTTTTCTTTCTTTTTACTCGGCCAGGGAGTGGAGCGGGAGACACCCTGCTTGGCCCCGACCCCGCCCCGCTGCTGGGCAGATAGGAGATGCGCGGAGGATTAACACACGCCCTTCCCAGCTGCTTGGCCCCTGACTGTGCCCGGAGAGCGAGACTCGCGCGCAGGCAGGGCAAAGGTGCGAGGCGGGCCGCGACGTCACGGCCTCTGTCTTCAGGTTGCCCTGGACGTCCAGGGCCGCCTCTCCAGGCAAGCCCGGGCTGCTTCCATGGACGTCTGGGACACCAGCAGAGCCTCCCACCAGGGGAGACCCTGCAGAGGCAGGCGCCCTCGCCCGCACTCAGATCAGGAGTTCGCATAGCTGTCTTTAAAAAACAAACAAACACCTCATTCTGAACAGGGGAAAAGTCCCTACGAAGTCTAGTTTCACTTTTCTAGACCCGCTTTCAATGCGCCCATTCCTCTCTCGCTCTCTGCTTTCGCAGGCCTAAGCGACGTCCTGCAGCCGCGCCCTCTTTTCTCTCATGTTGCACAGGTTGCTGAGCAGAGAGTATGCAAGTCTGCGCCTGGCTCATTTTCTGTTACCAATAACAGAATTATTTGCAAAAAAAAATATTTGTGGACTGAGTACTAAACAGGATTACTCTCATAACAGACGAGCATAGGCGCCTTTAAAACATTTTATCCAGTACAGATGGGATTTTTTTTATTGAGGCGAAAGACACACAATAAAGAAAAATGTGGGTTCCCACAGAAAAGCACCTTTTGGGGTGGCAGAACATAGGAAATGTTTTAGCATTTGGGAACAGTTGCACGATCATGCGTTCTGAATGGTATGGAGAAATGTATGTTATACTGTAATCTGGAAACATTTTTAAGGGGTTCTTCCTATATTCTATATCACAGCTCACTTTTTTAGATTACTAATTACCATTTTTTTGCACCATAACACTCACTTTTTTCCTCCTAGAAAGTAAGGGGAAATGTCTGTGCGTGTTATGGAGGGAATGCCTACGGATTTTCCTCCTCTAAAAACTACATGCGTGTTATGGTCGGGTGCGTGTTATAGAGCGAAAAATATGGTAACTGACCACCACTGTTTACTTCTGTTAATATAAGTATATTTATTGTTTTTTTCTTGATTGCATGGAAAGGCAAACCAGTTGCTGCAGAAGAAAGTACCTATCACTGAGCAATCCTAAATTATCAGATTCCTGGGTTGTGAAATACCAGCTACTATGACAGGGGGGAAAACTTTTCAGGGCGATCCTCTGACACTGCAGTCTTTAGCATACAATAGGTGTCATATTTTGCACAACGGGATAGTTCAAATTGTATTTCACAAAGAGACTACCCAGTGTTGGTGTGAACGTGTGTGTGTGTGTGTGTGTGTGTGTGAGAGAGAGAGAGAGAGAGAGAGAGAGAGTGCACAGTGAATTAATGAGAGAAAGATTAAGGGTGAGTGGAAGATAACTCCAAAGGGAGGTAGGAAGGCTGGCCAGTAGGGTTTGGGAAAGCCTATGTGTGAGAGAGGGAGGAGATAGATGGATGGAGAGAAAAGGGGTGCATAGTCTCTGATCTATGTAGCCCCTGACCTCTTTCCTCCGAAAAAATGTGATTTTCAACTACAATAAGGTTGCCCACAACCCAGAATTTTGAATTGACAATAATGCTAATACAATGAGAGGTGCCATATTCCCCCAGTTGGGGCAGGTCCATATTTAAAATAGATGTTGCCTATTCCATATCATCACAGCCCTGTCAGAACAGGATGGCCAATAATGCAAACCTGTAAGGCCATCTAAAGATGGCTATTTCACCCAAATAAGATTATCCAGATCTGAGTTAAATTGGAGTTACGGTACCATAAGAGGTTCATGTTAACACATACAGTGGGAATTAACCATGGCAATGAGGCAATGAGACAAATACTATTGATTATCAAAGGATTATAGGGAGGATTATAGAGGAAAGTATTTGGCCCTCTTATAGTTCTGTTGGGAACTCTCTGTGTGTATGTGTGTATTTGCACTTGCCCACCATTATGCAGTAGTTTGCATAGCTGGTAACAGATGGAGGTGCAAACTGCAGTGTGTGTGTGACAAGAAGCAGTGGATGGGCAGCCATGGGGAACTGCAGAGGGGCAGCAAGAATATGCAGCTGCTGACTCCTCCACTTTCCAGTGTCAGTGGCCCTGCCCCCAGGATCCAGATCCTCAAGCAGGCTGGCACCACTACTGACTGCCCTCATCCTCTGCAGCTGGCCACCAGTTAGCACCAGTTAGTAGTATGAGGAGTGACATGGGAAAGAAAAAGATGCCCATAAGCATTGGCCAGCCTCATGATCCATAGTGGCACGAGGTGGAAAAGGACAAAGTGGCAGCCAGCCAGACTCAGGATCCATAGTGTCAGGAGCAGCACGAAGTGCTAAGGAGAAGGTCTCAGCTCCCTTGCACTGATCCTTCCAATTGATGCCTGGTGTTGAAAGGTTCAGTGTGGGGTGGGCTTGCAAAATGCAAGCTTTCTCACTTTCTACTTGGGCAGCAGCAGGGGGAAGGAACACAGTTGCTGTGGGAAGCAGGAGAAGGAAGCAGGGAGTGATTCAGAACCTGGGAGGGGGTTGATGAGTTTAGCGACCAAGGGCACAGCCATGTGTGTGCATGTGCATAGAGTATTATGTTTGTAGCATTTTAATGGCATTTCGTATATTGCTGGTAAAGCTGCCATAGGCATCAACTTCCATATATTGAGGCATGAAAATGAAAAGTATGAAGTAAAATGTTAATGAATAAATGAACATGCTTTGGAAGACATGGCAGGAGGTGATGCAGGTGTTTGTGTGTGTGTTTAACTAAATCATCTTTTTTATTCAATACTAGACTCAGACTAGACCAAGAGAAGCAGGTTTTCAAGTTATATTGGATGCATGTGAAATAGGTAAGGCATGATACTTCCAATATTGTAATTCTACATTACTTCTTACTTTTTATTTTAAAAGTATCTATGATTGTTAATTTATCTGAATATATACTGCTCACTGAAGATACAAGGACTAAAGTTTTCAGTCTCCATGTACGTGCAGATGTTTATATGTTTTTAGTGTTACTATTGATTCTGCAGTCTGTTTGCTGTTTGCTCTCTCTCTATATATAACACTATTTATAATTTCTTCAGTACATATTTCATTTGTGTTCTTTTACTGCCATTTAAACAAGAATTTAGAATGCTTACCATACTCAAAACTGGTACTTATATGCCTGGGTTTTTTTTATTTCTGAATTGATCTTTCTCTTTTGTGGGCATATTGTTGAAAGATTCCCTTTTATTTAGAAGGTAGACCCATATACAAAATGAAAACCGAATAAACAATGTACAAATAAATAAAGTCCTGCCTAAGAGATTTGCACCACTATTTATTTCTCTTTTTATTTATGGTTATCCCATCCATGTAGATGACACACAAGTTGTATTTGTTTTGAGAATAATTACCCATAATAACCTATGTGCTATTCAGTTATTATTCATACTTTAGACTCCATGACCGAATAGACCATGGAATTGGCACAGTGATTTTATAGCACATTCTTTTTTTCCTGTCCTGATGAACCACATAGGATTCACATTCCATATAGGAATAGTTGCACTAGAAAGGAGTTGCACTAATGTATCTGCAGAACAATCTATGATCTGTTGTGCTATTATTTTCAATCCTATTATTAAGTACCAGTCAACTACCTGTTATTAATGCAAATGTAGTATGGGTGGGAAGCTTCGGAGTATGAATAGCGTTGCCTGAGCTCTATTATATTGGGCATGGATGCAATGTCATAACTGTGGGGTAGCCAGCAAAGGGCAGAGGCAGTTATTGCAAGGGAAGACCTGCACTTGGGTCCTGCTTGCCTGCTTCCTATGGGCATCTGCTTGTCCACCATAAGAACAGGATGCTGGACTAGATAGGCCTTTAGCCTCACCCAACAACATTCTTCTTATGATCTTATGAGGAGCTTCAGCCACTGCAGCAATAATTGTCCCTTATTTTAAACAATTATTTGCTGGTTCAGGGTTGTGGTTTTGTGAGCTCAAGGGTTTTTCCCTCAGAGAGAAGCCACCCATTCCACATGGCAAACTGCTTTTGAAATTGGGGTTTTCAAAGCTAATTTATGATATCACATAGGAGTCACTGCTAAGAACATAGAAGAATTACTACCTGAATAAAATTTGTGTAAATGTTGTATCCAATTCTGCCTGCGTACATGGTGCTGTTGTCATTGATAACAAAGTGTCTTTAACAATATTTTATTGCAATGTTTTTCCAGTAGCTTGTAAGTCTTTCGATTGTATACATTTTATTCAAAGTATTGTTGCAATTTCTCTGTAACCACAGTCAGTGCTTAAAAAGTAAATCTCTTTCATAATTGTTCTCCTAAAACAATACATTGGGAATACATGTTATAGGCATCTCAGAAATCACTGGAAATTATCTGTCTTATATTCTCACATTTACAGTGATGGAAGACACTAACAGTGCAATCCTGCATGTTTCAACTCGGATATTGAGTCAACAGAGCTTATTGACAGGAAAGATGATATTGACTTGCAGCCTAAAAGTCTGTACAATGCAACCTGTAAGACATGACCAATCATAAATGGCAGCTATCACATAGCAGTTTCTGCAGCCATGATGCCTAGGGGAGAGAGGGTGTTACAGGAAAGAGTCACAAAAGCTTGTGTGCTGTAGTGGCTGACTTGTTGGGTTTGAATGTGGAAAACCCCATAATAAATCCTGACGGCCTTTGGTAAACCATTGCCTTCCATGTTTATCTCTCTTTAAGGGTTCTTATTAGGTTATAAACACTTTGGATGATGAGTAATATACAAGCATGAGAAGAAAGAGGTGACTACATACTATAATGACTGTCCGACACTATGGTGGTTTCGCACAATGGTTGCTGTGTTAATTGTTTGGGCGACAACAGGGACATTTAGCTAGCTGCTCACCTGGAAAGCTTAGCTGTATGTGTAAAACGGTGCTGAATAAGCTCTGACGTGTTTTGTGTAATCTCATTTATATGCTTTACCTTTCCCTTCTCTGACCAGTTTTGAATTCTAAACAAACTTTGGCATTAATAAAAGGCAGTCATGGGCCTAGCTGTCATGTAGATGGGCTAGTGAACCTATATATGAAGACTGCATCTCTTCAGATTGACGGTAGGGGTCCACACGACTGAATGTTCTTTCCTACACAAAAATTCCCCAACTAGCTGTACCATCATAAGAAAAACAGTAGCAGGACTGTTAGCTTGGCTCCACCACAATCTGCCCCTCTCCCCTCCCCTCACCCTCTCTGCAAGGGGCAGCTAGAACCTTTACTCCAGGCATCCCCAAACTCGGCCCTCCAGATGTTTTGGGACTACAATTCCCATCATCCCTGACCACTGGTCCTGTTAGCTAGGAATGATGGGAGTTGTGGTCCCAAAACATCTGGAGGGCCAAGTTTGGGGGTGCCTGCTTCACTCCTTTGTTTTCTACATACCAGACCCTTTTGTGAATAGAAGAGGATTAATTCACATAACGCATCTGCCCCAAATGTGTCCTTATCCACACAGTTTTAGAGAACTAGGCCTCACTTTAAAACATGAAAACTTTAATATATAAAACAATATATTCTTATAGCAGAAGATCAGCGAAGCTAAGTGTGCACAGGCACCCTTTTTATTACAGCAAAAGGATCCCAGCTGCTTTTACGATCAACTATTTTGCCACAGATTGGGACTATATTACTACATTTTCCTGCCTTTTATAGGCTGTCATCACAAATAAGCACAATTTTGTAAAGATGCAAAACAGGCAAAGATTTTAATGGTCTACTTAGCTGTTTTCTTTGGTAGATAAAACAAGGAAACAGTTGAACAAAATCATGTTTTCTGCACACAAATCACCCATCTGGATTAGGGGCATGGAAATCTACACCATATTTTTAGGGTTTTATCTGCTGTAACTATAGCTGGGTAGGAGTTTTGCCTACAACACTGAACAGCTCTTATTCTAGTCATCAGCTTTTTCTACTCTCCGAAACCATCAGCACTGTCAAAGCAGATAATTGGTCCAGCAGGAAAAGCCTCAATTTCAGCAACATGAAAGCAGCCCAATGTTGTACAGTAGAAGAAGACTGCTGTGTTTGCATGCATGTCTGTTAGGGTTGACATTTGGGCAATTAATAAATTACATGTAAAAGTGTGCAAACAATGCCTTAAACATTTCTCAAGGCATCTGGGAGCTACACTTTACCCTGTCAGGGTAGTATTTCCAGTATGGGAGGCACAGTTCTGAGCTATGCTCCTAGAGGCTGCAGGGCAGTGTTCTAATTCCTTCTCACTGCAGAAGTGTCATGAGGAGAAATTTTGTCATATTCTTCTTTCAGCATTTTCCATTATTGCAAGCAGCTTACAATAATAACAGGTCACTTTCAGTCATACTGTACAATTTATGATGTGACTATTATACAGAAGTATATTAATATTTTTAGCATACAAAAAATGAGCTGCTGTTTAAATGCCAGTTTATTTTTGAAAGAACAAAACTTTATCAGATATTTAAAATAATCAGCAAGGAAGAAATATATATATTCAACTAGGCCATTTGTCTTCATCCAGTGGGTCAGGACTCACTGCTGGGTCACAACAGTAGCACTACCATCACCAAATAAATACACTGTATAAAATTAAGAAATGGGCCTCTAAATGCATGTTTAGGTTAAAGGTCTGAAAAAGCTAGCAACCGGGCAGCTCTCAAAAGTAACCTTGTTGATGAAATATCAATAACTCTCTTTAATTTCAATCCAGACGCCTCTCTGGAATAAGTGTATGGAAACAGCCTTAATGCATTTTGGTAAAGCTTAGATAAAATGGAGAATATTGGAATATTAAGAAAGATTATTTCTGAAAGGTTGCTATGCCAGTCTTGCATATTTATCTTTGCCAACTTGGTGCCCTCCAGATGTTTTGACTATGATTCCCATCATCCCAGCTAGCATGATTGTGTTGCTTGGGAATGATGGGAACTAGTAGTAGCCCAAAACATCTGGAAAGCACAAGGTTGGCAAAGGCTGACCTGAGCTTTGCATACAAAACTTTTTGAATTTGATTTCATGGCCTCTTGACCTCACTGTTTACCCTGGTTTTGTGTGTGTGTGTGTGTGTGTGTGTGTGTGTGTGTTAGAAAATACGTAATGCATCTGAAATTTTGCTTGGTTAGCTGATCTTCATTTTATGCTCAAGTTCAATTTCCTTGTGGGCAGGATACCAAATATAGCACTAGGCAAATTTTAGACATATCAGTAGTCCTTGTTATTGCTATGATTCTTCAAGCACTTGCCCCAAGCCATATAATCTAATCAATATGCAGTTTCAACATATTGATCAGCTCTGCTGGGTGGACAGAAGCCAGAGGCAAGAGTGAAAAAGGATCTGAAAGGCCAATAGCATGTGACGTGTGGGCCTGGCAGCAGTTTGCACATGCTTGCTCTCCTACACACATGGCATGAGGGCTTTATTATTTATTTCATTGCAGGAGGAGCTATAGAAAAATAAATGGAGAACCTGTATGCTTACAACTGCTGTGTGGACAGAGATAAAGTATGGAGGGCTTTTAATGGCATTTATTTGCTAGTGGACTAGTGCTGCTTTCCAATTTAATCTTATTTCCACAGTTCAGGCTATAAAATCTAAAGGTTGTATCCAGTCCATTGTTATGCACATGAGTTGTGTTGATTTCAGTTGGACTTCCTAGGCAACTATGCGCTGGCTTAGTTCAGAACCCAGTACACAGATGATATGTAAGAAATTAAAAGAATATAAATAAGCAATTAATATACCGTAAGTAAGAAACTAAGAAAATACTTTAACATGCACACCAGTAGCATTTCATAGTTATTACTAGAAGTCTTTGAAAAGAGACACTAAACCAATACTTTCTATTTACCAGACATGTGACAGATAATATTGAAATTGAAATAATAGAGTGTTACTGTTTCCAAAGGGTGTTTTTAAAGATAAGGACCAAACTACATTTTGTTAAAAATATAAAATTAGGCACCTGAGCGTAAAACTGTTTTGTGCAGTTAGGTCAAATTTCAGAATCTCAATTATTATTTTTTAAAAACCCACTAAATCAATTCTTTTAGAGCCTACTTAAATAAAAAATGGGGGGGAGAGAGATGTGAATGGGGACAGCCTACAGTAGGCCATGCTTTTCTGCTCAAATCCTATTGGGATGAACTAGGGAGGTACAAGAACATTAATTCATTTCAATGGAGTTAAGAAGATAAGACGAGCCTGCTGTGTCAGACCAGTGGCCCATCTGGTCCAGCATCCTGTTCTCACAGTGGCCAACAAGTTGCCTTTGGGAAACCAGCAAGCACGTTCTGGGCACGAGAGCACTCTTCTGTCCTGTGGTTTCCAGTAGCTGGTATTCAGAAGCATTGCTGCCTCCAACTGTGGAAGTTAGCACATAGCTTCCTGTAGAATTGTGCAGGTGGGTTTCAGAACCAATGGAAGCATGCTTCTTCATTACAAAGGCTTCAACCAATGTCTTAAAAGCAGGCTCCGGCTCATTTAAAAACTCAAGTTCTTCTGATGATGACTCGCCAGTACAGGAGCTTAGGGAACCAACCAGCGATCCTTTCCCTTCATATTTATATGAATGTACATATTCGCCGACACGTTTACGTTCTTCCTCCTGTTCGCACAAAAACACCTTCTGCACGCAAAGAAAGTACATGTTAACCATTTTCTTAAATGCACCTAAACATAAATCAGAGCTTCTAACTGGTTCCTGCATGCAAAGAATAATATAATTCATGTATATGATTCATACTATTTAAGTCCCTTTCTATAAAGCATAACAATGCAGTTTCCATACTGTTTATTAAAGGCAATGATCAGCTTCTTGTGTCAATCTATCCCATACTACACAGAATAGAATCATTGGGTTGAAAGGGATTTTCTGGCCGCCTATTTATTAATATTTATTGTGTTTTTATGTCACCCTTCATCCAACAGAATGTCTGGGCAGTGAACAAAATACCCCCTTCCTGGTCAGTACAGGATCTGTGGGCTTGCTTTCTTTTCTCAGTTTCCTTTTAAAATTTTGATGGCAAGAACTAGACAGAGGACGTCACATTTGGCCTGCCTAGTGCAGACCAGAATGGAACTCTTTCATCTTGTGTTCCGAGCACTGTGCTGCTATAAATGCAACCTAAGATTGCATTAGCTCCCGTTGCTCTGTCCCAACTCCTGCCAACCCAACAGTTCGAAAGCACGCCAGTACAAGTAGATAAATAGGTACTGCTGTGGCAGGAAGGTAAACGGTGTTTCTGTGCGCTCTGGTTTCTGTCACGGTGTTCCATTGCACCAGAAGTGGTTTAGTCATGCTGGCCATATGACCCAGAAAGCTCTCTGTGGACAAACACTGGCTCCCTCGGCCTGAAAGCGAGATGAGCTCTGTAACCCCATAGTTGCCTTTGACTGGACTTAACCGTCCAGGAGTCCTTTACCTTCACATTTTTTACCTTTTATTAGCAGCCACATCACACTGTGGGATACCTTGAGCATCAGCATTAGGCTCTGCATTCAAATAATGGAAGCATTTGAATAGGTAGGACTTTCTCAGTAGTTGCACCAAAGCTCTGAAACACCATCCCACAGGAAGGTGGTCTGATTTCCCCCAATCTTTGGGCTATGTTGCCTTGCTTGATAAGTGACTGATACTATTTTATGCTGATTGTATGAGGCGTTAATTGATGGTATTGATTTGTTTTCTGCTGTCATCTTTATGGATTATGTTTTATCTCACTGCTTTACGCTATTTAGTATTATAACTGAATTTTTAGCTTTTATTGTATTGTTTTAACAGTATACTATGCTCTGAGTGACCTTTGACTCTTTTTTGAAAATATATTAATAATTGTGGGCCACACAAACACCTCACAAGCGTGAACAACATGGATCTTTCCGGTAAAACAGCCCAAGTGCATCAAATAACTAGAGAGCTACAGCCAATATTAAAATCCAGAATATGAACTAACTGTAGCTACTTAACTGAAATATATCACACTATGGTGGATAGTCTTAACATTGATCCAAACATAAACCATGGGAAATCTGTATCAGAATGCTTACTTTAGCTAAATGAGGATTGGTAAATTCCTGCCATTGTGAGCACAAATCCCTGGAGGAACTCCGTATGGGTTGTTTGATATTGTGTAAAGATGCTGTCAAGTGATTTCCTCCACCTTTGAATAATTCTGGTTTGCGATACCCTCTGATATCATGCAAAGATGCTGCCAATATAGTTCCTCCGCCTTTTACTAATTCTGGTTTGCGATGCCCTCTAATATCATGTAAAGATGCTGCCACGATATTTCCTCCGCCTTTGACTAGTTCTGGTTTGTGATGCCCTGTAATATCATGTAAAGATGATGCCAAGAGTTTTCCTCCTCCTTTGACTAATTCTGGTTTGCTTTGCCCTCTGATGTCATGTAAAGATGCTGCCAGTTTATTTCCTCCACCTTTGACCAATTCTGGTGGGTGATGGCCTGCTCCTTTTATCACTTCCAAACTTTCCTGCTTTCCAGTTTTCTCTGCAACAGTGCACGTGCTTACAGCTGTATTCAGTGTGCTCACTGGAAGTATATTTAGAACCTGAAAAGAAAGATAACAGCAGAATTTTGTAAAAGAAGCAGCAGTTTCTTTTTACCATCTATAGTTTGGGAGATAAGATTCCTGAACTCTCAGAAGAACAGGACTTGAACCCAAACCAACTATTTTCCCCATTGTGTATACATATCCCATACCAACTCAAAGCAGTAACTTGTGGGCCTTACCATCTCCACAACTCAGCAACTCTCTTGCCTGCATGCCATTCCAGGATCCAGAAATACATTTTGCAGCACCAGGCCACATAACAACCTGTAGGTCCTCTTATAACCATGATAAAGTGCTGCAGCTAACTTACTGCCCACCATCTTATTTGGCAAGTAGAGTTGGCTTAACTTGAAATCCAAACCCAAGAAAATGAATCCCAGTCTTTTCTGAACCCAGAAACGTGGCCATTTTCTCTTAATTTCCATGTGTATATTCCGAATAAAACTTAATTGAATACCACCTTATGTTTTGGAATTTTTTGGGTGCTCATCAGTCTTCTTACTACCTACCTTTCTCTGTCTCTCACTCACACGCACTCTCACACCCACAGTGCAGGAGTTAGCTCAAAAGTACACACACTAAAAAGATAAAACATTGCAAGCATGTCTTTCCCCCTTTATAGTAACACAGCAACTCTAATATTTAGTGCGCACCCACCCACCCACACCCCACTTTTTAGAAAGCAAATGCAGTACGGAACTTCATAACTTTTAGCCAAAAAATGCTACTTACTGTCATTTCTTCACCTGGTGCCTCTGTGTTTGACATCATTAAATTCTCAAAAGCTGCATTATTAGACGCTTCTCCAGGTGCTTCTCCAGGCGCTGCTTCAGTTTTGGAATTTCTTTTATGGAGCCAGTAACCACAGGGTACCATCATCCCCGCTGTAGAAAGAAATACACATAATCTGAGCTTTCGTTTTTAATTATGTGATTCAAAGTCATGCATGAAGGGAACTGAATTTAATAAGTAAATTGTTACATATTTTCTATAAAGCAAATAGCCTCGGAGGCCAGCATGTACCTCAGGAAGTGGGGGGTTTGGGAAGTAAATACAATACTCAAAGTAAAAGGTGGCTCCCCATTTGTGAAATCTCCAGGGATGTTCAGCTAGAACCTTCATCATACACCGTTGGGCACCAGGTGAAAATGTTCCTCTTCAACTAAGCCTTTGGCTGATTAACATCCTATAGCCTTTTAAATGTTTTGGGGGGAGCAGGAGGAGGTTATTGGTTTGGTTTGGCTTGTTCTTGTTCTTATTATGTTTATTTGTGTCTTTAGCTTGTATTTTTATGCTCTGAACTACCCTGAGATCTACGGATGAAGGGTGGTGTACAAATCTCATGAATACCTCTAATAATAAAATGCTACGCATGATTTTTCAATTCAGGGCATTCCCCCCCCCCTTTTCTTCCTTTGGAAGATTTGATAGCTCTGGAAAAGAGGCCTAGTTCTTCCAAACAGCAAACAGTCAGCATGTATGTACAGAATGCAGTTGAGATATGCACTTTTTGCAAAGCCTGTTGGAGATAATGCATATTGGCCAGAGAACATACCTAATGTAGCTGATACATGCACAATGCCCAAAGCTTGTTGTGGATTGTACAAATTGACCGGCAAATGTGCAGAAGTCCATCTTTATGGACATGTGCACATTTTCCATGACACCTGGTGAATGTGCACAGTAGCCAATTGCTATGTGCATTTTCCATTTAACATACCTATATACACAAACATGGGACTAAGCCACCATAAGTGAACATTTAGAACTCCAAGGAAGAGTCAAGGGAGAAGCAGTTTTGCAACAGACTGGAGTTAATGGCTCATTTTGTATATCATCTATAAGAGAGAGAGATACTTACACAGTGATAATACTGATCCAAGGACTGTTGCAGCAATGCCCCAGGGACCAAAAGCAGATTCTGCTTGATATGGAACGCGATCTACAGGGATTGCCCCATTCTCCAGAGCGGCGACTGTGCTGCGTTCAGAACAATTACTTGGAACGTCACAGTCACAGTAGTGAACTGTTATTTCACTTATTCCACTGTTACCTTCATTATCATATATCCTAACAGGTATGATATAATAGCCATAGTCAATATCTTCTACGGGTGAAAGCAATGCTGATTCATCTGTAAAACAAATTGTGCAATGATGAACATTTTTTACATTATTTGTTCTGTTACCTACAGTTATTATTACAGAAGTGGGACAGGGAAAACCATGTACATACCATCATTCGGTGTTAACCTCCATGTTAAGCCCATTCGATTCTCTATTTCAAAATGGAAAGGTCCAGTGTAAGGAGGTAGATCGGCATCAAAGGCCGTAATACAAATTGGTGTTTTGTCCTTACACATGGTGTAATTCTTTGTCGTAATCACTGGGAAATTGTCATTCTCATCCATGATGTTTATCACAATTTTCCCTTGACCTGTTTTACCACCTGGAAAATGGAAGTTTTTCATGATTTAATGCTGTAAATAGTCACACACTGACATAGTAGCAGGCTTCAACTAATCTGTGGAAATATGTAGTCGTGGAAAAAAGTTCTGCCCCAAATATAGAAAATTATAAGAATTTCTCTCTCTCTCTTTCTTTCTCTCTCTTTCTTTCATGGATTAAAGCTAGCTTTTAGACTTATTTCTGTGGCAACAGGGCAACAAACTAGGAATTTAGTTCAGCAACAGAAGATGGAGTTTGTGGTTTAAAAGTAAGATACAAAATACTTTGTATCTTAAATTGTGGTTAAAAAGTACGATACAAAATACTACTGCAAATATGTAGATAGTGTAATCAGCAGTTTACAAGCATTTGTTACTCACTTTGGTCAGTTGCAGAGACTGTTACAATGCATTGACTGTATTCCTCATTTAATATATCTCTGTCTAAAATTGTAGTGGTTATCAGCTGTCCTGTTTCATCAATGGTGATCCAGTTGCATGGGTCATTTATTATTCCGTAACTATTGAGAACATTTTAGAAGGGTTGTATACCATTAGTACAATGTGATAATATAAACCAGTTATAATTGTTCCCTGTTTTTAACCACAATCTATAAACCAGATTACTGTGTTATAATTAAAAGTGTACCTTATGCCTGTGCTATCTCCAGTTTCTGGGTCATATGCTTGATAGATTCCAACCACTGTTCCTTTTGGGAAAGATTCCCTTAAAGTTATAATATATTCAGTGGCAAATGTTGGCCCCTCATCCACATCCATAACTTCAATGACAATTGTGGTGGGGTTTCTTGATGGGGCTCTTGAATTTGGTGCTAGGATGTAAGGTGCTTCATTATTTACAACAATTTCTAATCTTCTCTCCTTGGAAGTTTCATGGTCCAGTCCCTGGAAACAAACACATTTCTGTTAAAACTAACACAATATTTATTACCGGGTTGCTGTTATAAACTTTGAACAAATATGGTAAAAATAATGAGTGGAATCCAATGGGTGTCTCTCTTCTGACAGAAGACATGCATAAGCAGAACAGGGAGGGGAAATATTTTTGGGGTGGTTTCTCTGGCCAGGGACCCTGTAGAGTAGATTAAGGGGATGTGGGCTGCATAGGGAGTCTTCAAAAATTGCCTCCCTGTTGGTATAGTGGATTCCTTCCATTAGTGGAATGGCACCTTTTGGATTCCACACAACGGTTATCAATTGGTATTTTGCAATTTCATTAAGTTTCTTGCCGCCCTTCCTTTTCCTCATGCTTGCTTATTTCCCCCAAATTGCATAAACCATGGATAAATTTCCTTTAGGGAAACATTTCAAGCTTGGGAACCCTTGGAAAATAGTTACAAATATAACATTTCAAGAACAGCCTTTCAGGGCTTAAAATTATGTTGCATACCCTCAAATAATTTCCAAAAAACTCTAGATGATTCCCATTAGTAATATACCTTTGTACCATAGGTAATTTTTCCCCATCCGCATTTACCTTTAAAGCAAGTAAACACCCGACATTCCTCTCTTGATCAATATTCATAGAAAAAACATTGTCTTCATTTCCTTTTATAATTGTGAATTCAGCCAACCATGAAGGAGTCCCAGGTTCATCATTATCTCTTACAGGAATGCACAATATTTCTATGTTTTCTTCGTTTTCATATATTTTCACTTCATACTGAAATGAAGTTTTCAAATAAGCAATTAATAAACACTTCTAGAACAGTGAAATGATTTTCCAAAGGCAACAATAAAATACTTTAACTCCAGTGGTGAAGCTGCAGAGTTTCAAGCCTTGTGCAGATCTGACACTACCAGACTTGAACTGAGCCACAATTGGGAATGGCTAGCTCACTACAGGATGTGATTGTCCCTTGGTGTTTACATATACAGTGGTACCTCGGGTTAAGGACTTAATTCGTTCTGGAGGTCTGTTCTTAACCTGAAAATGTTCTTAACCTGAAGCACCACTTTAGCTAATGGGGCCTCCTGCTGCCGCCGTTCCACTGCTGCACGATTTCTGTTCTCATCCTGAAGCAAAGTTCTTAACCTGAAGCACTATTTCTGGGTTAGCGGAGTCTTTAACCTGAAGCCTCTGTAACCCGAGGTACCATTGTATTATTCATTTTGCTTTTCCTGTTCATTATCTTTGGAGATTAGACCACATCCACTCTTGAGTTGATACTTTACCCCTGGGATGGGAATTTGTTTGCATCTATGCCTTGTTTGCATTTGTATCTTAGTTACCATAGTAATGGGACACACTTATCTCTTGTTTTGGTGACCTCCTGGCCACACATGGTAATAGCATTCCACTCCCACCTCTTCTTTTTTACCCACATGTCTATATAGCTGCAAACTGAGGTTAACCCTTCATGCATCTAACAGAGTAGAATCGGATAGACACATACTTTTGCTGCTTTGGGACTTGGGCTGCAATCCTATATTCATGTACCAGTGAGTAAGCCCAACTGAATTTAATAGGCCATGCTTCTGGGCAGATATCTGTAGGATTGCACTATAACAAAGCTGTACTTTTGAAGGATTCAGAGAAATAGAATAGTCTGGGCAATGATTCTGTAAATACGTGTTCCATCCTGATAGCCAGGGAAGGAATTCTCTATAGTTAAAATGCAAATAATTGTATTTTTCCTCAATTTAACATTTATTATGATTACATTTACACCATAAGAAATACTGGCTGCTCAGGAGGTCCCCACGTTTTTTAAAGCTCTGTTGAATTTTAACAATAACAAACTTACCACATTTTGTTCTAATTGTGGAGCATTGTCATTTACATCTCCAACTGTAATTATAACTTGTGCTGTAGTGCACAGACCGAATTCCTGGCCTCCCATATCTCTTGCTTCAATTTGTAGCTTATACTCTGGTGTTGTCTGCATTAAAAGGAATATATAAACATAATTTCCCTGTTCTGATTGAAATCACCAAGATTTTATGAAAAGGAAAACCAGAAACCATGGGAATGCCCAGTTCTTCAGATAGTTACACGTTTGTATAATATTAGCCAAGATGATGGATGCTGCATTGAAAAAAAAACAGCTTGGCATTGTTTGAGCCTACAAAATAGCATTTGAGAAATATATGCTTTAAATGATCTGTTTGCAACATCAAACACATGTCTGTATTTTTTTAAAGAGGGAGCAAGAATGACTTCACATTCTGATCCTAAACAACAATTGCATGGCGATGTACCAATTTATTTCTCTTATAATCTATCTTTCCTCTAAAAAGCTCCAAGTTGCCCTTCTTGACAGAGTTTTGGCATGTGAATAAAGGCTAGGTGCACAGGAAATTTACCTCTCTGTCCAGATGTGATGTTACCACCGTAATAGAACCTGAATCTGGATTTATAGCAAATACCCTTAAATTCTGATAACTTTGAAGATCCTGGGACACAATTCTGTATTTCACTTCAGTATGTAAGGTGTATGGCTCATCATTGTCTGTTGCAGTCACTTGTCCAACTAGCGTCCCTGCATGTACAAGACATCATCTTTAAATTTCCAGCTTTCCTTCAATAGATAGTTTTAAAATAATTATTTAGAGGGGGTGATTTTTCACTTAATCTAAACATGTAAATCCAGGCATATATGTCCGAATGCTTTTTTAAAAAATCACTTTTGTATACCTAAGTATGCCTATTTTAAAACATCTGTAGAGAAATATAACCGTTCTTAACATTTGATCAATGAAACAGATCTATCTGTCTATGCATCTTTCTATATTCTTATTTGAAACAGATTGGTTTTCCCCGCTGTTGGGGACTTCCTACTGCATAAATAGTGAAGTTCATTATTTTAGGACTGCATTGTTGAACAGTGGTTCACCACCCTTTCTTTGATGAGAAACCAAAGTTCTCCTGCTGGTTATAGCAACAACTCATTTGGGGGATAGGTACACTCTGGAGATGAATTTACCAGTATCATGCTTACTCATCATCATTCTCATCAGTTAGAGAGCAATTGTGGGAAGCAGGGAACCTACTGTATTTGTAGGGCTTGTAGACACCTGGAAAATCAGTATTTTAAAATGAATGGGGAGGCTCCACAAGTATAGAAGGCTCCCCATTTCACACAGTTGCTCTCTAACTCATGGAGAGCAACAGTGGGTGCCAACTTGAATGAAATATGGGGGGCATGTAAGCCCTGCCCTTCATAATCGTTTCACATGATATGTTGCATGGAAGCCATTTGGATGGCAATACCCATAAACTTTAGGGGGCACTGACGCCCTCAAATATTTTACTGGAGGAGCAAAGACACACACCCCAGCCCCTAGGAGTTGGCTCCTATGGAAGGTAACAAGAATGATGAGGTAGGCCTCTCATCCCCATGTGACTGAGGATGGGGGCTGTCACATGATTATTCTAACCAGAACCAGAATCCTTGATGATATGTAGATTATTATTTTTCTGAACTCAGATATAAGCTCAGAATTATAGCAAATAAAAATGATATGGAGCTTACATACAATTCACAGCACCTCAGTTTTTAATTAGTACTTTAAAATATTGCTGTCTAAACTAAGCATGATTTATTTAAAAAAGAAAAGATTTTTAAAATTACCAATTCCACAGTTTTCAAAGACAAGAAAAGTATAAACGTCCTGCTCAAACACTGGGGCATTATCATTATCATCTTCTATTCTAATTATATGCACAAGCGGTATCTCTGGTGTATATCCATCTGCTGTCATTGCATAGCAAATCAACTGTATAAAAGAGAGCAAACAAACAAACAAACTTTTATTTGCTAGTTGATCTGAAGCAGAAAAAATATATATTTTTAACAAATCAGGATACAATTACTTCAGTCCAAGTTTCTAAACAGGAATCTGCCAAGGTGAACAGGCTGTTTATATGCTGTGTGTGGCCGTTGTGGTGAGCAGTCCACCTGTACATCCAGAAAAGCACGGGACATTGTGTCCCCATGATCTCCCAGAGTATATGCATTTAAAAACAGACATAAGGATAGGCTACAGTTGAGTTGGACTAAGAAGAAGAGAGAAAGGAGGCAGGGACATGAGGTAAAGTGGCATAAGAGGAAATGGACAGAGCCATGGGAAGGAGGTACAAACAGTGGTGTAGCGTGGGGTGTGCAGGGGGGGCCGGCCACACCGGGCGCAACATCTGGGGGGTAGGGTTAGGGGGTGCAAATCCACGGGTTAGGGGGCGCAAATCCACGGGTTAGGGGGCACAAATTACTTGCCTTGCCCCGGGTGCTGACAACCCACACTACGCCACTGGGTACAAAGGAGTTGTGCGTCATACAAAGTGAAGTACAGAGGAAGCAATGGTCAAATAAAGTAGTCCATTGAATGGCCTGGGAAAGAAGGACTTGTGCAAGGCAATTGTGTGTTGGAACAGGGGCCTGAGGCAAGGAAACAAATAAGGGACTAGGCACAGCCATTTGGGCCATGGAAAGGAGAGATGAAGGAAGAAGGAGATATGGGAAAGATAGGAAAGACCACATGGGAACAGTGAAGGGAAGGTGGGGCAAGTACCTTTTTGCTGGTTCAACTATAATCCATCTTTGTGGACAAGCTTTCATATATATCCCCATCAATTGGCGCTGCACCTTGAGTGTTAGTATTTATATATTTATTATTGTAGTCTCCTCTTTACTGAATGGTTATAGGAAGTACAATTTTCATTGAAATCATAAAATAAAACCACAATACAGCCAATGACAAAATATCAACACAGCAGCCCAGAACACCAGTTTAGGAGGAAAGACATCTAGTCAGTCAAATGCCTGGTTCAAGCATCATGTTCTTTGTGTCTGCTTGCCTGTTCACCTTTTCCTGAACTGTTTCACTAGTATGAGTGGGCAAGTGTTATCAGAAAGCTGTGAAGTAAAGGGAGATAATAGGCTGGGGTGAGCACAGGCTGCTTGCTATCTTTCATCTGTAAGAAAACCCACAAATGCCTTCTCAGGTTTCCTTAAGTGCCTTGGTACTGCTAGCAGCCAGTAAATCAGTCTTCTCCCCCCACCTATTTACAGGTACAGGAACATCTGGCTCTGATTGGCAAGTTGATGCTGTGCATGGCCTGTTGATGATTCTACATGTTGCTCACCAACCAAATCCCTCTCACCTTCTATTGAAGAACTGAGGACTAATGTAAACGTTGTGAGGCTACCAAAAACAGCTTCTCTGTAGTGGATACAGTGTTTGAAAACTCATTTCCCCGCGTGTTTCCCTCAGTCATGCAGTTACCTGTCAAAAAAGTAACATACAGACAGCTGCAACGGATAATTGTTGCATCTGTTCATTCATTTTTAATTCTTTACCTTGAGGAGACTACACTGCAGAGGGCCTTCTTAGCAGTGGGGGCCCTCCCTGTGGAATGTCCTCCCATCAGATGTCAGGGAGATAAAGAATTACACAACTTTTAGAAAACATCTGAAGGCAGCCCTGTTCAGAGAAACTTTTAGTAAAAGAAATACCATGGATCTGTGCAATTGTTACTTATCAGTAAATACGTAAACAGAAGTCTGAAACCCATACCTGAAATTCTGGGTACTCTTCCCGATCGATTGGACAGGTAACAAATAGATTTCCAGTGTCCTCCTCTATGTAGAAATAATTATATGGTGGCTTGTCAACACCATGACCACTTATGGAGTATCTGATATCGTATGTTAGGGATGTGTCGGAAAGCAGCTGTGTAAATGCAAACCAATTTGAAACAGAAATAATAATTAACAAAATCTTATTTTCTTATCTATTTATTCAGAATCCGTTAGCAATCCCAAGATGCAAAAACAAAATATTTACACATCAATTCAAATATTATGGACACAGGAAATAAATGTTTCATGTGATAGTAGTTCCAGGCAAAGTCTAAAATGCTTGTGACTTGCTTACCATGTTCCTGGTGAGAGTAGGGAGAATTCATATGATTAGGCTGTTCCACATAGCTAGTTTCTTACAAATGTAAAAGCCTTGTATTGAACTCCTATCAGACCCAAGCTGTTGTTTCCTCCGTACTTCCAGGCAAAAGCTGGAGCATTTAAATGGATTTCCATCTCTGGTGTTAAATAGCTGACTTTAGATATTTACATTGCAATTACAAGCTTCTTCAAAAGATGTGAGCAAAGACAAACTGGTTTCCCTAATCCCAGATTTCTGCAGCAATGTATATATCAGCAACAGTGATGCAACAAACAATTCCAGCAGACAGATGAGTTTACCAGATGGGGCAATCATTTATAGACAAAAACGATGGGTTTAACAGTAAAGTTCTTGGCTGCCTAGCAAGAATTGGGGTGCAGAGAGTATGCTGTCTATCTGAAGGCTGCTTTTTTCATTCATAGTTTCTATTGATTGAAGTTCTCTTACTGATCACTTATAACATATGCCAAGCTGCTCAAAGACCCTTGACTGATAATTTGAAAAGTAAAAATGAATAAGTGAATTTAAAACATACCTGTTGAATTTGCATTGGATAAGGTCCAAGTGAGTTTTCCATCAAAATAGTTGGGACGGGAGCCCATCTCCGTTTAGTTCGTCTAAGAAAAGTATCTCGTAAATGTCTTGCCTTTGCTATTGGGACCTAGAAGAACGGGAGAGATAACTAAGCAAACAACAATAGCAATCATGAGCAGTATTCAGCCAAGTCATACTCAAGGCACCTAAATCCATTTATTTCAATGGGTCTCCTCTGATTAAGTTGGATGCCACCCTATGTGTTGCATCACTTTATTTTTCAGTCCCTCTGTGTCTATCGCTCTGCTAGTGTTACAAATGTTTTAACAGTCAATAAGATTTCCTGGCTTCTAGGATAACTGTAGCATATGGGAATAGTAGCATTCTTATGTAACGTGAAACAAATCTAATATTTTTGTCCTTGCGCTATGTCCATTAAATTCTGTTTTTTCTTCCAAGTTGAATTTGTATTATGTCATTGATCAAGGTTATAACTTTCTATTTTTATCTGTGCTTTATCAGTTCTGTTTTTAGTGGAATATTTAGCAGTAATTTGGGAGAAGATTCCAACAATACACATTCAGATTCTGATCACATAGCCATGTAAATTGTCCTTCAAAGTAAAACAGCAGCACTAAAAGATGAGGAAGAAATGAAAAGAGCAGGATAAGATATATTGATGCAAATCAGATATGTTTACCTTTTTTGAATGTGTGAGCAAACTAATATGTATCTTCTTTTGTTCCTGTTCATGATTGCTTTTAAGGAATATGGTGATGATGATTTCATGGGAAGTCAGGGAAACATCCCTTGTTGTATACAATGAGCCATCTTCTTGAATTGTGAAATTGGGATTGTTTGAGTAAATAATTTCAGAATGATTAAGACACTGTTTCATGTTTACTGTAGGAAAATATAAATTTAAAGGACTAGTTGAAATGAGGAGGAAAAGTAGTTCACAAGGACGTAATTCCAAACAAAGGTGTCTAAAACTGTATTTAGTGCCAAATCAAATTTATGATATACAGGCAGAGGAGTCCCCGCTGCCCTGGCCAAAAATTGCTTAGCTGTTGATGGCACAGGTGGTCTGGGCACTCCCCATAGCCTATTGTCCTCCAGATCTGTTCAATTCGCATAATACGTAGGATAATTTAGGTAACCTTAGAATTTGAACTCCAGAATCTGGAAACAACTCGGGTTAAATTTTAATTTGCCTATATATTATTGGTTTTCAAATAGTACGCATTTGACAACAACAGCATTAACATATTCTTGGATTCTTACCTTGGCCAACAAATGCCCCTGCCTTTAGTTTATGAGGGACATTAAAAGTTACTTTCTTGCAAGCTTCAGAAGATAAACTCAATACCTTAAAGAGAGAGAGAGACCAAAACCTTAAATCATCCTTTTTTTCATGAAGCAACAAAATTATTTCAATACAAACTTTGTATTGATTGGCTTGTTATTTAAATTCTAAAAGTATTCAGCGGTTAGTTTGCTTTGATAACAACAAACGTCTACATCAGTGGAACTGTAGAGTTCTCATATCCCAATCCTGTATTCCTCATTCCAGCAAATATCTTTGCTGACCCCAAATTCAAAAGACCTGTGAATTGTAAAGGGTTCAGCTGAGAAGCAAAATGTCCATTAATGGATCTCATATATCTTCAGAATAGATGTTGCTTTAGGTTCCTTTACACCAAATAAGAGACTCTACTCAAAGGCTCTACTAAAAGTTAACACACAAAGAGAGAGAATTAAACATATTAGTAATGAAGTATATTGTCCTTGGAATTTTGCAAACTGCTTAGAGATTTTATTGCGGTCAAGTGATATACTGTATAAATGTCGTGAAATAAATAAATAAACTGGGCTTGGAATATGGAACAGTTTCCCTCAAAACTGGAAAAAAAAACCTCAAGCTTGATGAACAGACTCCATCACTCATATCCCTAATTATATTTTCAGGAATGCAACAGTTTCCCCCAGCCCAGTGAGCCCCTTAATTCCCTTCCTTCTTCCCATGAATTTACCATCTGTTTGCAAGCCATCTTCCATTTGCCCACTAACTAGGTTTGGTGTTCCTACAATGGTGAAAGAAGAGGGGCCTTGAAGCAAGAGTGACAGGAGTGTATCTCCCTCTTCACTCTTTCTGTTATGCTTGACTTGCTGCTATGGCCGTTAGTCAGGAACCAGGGAAGAATGGAGAGGGACCCACTTCCTGTTTCAATTCCACCATTTCTGAAGCTGTAAGGAAATTAAGTGGGTAAGGGAGTCGGCAGGAAGCTGGATGTATATTATTCTCCAGACCATATTTTGTAATACTTCGAGAAGAACTTTGGAAGCCAGACTTCTTGTATCATATTTCAGATTAGTATTACAAGCCACCAATATTTGTATTGCACTTGCAAGAGACATCATTAAAGCAAGCAAATGCAGGAAGGGAATATTAGTTCTGGTATAAAGTAAATGATGTATCATTCAGCATCTAATCACATTCAAGATGTGTGAATGGACTGGGGGGAAATATATTGTAAACCATGTGTTACAATGTTTGTTTGTTTATTTATTTATTTATTTCATAATATTTATATACTGCTTGCTTGTAGAAAACACCTCAGTGGTTTACAAAAAGGATAAAACAATGAAATTGTAACTAAAAATTATACAACTGTAATTTAAAACATAAAAAGGTTAAAACCACAATAAAAGACGAAAAATATTTAAACTCTTACAAATGTTATAAACATCTGCACTAGCTGCAGCTTCAGGATCAAGTGTGAGGGAAGCCCCCACATAGAGCACATTGCAATAGTCCAGTCTTGAAGTTACCAGCGCATGAACTACTGTGGCAAGGCTTTCCTGGTCCAGGAATGGCCGTCGCTGTTGAACCAGCTGCCCTTGGTAAAAGGCACTTCTAGCCACTGCGGCTGTCTGAGCCTCTAGTGACAGAGGTGGATCTAGAAGCATCCCCAAACTGTGGACCTGCTGCTTCAAGGCCAGCCCAAGTCATTTTGGCACCTGAGGCAAATCATAAAATGGTGCCCCCCTCCCATCACCAGGGAAGAAGAGGGAGTGAAGGTCTACATCAGGAACAAGGGTGAGATAAATAATAACATTGGGAGCAGGGTGGAAGGAGACCAGCAGTGCCTCCTAGAGGGACCGCTGTGGAGGCAGGGGGGGGACTGCTGAGGAGGAGGAAGATCCAGCTTCCATTGAGTATGCTGCAACTGCCAGTGGCACTATAGCAGCAGCAATAGGTGATTCATTCCTAGGAGACCAGATCTGTAGATCCTGCCACCCCCTTACCTCTTGTTAAGGGGGAGTGCAACCCCATCCAAGGTAGGCCATTGGCCAATTTCTCAGACCTGGGAACTACTCACCCACAGTGCCTCCGCGTTGCCAAGATTCAAGTTCAGCTTGTTCTCCCTCATCCATCTCACCACTGTATCTATGCAGTAGCCCAGGAACTGCATGGTCTCTCCTGATTCAGATGTTATTAAGAAGTAGAACTGAGTGTCATCAGCATGCTGATGGCACCTCACTCTAAAACTCCTAATGACTGCTCACAGTGACTTCATGTAGATGTTAAATAGCAATGGAGATAAGATAGCCAGTGCTATCTCCCAATGCTACTCTCTGAACTCAGTCCCAAAGGTAGGATCAGAACCACTGTACAGTGGTACCTTGGTTCTCAAATGCCTTGGTACTCAAACAACTTGGAACCCAAACACTGCAAACCCGGAAGTAAGTGTTCCCGTTTGCGAACATTTTTTGGAAGCCAAACGTGCCCTGTTTTGAGTGTTACACTTATGATCTGAATGCCACACTTCCATTTTGAGTGTTACGCTGAGGTCTGTCTGTTTTTGCTATTTATTTTGCATTTTTGTTTTTGCGGCTTTTTTGTTTTGTTTTTGTGACTGTGTGGAACCCAGTTCAGCTACTGATTGATTGATTGTGTGACTGCAGTACATTGTTTATTGCTTTCATTTTATGGATTAATGGTCTCATGAGATAGTAAAATTCATGTTAAATTGATGTTTTAGGGGTTGTTTTTAAAAGTCTAGAACGGATTAATCAATTTTGCATTACTTTCTATGGGAAGCGCACCTTAGTTTTGGAATACTTTGGTTTTGGAACGGACTTCTGGAATGGATTAAATTTCAGAACCAAGGTACCACTGTAATATGGTGCCTCCAATTCCCATTCCCTGGAGTTGTTCCAGGAGGATACCTTGGTTGATGGCATCAAATGCTGTTGAGAGATCAAGAAGCAGGAGCAAGTCACACTCTCTGCAGAGGTCATCCATCAAGACGACCAAGAGCAACTCGGTTCTGTGGCCCAGATAATCTGTGTCCTCCAAAAATGTGCAGCTACTCCACCACAACCTCAATCACCTTCTCCCAAAAGGGTGTATTTGCAACTGGTCAATAGTTGTTCCAATCCAAAGGCCCAAACAAGGTGTAAGAGTCAGACACAAACCTGCAGATCTCAGCCAAAACTAAAAACAAGCAACCCCCGCCCCACATTCATTCAGAAGTTGTACAGTCATATATGACCTATACCATATGCCTTCCTAATGGTTTGAACTGACTGAAGTGAAAGGATGCAAGTCTTTTCCTGGAAGTTCCTAAATGTGATGATGTGCATTACATATTGCACTCCTGTTGTGACCCTGACATGGCCAGGTTTTCCTTAAATTCCTTATCTCCAACTTTTTGTTTTATTTTACTTAGTACAAGTTCTAATACCGAACCAAATTTCTCCTGATTTGTGGTCTGGCCCCAGTCTCATTTCCTTTGCCTCAGGGGTAGGAAATCTATGGCCTTTATTGGCTACAACTCCCATCATTTCTGACAATTGGCTATGTTTACTGGGGCTGATGGGAACTGGAGGCACCCTCTCTGCTTTTTCTTCTCTTTTTTATTTTATGTAAATAGAGTAACATAACAGACTCCTTGTTCAGAATGACCATAAATATCTCTATCTGCAATCATATTCTTATTAAATATTACAAACCACTTCCAATACATAGCCAGGATAGGATCTCAGCAATAATTTACTGACCATAAATTCCCACAAGAAATAAATACAAGATAATTTAACAAAACCAGAAATTGTCCCCACACACACACACACATTTAACTAGGACTTTGCCCAAAGAATCAAATAAAAACTCATTTATTTTAGCATAATCCTTATTATAATATTTCAGTACAAATGCAGAAACAATCCTGCTGATATTATCTGTCACTGAGTATTTCCCCTTCTAAAAAATTCTAAAGAGAGCCAATACCTGATGCAAAGAAATTAATATAGAACACTTAGAGCACAATTCTATTCATATCTACTCAGAAGTAAATTCATTTAAGTTCATTAGGGCTTACTCCCAGATAAATGGGTACAGGATTTCAGGCTTAGACATTTTCAGTGATGGTAACTTTCCAGACCTCTCAAAAGTTTGTTGATATCAGAATATTAAAGTTCCTTAAATCAAAATTAATATCCCTGATGCTGGAACACAGTGATTCCAGTAAACTGTATCAAACAGTTCCATGCGTCAATTACTTTAAATGTAATCAGCTTATTAGCATACCGTTTTAAAAACAATAAATAGGACCCCACAATGATCTTTACTTTCAGTGTTATTTTGACAATTAGAAAGGCATACTGGAATTGTTGCAAGAAGTTTAAATAATAATAGCAACTCTTTCGTATTCAGCATTGCCAAGAGTCAGTGTAAAGGATGTCTCCTGTACTAAGACATGCAACATATTTAAAACTACATCAGCTACATAAAATAAAGCAGATGTTCTTTATTTTAGCACATACTATTCTCACCATACTCCAGAGAACAGCTCTATAATGTCCGTAGTCTTTGGCAGAGAATAGTTAAATACAAATATCTACATAGGTTTTATTTGGTCCCTTTATTTCATGATGAATTCTGGCTACTTACTATTGATATACAACCAATTCAACATTCTGTTCTACTCACCAGTAGACTGAAGAGAAGCTGTAGCCAGATAGCTCTACATAAGATGCTGCCTTTAGACCATCTTGCAGCTAGTAGCACCATTTCCAGTATAGAAATTCAATGGGCTGCAGGGCTTTTCCAGCTAGTGACTTGGTGGGTCTGGTGATAGTCCCCAGAGGAGTCAGGGTGAAAGGAAACACTGCAAGGCAGCAGCAGCGAGTATATGGTGCAAAAAGTGAATGCAACTTTCTTCCTTTTCTTCCCTTTCACTTAAAGCTTTTGCTGTCTAAGAAGGGCCGGGTTGTTAATTCAGCTCTCTTGCTAAATGTCATGGGGCTTGTCCTGAAAGAGACTTGTGGAACGTGCTCTATTTCATTTCAGACTTTCCTTGCCCTGGTGAAATGCTGGGGGAAAGGGAGAAGTTGGATGGATTGGGCTCCTGGGCTTGCCCTTCCCTTCCCAATTGCTTAGGACTAAATTGTTTTTGGTTTCACAGAGATAATTCTTGGTTTCATAGAATCTTAAGCTGGAGGCTGAAGCAATGAGTTTTCAGCCAAGACCAGTGCAAAAATTCTGGGCTCCCCATTCAAGGACCATGCTCCCCAGTCAGCCATGCCTCTTTGTCTCATCTACCGTATCTTTCTTGATTGCCGGAATCCCAATTAAATTAATATAAAACAATTCTTTTCTATTTATAGAAGAAGCTCTAGCCTTCCTTTTCATCACCAAGGTTTTCAGTTGTCCTTTATTCAAAGGACATTGATTAATTTAAATATCATCCTTATAAACCTATTGATTTGTAAATGATGGTGGGTGTTCCTTGCTTCAGAAAAGAGGAGCTTCAGAGCACTAACTAAATCAACCTTGGTGATCTTTCCAGATACTTTGGGTAACAACTCCTATCATACCTGGCCATTGTAAAGGGACTTTGCATTTGGCAGTTATATTATCAAAGCACGAAATATTCACAATTCCATTTGTTATAAATGTAAGAGGAGAATGAAATTTTATTCATTCATATGAATGCACATATATCCCACTTTTCAACTGAATGATCTTGAATTTGTGGTCGCCATGCAAATAATCACGAATCCTTTTATAAAGAGTGTGAAGGTTTTATAATACACTAGGGAAAACTACTTTCCAGGAAGAATAACTATGGTAAAAATGGTATTACTACCAATATTGGTTTTTTAAAAAATCAAGAATTGGACTCTTTCAGTTAGGATAACAAACCAGCAAATCAAAAAGGGGCAATATCTTATATAAAAGTATATCTAAAATAAGAAAAAAAAACAAGCAAAGGATTTTCATGCTGAAGGAATAGGGGTGGGTTGTTGGTTCTAAATATGAACATCTTCTATGAGCCATGAATGCTACTTTAGTACACTGGTCATGGACTCCAGATTCCTCAGTATTGCAATTTTAGGAGAACCCCTAAAATCTCCATTGCATAAAACACTGTGAGGGGATAGAACCAATTTACCAAAATTAACAAAAACTGTTTAATTTCACATTGATTAAAGGTATGGCACTGTAATAAGTGGTTATTAAGCATGCACATATCTCCTTTATAACCTGTTTTGGATTATCTAGGTTCAGATAATTGCTTTAAGAACTGGAGAAGGAACAAACACTTCATAAAAAAATATGACTGACTGCTCTGAAATTAAAAATTACTGTACATACATACACTTGGCAAAAGAATCATGGTTCAAATAGTTTTAGACAAGGGCATTAACATTAGAATACTAGAGAATAAACCACCTGCAAACCACCAGACCCATTAAAGTCTGGTCCTTCTCAGATCTCAGAGGGGATAGAATATATTCTGCCTCAACCTGTTTCAAGGCAGATTTTTGATGTCACATCCTTAAAAATCTGCCTGAAAAAAAAAAACATTTAAAAGTACTTCTGTGGTGGCCAAAAGCTTATATGCATCTTTCATCCCTCCCCCAATTTTTCTTTAAAACTTTTGGAATAGAGTGAGCAGGTTACATACAGGGCTTCTTAGCCCCACATGCCTTGAGTGAACATAGAACAAGTCCCATGGGATTTGCACAGAAAAATCTTACTTAATTACTTGCACAGATAATTTGCTTACGGTATATTAAAATACACATGGAAGGCTTTTTTTTCCTCCAGAAGTTAAATGGCCAAGTAAAATACTCTCTTTGTGGCTTACATATCTTGCCTACTTTTTTTAAAAAAAAAAAAAAAGATCAAAATTATACAAGGAAGTAAAGAGGGACAAAAGTTAGTTTAACATCAATATAAAGTATAAGTTATGCAAATTTTTACATTTTGAGGAAAGAATTATAACTGCAGTGGAACCTCGGGTTAAGTACTTAATTCATTATTAACCTGAAACTGTTCTTAACCTGAAGCACCACTTTAGCTAATGGGGCCTCCTGCTGCCGCTGCACCGCTGCTGCGTGATTTCTGTTCTTATCCAGAAGCAAAGTTCTTAACCCTAGGTACTATTTCTGCGTTAGCGGAGTCTGTAACCTGAAGCGTATGTAACCCAAGGTACCACTGTAAAAGAAACTTGCAAATCACAAGGTTTATCATATGTCCAGTAGGACAATGACCTTTAACTTAATTGCAAATTTTGGTGATGGAAAAATATGTGATATTGTATGAGACAGTAAAGAATAGAATGAATGTATATCCAGATGTTCCAATATTTTCAGCTAAGGCATATTATAAATCAAGCTATACTTAAATATAGGCATTTACAAACAGAATCTGAATTTCAGCTGTTAATTACATGCCCTAACTTAATGAATCTTATAAGCAAATGGTGCACAAGCCAACTAAGCTTTACTCAACTAGCACTGATAAATGCAAGAGATGTGATTCATCTAAGGCAGATTCCATGCAAATTTTCCAAGCCATTTGGAAAAATATGTAGAATACACTTGATAGGCCAGGAAGCTTAGTTACCACCACATATTTTTCATTTAAAACACACCCATTTGCTTATTTTGCAAGAAGTATGTGCAAAAGAAAGGCATATATCTCTGAAAATCACTTGATTAACTTGCCATTCACAGATAAGGAGATCTGGTCCAACCCCCTGCAATGCAGGAATCTTTTGCGCAACATGGAGTTCGAACCCACAACCCTGAGATTAAGAGTCTCATGCTCTACTGATGGTGCAAGCATCCTGAGCGGTACTGTATATGGTTTTCAAAGATCAAAAGCAGAACTGTCTATAATCTTGGGAAATTATTGGAGGACAAGTAAGGTCCCTGCAGGCTGGAGATGGGCAAATGTTGCCCTCATCTTCAAAAGGGGAGTGAAAGAAGCCCCAGGTAACTACCAACTGGTAAGGTTAACATTGATACCAGGAAAGATCCTAGAACACATAATTCCACAGTCAGTCCGTGAGCACTTAGAAAAGGATGCTGTGATTAATAAGATCCAACATGGGTTTCTCAAAAACAAGTCATGCCAGATAAAGCTCATTTCTTTTTCTAGTAGCGTTACAAGCCTGGTGGATCAGGGGAATGCTATGGATGTAGTGTATCTTGATTTCAGTAAGACTTTTAACAAAGTCCCCCATAATACAATTGCAGAGGAGCTGGTAAAATCTGGACTGGATGAGATAACTGTTATGTGGATTTGTAGCTGTTTAACTGACTAAATCCCAAGAGTGCTCACTAATGGTTCCTCAACATCCTGGAAAAAAGGGACAAGTGAGGTGCTGCAGGGTTCTGTCCAGGGCTCATGGTGGTTCAACATCTTTATAAATGGCTTGAATGAAGGTATTGAGGGGGTGCTCATCAAATTTGCAGATGACACCAAACACGGAAGGGTAGTGAATGCCACAGAAGACAGAATTGGGATTCAATATGACCTTGACAGATTGGAGAACTGGGCTAAAACTAATTAAATGAAATTTAATAGGGACAAATGTAAGGTTCTACACTTAGGTAGGAATAACCATCTGCACAAATATAAGATGAGAGACACCTGGTTTGCCAGTAGTACATGTGAAAAGGATCTGAGGGTCTTAATAGACCACAAGTATAACATGAGTCAACAGTGTGATATAGCAGCAGAAAATGCTAATGCTATCCTAGGCTGCATCAACAGAAGTATAGTGTCCAGATCAAGGAAAGTAAAATAACTCAGACCACACCTGGAGCACTGCTTCCAGTTCTAGGCACAACAATTAAGGAAGGATATTGAAAAGCTGGAACGAGTGCAGAGACGGGCAATCAAGATGATCAAGGAAACCAAGCCTTAAGAAGAACCCTTGAGAGAGTTGGGTATGTTTAGCCTGG
Source organism: Podarcis melisellensis (assembly GCF_964234715.1). Lineage (NCBI taxonomy): Eukaryota > Metazoa > Chordata > Lepidosauria > Squamata > Lacertidae > Podarcis > Podarcis melisellensis. Next base: position 41,917,628 of record NC_138539.1, on the reverse strand, counting down.
AAAAAGGGAGACTGAGAAGAGAGATGATGGCCATCTTTAAATATCTTAACGGCTGTCAAGGTGGAAGATAGAGCAAGCTTGTTTTCTCCCGCTCCAGAGGGTAAGACCTGACTCAATGGCTTCAACAAGAAAGAAGATTCTGACTAAGCATCAGAAATAACTTTTTGACTGTAAAAGGTATCACACAGTGGAATGAACTCCCTCGGGAGGTTGTTGACTTTCCTTTGCTGGAAGTTTTAAAGCAGAAGTTGGATGACCACCTGTCATGGATGCTTTAGTTGGGATACCTGCATTGCAGGGGGTTGGACTAAATGACCCTTGGGTCTCTTTCAACTATGATTCTAATTTCCTGTACAGTCTTCAAAGCAGCCCTACATACAGCACACTGCAGTAATCCAGCCTGGAGGTGAATCTTGCTCATCCAAGGCATCTTGAACAGACATTCTTTATTTGTATTACAACCAGCTAGATAAGCTGGTTCATTTGATTTATTGTTTGAAGAAGAGGAGAAGGAGGTTGAGCTTCTCTCCCAATATTGATTTATTCACTGGAAATACTGTGCTTATGACTTACATAGAACTAAGTGCTATGTATGTCATCTGTATCTGAACACTCGAAAAAAGGTGTGGTTCTGTGTATATTATTTTACTACCTTCTTTGACATGTTCCTTGCAAGTGATCAATATCCTACCTAAGCTCAAACTTGCCTGTGCATGTTGGTTTCAGTACAGATTTCATATTATTCATTTAGATGCTTTCTGAAATCATTATGATACATAGTTTGTGCCATGAATTCCTAATTGTTTGATGATTCTTGCTTCCTATCATTTATATGAGACTAGCAACAACAGCAACATTCCTGCCATTAGGACAAGAAATATGGAAGGTATTTGCCTGAAGTTCCCTGCCCCAGATTCTCTCCAGTGAGAACTCATCACCTACTGTCAGATGTGTTTTTCAACCTCTACTTCAGTGCTCCTGGGCACAGTGCTTAATTTCCCATTCCCAGTGCTTAAGACTGGAGAGAATAGCACTTCCTTCTTGCAACAGGAGGAATGTATGGGGCACACTAGTAAAAGAGGCCAAATTTGCTCCTTGCTTCCTGGGGATCCCAGATATTATCATACATTCCTGTCTGCAGAGCCCTATTCTTGGTTCTGCACAGCTATATTATGGGCTATGATTCTTCATCATAGGATACTAGAATTGTGATACTTCTAGAGAATGGTGGAATACTGCGGATTGGTGTTATACATATAGATAATACATCTCTTGTGGACAGTCTTTATCATCATTAAAAGAATAGTTGATTGCTCTTATTATCATATTTCATTTCGTTTTGTCCAGTAAATCTTCATAGTCCATACACAGTACATTGACATTCCAATTCCACTCATAAGCATATCCATTTCTAAGCAAGTACCACTGAAGTGTGTGTGTGTGTGTGTGTGTGTGTGTGTGTGTTGGACTGAATATGAAACCACAATATTGATTTTAGGATTCTGAGCAAACTAAATGAAAGTGATTTGCGGGGCCATGTTCCAGAAGACTTCACATCAGGAAATGATTGATTTGGAGCCTTCTTCCAGGAGAGCCTTAGATAACTGAGACTGGGTGTCGCTAGAAATCTGTTTTCTGTGACCTTCTGCTTTGTGTCTACAAAATAAATGCAAGAAGACATGCATAATTTTACCCATGATAAGCAGTCATTTCATAGTAATGAATACGTAGGGGCTTGGAGCCTAACAACTGCAGGCACAATTCTACTTATGCAATGGGTCTTTTCCACATGGTGCAGCTCTGTCTGAAAAGACAGAATGGCATGCAATGCAGTACAGGGTGTGCAGCTTACGGGAAGGGGGGGCGGGATCAGCAACAATAAAAGAAGACCCTTGCATAGCATCTACAGGGCTACAGGTTCCCCCAACCCTGGTCTGTAAAGTGGTGGGATGCATACAACTCAATCAATAATCCACCAACACTGATATATTAAGAATAAAGCAAATTTAGTACTACTAACTCTAGTAGGTCTAAATGTCTGACCAAGTTCAACACTAAATTCAAGACTGGAGCTTTTTTATTGCTTTCTCTATGAGTTAGAAGATGCAGTCTCTAGAGCATGTGTGGCTAACCTTTGCCCTCCATGTTTTGCTGGACTTCAACTCCCATCATCCTTAACCACTTGGCATTTCTGGCTGGAGCAGATGACACTGGAGTCCAACAACATCTGGAAGGCCACAGGTTAATCACCTCTGCTCAAGAGCCTTTGGAGCAAATGCTAAAGCACTGAGCATCACTATTAAGGGTATTTGCTAAATATAATATTTATATTCAGTTTTCTGTGTGATTGAGCCTGCAATCCTATACACATTTACCTGAGGGACATTTTTCTAAGTGAATATGCATGGGTTTACTCTGTGCTTGAGATAAAAAAGAGCACATGAGCCTATTCAGGGAAGAAAGAAAGTTACCTATAAAACTGGTACCCATCATTAGGTCATGCTTCATCATAAGGTCATTCATGTAAAAAAAACCCTACTTCTGTAACAGGAGTAATCCAATACTTTTAAAAATAATACAATACCTTTAGAAATTCCCCCTCTGATAACAGCAGTAGCAACAGCAATACATTAACTTGCATTTTGCATCAGTGCATTGCCTTAATATTGTGTTTTACAATTCTTTTAAGGTATAGTTCAAGGATTATGAAACAGGCACAGCATTACTGCAGTTTCATGATCTGGGTTCATGTCTTATGTGATCCAGAACCATTCTACTACAACATAATACAGTACCTTTTGGAAAAGGAGCTCATTTACATGAACTCCATGTAAATTAACATTAACCCAGAGGAATTTTAGAACCGCCCTTTTTCTTAAACACCAGTCTCACCCTGGCCTGTCTCCATGGATTTTGAAACAGGAAAGTTTCAAAATGTACCTAAAAGGAGCAAGGAAAACTAAAGCAAAACAATAACAACAGCAACCAATAACTGCCAGCTAACCTTCCAAACTTAACATTACATGAACATTGAGATTTATGTATTTTTAGAATAAGAGGATGGGGACATGACAATACAGAAACATGACAGTTAATAATAATAATTTTAAAAAATAAAATAGGCTTTAGGTTAAGCAAAGAGCAGAAGAGCAGGTTAGGCCTGCCCAGAGAGTTGCTGCTTCTTTTCCTAATCTGGATTTGTTTCATCTACTGGGTGTGTTTGGATAACTCAGCCCTTAAGGAGATGGGTGTGCCTCATTCCATCCAGTAGAAACATTTCTAAAGGAGCAGTATAAGCAAGAAGGGGTGCTTTTTAGACTGCCTTGCTTTGAAGGACCATGACTTTCAGGTTGGTAGTGTCAAAGCTTGAGAAGGCCAACCTCATGACTCAGAAAATGATGTCTAAGAAAAGAAGGTAGTAATATTTTGGCGTGGCTGCAAAGGAAAAGAAAGACTTGCATGGTATCCAAGACACCCTGTGTTCATTGGAATCAAAGGGCAGCTGGCTCAATTCTGCATGAAGATTGCATTTAGGTTGTTAGAACTTCATATGCTGCGTGAATTTGATTATGGAACCTGTAAAATTTGATTTAGGGCTTTAGAACTTTATCATTGGTAGCCATTTTAGATCATTGAATCATAACCCTCCAACACTTCAAATAGGGAAATAGTGACACACCTGGAGCACCATTATATGAAAAATTGCTGCTGAACAGCCAACTCTCCTTGTAACATGCCTGAAGGTTCTACTCTGCCTGTTTTCATACTGTATTCTTTTTGTGTGTGCAGCGTCCTGTCCTTCCATGATTTACAGAGGGTGAGTGTCCTTTGAGTTAAAGAAATACCAGAAGAGCATGTGCCCCACAATTCAACACTTTCTATAGCAACTACAGCCCTGAATAAGAAGCTGTGTTATGCTCAATCAGGCCATCAGGTCTATGTAGGTCAGTATTGTGTTAGAATAGTGGCCTTCAGTCTACACCCAAGACCCACTTCTCACTCCCAAGCTGCAACATCAGACCCACCTTCACATTTTCTTCATACATAATAGTGATAAAATAATAATAATAATAATAATAATAATAATAATAATAATAATAATACTTTATTATTTATACCCCGCCCATCTGGCTGGGCCTCCCCAGCCACTCTGGGCGGCTTCCATAGAAACCAAAAATACAGTAAAATATCACACGTTAAAAACTTCCCTGAACAGGGCTGCCTTAAGATGTCTTCTGAATGTCAGGTAGTTGTTTATCGCTTTGACATCTGCTGGAAGGGCGTTCCACAGGGCGGGCGCCACTACCGAGAAGGCCCTCTGCCTGGTTCCCTGTAGCTTTGCTTCTCGCAATGAGGGAACCGCCAGAACGCCCTCGGCGCTGGACCTCAGCGTCCGGGCAGAATGATGGGGGTGGAGACGCTCCTTCAGATATACTGGACCGAGGCCGTTTAGGGCTTTAAAGGTCAGCACCAACAGTTTGAATTGTGCTTGGAAACGTACTGGGAGCCAATGTAGGTCTTTCAAGACCGGTGTTATATGGTCTCGGCGGCCGCCCCCAGTCACCAGTCTAGCTGCCGCATTCTGGATTAGTTGTAGTTTCCGAGTCACCTTCAAAGGTAGCCCCACGTAGAGTGCATAGCAGTATTCCAAGCGGGAGATAACCAGAGCATGCACCACTCTGGCGAGACAGTCCGCAGGCAGATAGGGTCTCAGCCTACGTACCAGATGGAGCTGGTAAACAGCTGCCCTGGGCACAGATTTGACCTGTGCCTCCATGGACAGCTGTGAGTCCAAAATGACTCCCAGGCTGCGCACCTGGTCCTTCAGGGGCACAGTTACCCCATTCAGGACCAGGGAATCCTCCACACCTGCCTGCCTCCTGTCCCCCAAAAACAGTACTTCCTCAAAAAGCAATGTGAAATGGCAGCCTTCTCTGTCATGGCACTCTGGTTGTAGAACTCCTTCCCATTTGTCCCCTTCATCATCTTTTTATTGCCAAGCAAAGGCATACTTGACCCTTCTGGGAAGGGTGAGCTAAATTCTGTTTGGATCACAGCAGGATTGTTTTGTTAATTTGTTTGTTTTTGAACTTCTGAGATGGTAGTGTTTATGTGTTATATGATGCTGTGCTGTTGCATACCACCTTGGAATCCCTTGGGATGAAGGGTGGTCTAAAAATACAATATAATGTCCTATATATGTTAATCCTTGCACTCTGATACATCTAAAAAACCCAGCTCACCATTTCTTTGCCTTAGGTCTTCAGGCGTCATTGGATTACAACCAGCATAAGGCCACCTTAGGTAAACCCCAAAGAACAACAATGCTGGCAACTCAAACAGACAACATTTTAACAAGGCATCTCTAAAGGGGGGATTTATCAGGGATACATAATCAGAAAAGGGGCTGCTGCTTCAATCTTTAAGGTAGAAAGAAGTGTGTGTGTGTGTGTGTGTGTGTGTGTGTGTAAATAAACTGTTTCAATCAGTACAAAACAAATCACAAAGCATAAAGTAGGGTGAAGGAGTGTTACAAATGAACCAAACTATTACCTCATCAACTGGAAAATGAGCAAGCAAATAAATAAAATATAGCTTGTTGACAATTTCAAATTAATAAGCATCTTACTTACAGCTTCCAGATTACCCTTTACTTCCTCCCAAACCAACAGTTATTACCATAACCACAAACAAGCATATGCTGCAGAGGGGAGGGACAACCAACTCCTGTATGTTCAATAAATCAAAGCCATACAGCAGTGAACTTATCCTGTGTTCACTGTGTGCTTTGTACCCTGGCAATTATCACCTTTTGTGTGAGTTTCCCTACCAGGGCAATGTGCCACAACTTTTTATATCAATATTCAAGGACATTAATTTGTAAATCTTCCCAATGCTTGGCAATTGTGGTTCTCACTGGCAATGAAAAGCGAATTATCAGTTCTATGTGGTCCTGCTCCAATCTTATACCTTATTATCTGGGAACAACCCTCACTTAACTCAATGGGGCTTTCTTCTGAGTGGACACAGTGTGTCTAGTGAATAGGAACTCTGGAGATGTACACTGAAAGTTTTAAGGCAGCTGTTACACTCAAAACTTCCATCAGCTCCATCAATGGTAAGGCATGATGGGTATTGTAGTCCAGCAACATCTGGAGGGTCACAGGCTCCCAATCCCCATCCTAAGGATTTATGTATGAGAAATTAATCTCAGCAAGAACGCCCAGATCTCAACTGTGGAACTTGCTTTCCATTACAGGGTTCAGAGAAATGAAGTTAAGGATACAGAATATAGTTATTGCAAATTCTGAAACACTTTCTCCCATTTCTGAGTAGCATCCATTTCCCAGTCATCTGTGGTTAGTTCTTCCTGGTCAAAGGACATAGCTTCTCAGCAGACTTGAGTTCCTCCACACCTCTGTGTACCTTATTGCTATGTAGCATTCACTTTTGGAGTCACTTCCAATGCTTAAGCAACAGAAAAGTGCTTATGGCTTGCTTGCAATTCCTGAATAATGTGTAATGTGTGGAGTGTCAATTCATGCCTCATGAGATGAGCAGGTTCTACATGCACCCTGAACATATTTCAACACAGGGGAGATGTTTGATTCACCATGGCACATGCTGTGCAGGAAGTATGAAAATAAGATAGGCAGGTCACTAGGGATGGATGAATATGTCAATTTCGGTTTCTCTAAGTTTCTCATTTTTTCAAACTTATATTCAGTTTTCCACATTTCCACATGAGCTTGCAGTTTTAGTTTTTTAAGGGTTGTCATGAAAAAATCATCATCAGTACAAACTTTTCCTAATATACAAATTTATGTGCAATTTTGCCTAGTATACATATTTTTGCAAAACCTTTTTTTCCCTAATATAGTGCATTTTTGTATATTTTCACATTTACATGCTCACTTTGCACTATTATGTGCATTTTTGTACACATTGCTTGGCTGGAGAACTGCACTATAAAAACGAAGAATAGCAAATTTCAAAGGATTGCTGTGTTTCCATTCACATCTTGTTTCAGAAAATGCAAGTTAGATAAGGTCACCTTTAAATGCAAACTTAATGAAATTTCTCCCCCATTCCTGCAAACACTGCTTGTTTGAATGTGTGAAGTTGGAATGGCTTGTGTGGGTTTTTTAGATGTGATGCCTTTGCTGTATGATGCATATTGCTAGAAAGAAAGAACAAAACAACAAGGTATAAAGGGTTGTATCCAGTCTTAATCCCAATCACCCATTGAAATAAATGGACATGAATAATTTAGCACCCTTTATTTCAAAAGGTCTGCTCTGAATGTAACTTAGTTGGGCACAATCCAAAGTATAACCAAGGGTTTTCTTAACTTCTCAGAAATAAGAATCTGTATATCTCTATTTCTCTCATCCATACACAAAAAACAGCCTTGCTATGCCCATCATATGTTCTCTTTCCTTTACATCAGTGGCAGTGGGACAGCAGTGGAGGTACATGGAGTGATGCAAGGGTTGGAAAATGTCTCTTGTCATAGTAATCACGTGAATGATGTGGCCTTAGTAGGAAGCATTCCCAGCTTCTATCACAGTGATTCATTTAGTACCTGAAGGCTGTGCAGCAAAATAGTTCAATCCCCTTCCTTAATCATGCCCAAAAAAAGCTTCACAAGCATACAAAACACTCCTCCTACCAGCTAATAAAATTGTCCTATAATAAACAATTGTATAGTGCTCAATTTTAATTGCTGGGCACTCTGTATTTGATCACATACCACTGTATTAATTTTTATATCATCCTTATGAATAATGTGTTAAACGATACTCTTTATGATGAGTTCCATACAGCAAGCCAAGTCATGCCAATTTGAAAGCTTGGACCTCACCAGTGATGTGGTTTCTGAGGAATTTCAAATGCATAAAGAGCAAATGCATACAGTTACCTCTTAACCAGCAAACTATTTGATGTCTCTAGATAATTGGTAAATAATGAATAAATGATGGGCATTAAGATGAAAACATGGAGGTCCATATTACCATCACACACACCCCAAAATAAAACCAGTACAGTGGCAACTACCATTCCTTCTATAGGTGTGGTCCAACTATCATAGGCTGCCAAGAGTTCCTAGTTCCATATGAATCAGATTTATATAATTAAAAACCGAATTGCCGTTTCTACTAACCAATATTATATTTACTACCAGCTAGCTTGTAATAAATGTATCAAAGGTTTATATAATCAAAAATCAAAAACAAATGGCCATAGCCAATGATACATTTACCAACTTATCAAGGTTTGCATAGTTCACATAATACTTCATTAAAATTAGTAATATGCTGTAAAATTCCGGTGGAAGAAGGTAAAGCAGAGGACGGTACCTGAGCTAAGCAACTGATTGTCATGGTTACTTTATTAAGAAACCACAGTACAAAAGAGCTAAACTCTTTCCATCTGTGCATTTATAAGCAAGGGAACAAAACAATACCTTACCTTCAAAAGTGAGGACAAAACCCCACCTGTGTTAAAACGATTGTTTCAGACTGTGAGAACAAGAATGAATTGTGCCTTGACCACAACTTAGTGGTTTTAAAAGAAAAAAGAAAAACAAGTAACATATTGGATGGAAGCTTAGAGTAATCCCAGTGAAATAAATGAGACTACTCTAAGCATGAGAAGGTTCAGATCTCAGGCAGAGCAATCCTAATGGGATGGGAAGTAGTGGAGTGCTAGACCCCAAGTCCTGCTGGTTCTCATAATATAGAAGGTGGGGGCAGTGTTTTGTTTTCTTATTGCCACACCACCTCCAGGCTGGCATAGTCCAAGTGCCCAAGAATAGGCCCCCTCAGAGGATCTACAGGATCCAGTTATCTAAAGTCACCACCACACCACCCCCATCCTGAAACACTCTGTTCCAAGCCTTCCTGCCAGTTACTGCCAGCAGCGCTACCACCAGCAGAAGATTTCTACCCAAGTCGGCAAAGCTGGGGTTTGAAGCTGTCATGACATCCCTCTTTGCCAACAGAAGCTGGAAGAGGGACACTACATGTCATAACAACACACTTAGTAACACATAGTAACACACAACCATCTGCATTTCCAAGTGTATCTAATGTCACAATTGCCTTCATAATAAGGGGTTAGTATGTCAATGTTAAAAGGAAATGAAAAGAGTAAGAGATATTGCTGTGTACCAATAAAGAATATTTTAACATTCCTTCTCAGTAGTTAGTAGGGAAGTGTTTTATGGTTCAGCCCTATTTGCTAACATGCAGAATATCATGTTATCTGCCAGAGTACAAGCTTCCATTTCTATCACGGTAGATAAATGGCTGTTTCCAGATCTGGTTGTCTGACTTCTAATCAGAATATCTCCAATTGTTTCCTTATATGAAAACACAGGAAATTGGTCTTGGCAGCTCCTTAATGCTCTAGCTATGTCAATATCTGTGGCTGAGACAAATATGGAGGGGTATTTTTAGTGTGTGTTGTGCTTGGAAAGTCTAGGTGAAAATATTTATCTCATCACACAATGTGGGTGTTGGCATGGGCAGCTGAAGGAAAGTTAAATGTTTATCCAGTAAAAACACAGAAGGTTGTTCAGTAACTGCTGCTGTTCGATTTTTGTTGCACAGGAAAAATAACTGATTTCCATAAATAGCATTCTATTCCTTGTTGATGTTACACTTGGCTGCAGAACTGAAGATTCTGAAAATTAGATTCCACTGAAAATTTGACACTATGACAATACAGTGATCAGGCATTGCTTTATAGCAGCCTTCAGCAACCTGGAGCTCTCCAGATGTTTTGGACTACAAAACAGAGCTGTCTGGGAACTGATGGACATTGTAGGTTGGGATGAAGAAGAAATTGGATTCAGGTTGCATTTAAAAGTGAGCATGCTTACCTTGCAAAACAATAAGAGATGGTTCTTCAAAACTTGCACTTCTCCGAATTTTGCAATGCAGTTCTCCAACCAAGTAATGTGTAAGGTAAAGGTAAAGGTACATCTGACCGTTAGGTCCAGTCATGGATGACTTTGGGGTTGCGCTGTCATCTCGCTCTATAGGCCGAGGGAGCCAGCATTTGTCCGCAGACAGCTCCGGGTCATGAGGCCAGCATGACTAAACCGCTTCTGGCAACCCAGAGCAGTGCACAGAAATGCGGTTTACCTTCCCACTGGAGTGGTACCTATTTATCTACTTGCACTTTGACATGCTTTCGAACTGCTAGGTGGGCAGGAGCTGGGACCGAACAACAGGAGCTCACCCCGTCGCAGGGATTCGAACCGCCAACCTTCTGATCGGCAAGCCCTAGGCTCTGTGGTTTAGACCACAGCGCCACCCACATCCCAAGTAATGTGTACAAAAATACATATACCTGGGTAAAGTGTGCATATTAGTAGCATACAAAAATGCATTATATTAGGTAAAACCGCTTTGCAGAAATGTGCATATTAAGCAAAATTGCATACAGTTGTACCTTGGTTTCTGAATAGAATGTGTTCTGGAAGTTTGTTCGACTTCCAAAATGTTCGGAAACTAATGTGTGGCTTCGGACTGTCTGCCGAAACATCTAAATGTAATATAAGTAAATAAATAAATAAGTCAAAAAGCCTGAAGAGAGCTATACCCTCATTCATGTCTTTTGTGCTAAATGGAAAATGTGTGGAGAAAACTAAGCAAGCATCTTGCAGAAAAACATCCTTTGGGCAAGGTTCACCAAAGGTCAAACCAGATTTGATGCCCTTTGCACAATTAGCAGATTGCATGAGTGGCTTTCTAAAAGTATATTACAGTTGCAAGGAGCTTTCCCCCAAAGCTAACAGCAGACAGGGGGGGACCAGCCAACCAGTGGCAAAGGGTTAAACCTCTCCTACCCTCATGCTGTGATCCTGATCTGAGCACTCTTGTTCTTCAAACCTAGCATGAGGATCCACCCTAATTAGCCAGATATTAAAGCACATGTGCTTCTTAAGGAAGACATGTGTGCTAAGCACCTGTAAATTACATAGTTCACACTTTAAGATAGCTATGAGTTGAAATACACAGTTAAATGCTTTATTGACCATGTTTCACTGAAAATGAAACACAGGCTTTAACAATGCAAACCCCTAAGCCAACCTCTCTGCTATGTGTTGCCAGCATTGTTTATCTGCCAAGTTGCCTGAACTAGCTAAGACTCGTCAACCTCTTCATGAGGGAACATGTGTAATCCATCAAGCACCCCATCCACCCTGCAGAAAACAGGACTATCTTCAAGCACTCACCTGGTCCCTGCCTTTTCCAAGAAAAACTCCCAATGGAACAAGCTTCTCAGACATTTTAATGTGGCAAACAATACAATCTGATATATCAAAAAATACCTATCTCAAAGTAAGCCTTTATTTCCCAAAGAGAGAAGATAGACAACATGGTAGTTCTATAATGCAGAAGACAGTCTACTGTTTTTAATGTTTGTAAACTGCATGAGAGTAGACTCACAGGTGTTTGAAGTGACCAAAGTTACTAGTTTACATATCTGGCAATCTGTCTATCTATAGATTTTTACTTTTGCATTTTTCCGAAGCACTACCAAGGATATTCATACCACACACCGTTCCACTGAAGCTCCTCCCTTGAGCAATGCAACTTAACTCCTCCTAATTGCTGTGTTATGTTTACTGCACAGGTTTTCATCCTGACTATCTAGTCTTGCAAGCTACCGAGTGCCAGCAGTTTTTTTTTTTTTAATGGAGGCAAAGAGTCTAGACAAAGCTCCCTTTAAGAAATTAACTTGGATCTTATGTAGAAATGGCAAAGGATTATGAGTCCTTTAGAACAAATTGACAGATGTTAAGGTAGTGAAACTAATGGGCATTTTCACTGAAGCAATAGATTCCCTCCACATACACATTTTCATTGGAATCAGATTTAAGTCTTATGCATCTTTTGACACATGTAATACTTCATAGATCCTACACCCAGTAAGTGCAAATGTCAGCTATATATGTGTCCTTACAGAAACTAGTGGCACAATATACACTGTCCAAGCTTGTGCCCCGGAGAGGTCACTACAGGGTTTGATTTCATCCCTGGAGGTACACTCCATTGCCTCTCAAGACAGACAGATGCCAGCAACATTTGCCATGAAATATCTTCTCATTTAAAGCTGTAATTATGGAACAGTCAAATGTCATGGACTGTCATTAGATGCAGAACACATTGTCCAAACCAGCTGATACTAAGTATTTGGGGGAAGTTCATTCAGAAGTTCAAAAGAACAAGAGTTGACCTATGGCTATGCAGTGGCCTGGTATGCAGTTTAGTCTGTATTTTTAAGGGCATATACCTGAGCTTGGTTGGCACAACCAAACCATCTCAATAAATGCAAATCTCAAAAATTCACTTCCATGTGACTTTAAAAGGCAAAAATAAGGTTATGTGAATTAGCCTCCTTTTATAATCTATTCCAAAGTCATGTAGCTTACAAAACAAGTGTTTAAAGTAGTAATGAGCAGAATGGCACTAGATGCACATGAACAGAATCCCACATGGGCAGGAATGCACATACATTAATAATAATAATAATAATAATAATAATAATAATAATAATAATAATAATAATAATAATAATAATATCTTTATTGTCATAGCGCCCTCTCGGGGACAACGAAATTACTTGGCTGCTCCATCCACCCAGGTAGGGCACTCCACACAAAATCAAAACAACTATAAAAACACTAATTAAAACAATACAGTATAATACAGCAAGGAAGATTAGATGACTTTCAAAGTCCAGGCTTCCCATTCAGGGCCGAGATCGCTCTGGAGAAGAAGCTGTTCTTAAGACGGCTCGTTCTTGTCTTCATCGTCCTGTATCTCCGTCCCGACAGCAGGAGCTCGAAGAGACAGTGACCAGGATGTGATGGATCTTTTACTATGTCCAGTGCCTTCCTATGGCACCTTGTGGCATAAATCTGCTCTAAGAGAGAGTGGGCAGCCAACAATGCTCTCTGCTGCCTTAACAACTCTGCACAACCCCATCCTGTCCTGGGTAGTACAGCTTCCGTACCACACACATAAGCCATAAGTGAGCAACCCTCTGGGGGCAGTCTGACATCAATGGAATGTATTATTTGGCTTAGAGAAGGAGAAAAAGGAAGAAACCGAGGTTAATCCTTCACATTGTAAACTTTTGTATTTCCTTTGTATAGCTTTATCTCATAAAAGCCACTTGAGAAGATGGTTACCCTTGGATCTATCACTAGAACATGCCTCTTCCTGCTTTCTCATGAAACTGGTGTAGATTTAATGATGACTGCACTGAGATTGGCATTTATAACCAAGCCGAATAATCATTTGTATCCTCCTCCTATCCGTGACACGCACTTGACAAAATTCATCATGTCAAATGCTTCCATGGGAAAGTACTTAGCATAATACAACTCCTTCAAAACAGTCTGCAAAAGATAAACCTTAGTTTAGGCCTTGGTTGATTAAAATACATACTCACTAAATTCCAACAACATCCCATAAATAGATGCAACTGAGATGATACTATTCCATCAGCTTACAATATGTCTAATCCCTCCACCAATCTTCCTTGGTTGCAGTTCTGACTGTAGTTTCCTGTCCCCCTTATCCATCACTGGTAGGGCTGCCATACATCTGGATTTCCCCAGACATTACCAGGATTTCAATGGCAGAAATGACATCCGGGGGGGGGGGGATTTTTTGTTCTGGATTTTAGGCAAGGCAATCAAAAAATCACGTTTTTGGTAAGTCTTTGTTTTTACTTTTTGAAATATGGCAACCCTAATCACTGGAACACTGCCAAGTTCCTGCTGTATCTAATGTTTTAGTGAGACTGTTTCCGTAGAAATTGTGCTGTTCTTCTTTGCAGTGCTAGAATGCAGCATGCTAATTCTCAAACAAATGACAAAATTATGCTTTCTGTGTGTATAGAAATACAATGCACTTCACTTAGCCTTTCAAACTATTTTACTGGACACATAGTCTGCTCCATCCTGAGGGTTCAAAGTATGTACAATGGTAATTAGCCTACTCTTTCTTTCTTTCCCTGCCCTGAATTAGTACTTAATACCTCTCCCTGCCCCCAACCTCATAATTTTCAGCTCTGGTAGACTCAGTTCACCCTGTAGTCAGACACATTTATGTTATTATTCGTTCAGTTTATATCTTGCCCTTCCTCCAGAAGGAACTTTTCAAAAATTCAAAGTGTTTCACATATATTAGGCTACTGTAATGTACAATATGGGAGTGTCTCTGAAGATGGTTCAGAAGTTTTGGCTAGGCACAGCTTCCTGGCTGTTTGTGGGGACCAGGTAGTCAGAGTATAAGTCACAGTTCTGCATCAGCTGTGTTGGTTGCTGATGCACTTTCAGGCCAATTTAAAGTGCAGGTGGACATCTTTAAAGCCACAAATCGCTTGTGACCTGGGTATTTGATGGTTTGCTTGCATTACAATGAACCTGCCCAGGCCCTAAGATCAGCTACAGAGACCTTTGTTGCCGGCTAGTCATCAGGATCAATTAGATTAGTAGACACAAGAGACAGGCCTTATTGGTGGTGGTCCCAACTCCATAGACCTCCGCCTCTCAGCAGGTGTGTTTTGTACCCCTTTTAGTTGCTTCTACACAAACCTTTAAAATTTTGTATTCCAATCTGTTCTTATTTTGCTATTGCTGGTGGAGTTGTAAAACTGTTGTTGCTCTGTGTTTTACCTTTGCTCATCTAGATCAGGATACTTCCCTGTCTTAAATTTACTGTATTTTATATGTGATTGGTGTGCATGTGTGTGCATGCGTGTGCACCTCTCTCCCTCCATATATACATATATGCACATACATGGATATATCTCTGAACGAGCTGGTGTTTCTTGGCTGATTCACACATTCTTTGCTGCGGGGTCTCATTAAAGATAATTGGCTCCCCTGTGGCTGCAGACTCCCATTCTTTGTTGCTTTTGCTCCAGACTAACAGGCTACTCCTCTGGAATCCTCTGCACAATGAGGTTGCAAGCAGCAGTCATGCAATGCTGTGTCATCTGAGTCCACCCTTGATATCAGAGGAGGAGTTTCATTCAGTTGCATTCACAGAGTTTGTTCCAGCTTCCATAGTTCTCATTACTATATTCCGTGGGCAGATATCAAAGGGCCACATAAATTTCAAAGCACAGTTTTTCAGCCAATCCTAAACCTGTAGGGAAACCATATTCATGGGAGGTTCCCCCTCCTCACCTTCCCTCACATGCCCCACCCACAAGTATGTCCTTCTAAAATGCTAGCACTTATGAATAGCATTCAGTCAGCATTTTCACACACTCAGCTTGCCAATTAAAAGAGGGCTTGGTACTGAGTTTACAAGTTAATTTAGATACCCCTCCTTTGGGTAAAGAAACGCTTCAAGGAAGGGTGGTGTGCGTACTTATATTGTATCAGATGTCACACCTGCTTGGCTAAGACGCCATGACTCATTAGTTAGCTGGCACTGGGAAAACACAGATTGGTTTCCCTCTGTTTCTGTCATAGCCTGTGATTAAACAATAAAGAAACCAGGCTTCAGTTAAGAGAAAAGGACATGCCAGTGCCTTAGAAAGAAACTGTCTACTTGTCACCTGTCATTTTATTTCATTTTTTCAAGAGGCAGTCTAATATGTCCCAACTGCCCCGGGTCCCTCTGAACTAGTCTGGCATGGGGAAAAGGGAAGAGGGAGGGGGAGAAGAGGGAGGCAGCTACAACAATGGGCTGTTGTTAACTCCTTAGTTCCTACCAAACAGCTTAACCCAAGGCAAGTCCATTCATGAGCTTCCCACATTGCTGGTTTGGTGAGTTACTGCTAAACTGGAAACTGGGAAAAGCTGCCCTTTCTACTTTTCCACAGCTGTGTGGACTGCAGCCCTCTTCATACCGGCTCCACACAGCTTTAACTCTGCTACTTAGCAAGAAGAAACCCACTTAATTTTTTGCTTTTTGGACACAACATCCTTTGAAACAATACATTTAAATTTCCAACCCCACCTCAAAACACTAAACGACATAAAGTTCCATAAAGCTCCAGCATGAAAGGCCCAGGAGTCGGAATTAACCTACATCTGTAATATGCTGCAGATTTGAGGATAAGTGAGGACTGCATGGATACATTGAGGGCACTACTGTAGCAGCATGGAAAATGTGCTATCACAGACCAATCTTGCAGGCATACTTCAGATGAAATTAAAACAAGCTTGTGACTTGTCAGTCTGAACATAGCCCACAAACCCTTTGCGTGTCGAGGTCCCCAAGCCACCCCCCAAATAACTCACAACGGACACTTAATTTTTGTTTAAGGTTTTTGGCATAATTTTGGCCACAACTTTATTTAAATACAAAACCGTGAGTGGTTGTTTAGGCATTGGTTAAGACTATCTGTCCCCCCGCCTGGGGACAGAACTGACTTCCGGGCACCACCGAAAGATAGTGCGGGGGAAAGCAAGTCAGGGAGAAATGGAGCTGAGTCACAGACCCTCAATACTCATCCGCATGCTCCCCGAAGGCTTGCCGGCCCTAGTCCCATTCCAGGGATTGGACAAAAAGATGGCAAGCCCCAGGATTCCTTTAACAGAATTCCTTTCCACAGCAACCATGGAGGGGCAGGCCCAGCCTATCCTAACCCCTCCTCCACCAATTTATAACCAATGCCTAACCGCAACCTTACAAGTTGTGATGATTTGCTATGCAGTAGGCAAAAACCAAATGGTCCAGCCAATCAGCCAGATGGACAAAATTCCTACCAGGCCCCTGCCCCAACGGCAGACGACCCCATGACAGGCATAGCAAGGTCAATGCAAAAACCCCTTACTCAAGGGCGGGTGGGCGGGTGATCCGTTGCACACAGCAAAGAGAAAGTTCCAGGCTGCGTACAGAGTATTTAAACATTTTACCCCTCCCACCAAAATTGCAACATAACTTTTACCCCAGCAACCCAGTGAACCAATCACTGCCCCAGGCCAACACGTGCTCTCCATGAAGGAGAACATGCTATATGGTAATTCACCAAGAACCCTCCTGTAGCTTGTTGGCATCCATGTCTTGAGAGACAATGCAGTGTGCCACCAGGGGTGAAGTCAAACCACTGCATTAGCAGCACCAAAATGACATCCTCGGGGAGCAAGCCTGCACAGTGTGTCTGGAGGTCCTGGAATGCCCTGGCAACAAGACCCCCCCTCCCCTTTCAGCCTCGCTGATGTGCACCAAATGAAAGCAGAGCAATACATTTCAGACCAACTTGCCTGATGGAGTTGTCAAAAGGAGGTGTACAAAGTACCACCCAACCGTTTTAGCGACTCCAGTCCAGATTTGTGTGGTATTTATTCCTTAGTCTTTTCTTCTCCTGAATATATTGTGCAAGGCAACAGAGGTTTAGGACCAGAATTATCCTTCTCCTAAATGGGCTACTTCCCCCAGATTGATGAACCCCATCAGCCCTTCATTTCCCTCTAGCACAGCCTTTCTCAACCTTGGGCCCCCAGATGTTATTGCACTACAACTGCCATCATCCCTGATTACTGGTCCTGCTAGGCTGGGATGATGGGAGCTGTAGTCTAACAACGTCTGGGGACCCAAAGTTGAGAAAAGCTGCTCTAGCATATGTGCAGAAAGCTTCTTCTTGATCATTGAAGCCGGCATTGGTCTTGTCTACTCAATCTGCCAGAACTTGTCTTTGCATGCAGAGGAAGTCCTTAACTCACCAAGAGTTTGAGACCCATTAGTTACCGTCACCTGGTTTAGTTGGCCAGTCAGAGCCATTCCTGGGATGTTGCTGCTGTCGCATTCTGATAGCTTCTAGGAGCCACAGTTGAGAACTGCATGCAGAGACGAAAGGTGGACAAACTACCCCAGAAGGAGCATAATGTGCCCCACACCAGAGGTACTA